>NW_027518683.1:18102500-18672500 GCF_043159265.1 Tasmannia lanceolata
ATGTGCTTGTCTGTGCCATTGCCCTATATCCAGCCTCTGCACTGGACTTAGCTATAACATCCTGCTTCTTACTCTTCCATGAAACAAGATTGCCACCTACAAATGTACAATACCCAGTGGTGGACCGTCCATCTGCTGGGGATCCAGCCCAATCTGCATCAGAGAAGCCTTCAACTTTCATATGGCCATGTCTTCTGAACATCAATCCCTTCCCTGGAGCCCCTTTCAAATACTTGAGAATATGTATCACCGCAGCCAAGTGAGACGTACGTGGAAAGCTCATATACTGACTGACAACTCCAACAGCATATGAAATATCTGGCCGAGTAACCGTGAGATATATAAGTTTACCGACAAGCCTGCGATACCTGCCAGGATCCTCCAACAACTCTCCTTCTTCTGGAACGAGTTTCACATTATGATCCATGGGTGCAGAAGCTGGTTTAACTCCAAGATTGCCTGTTTCTTTTAGTAAGTCCAAGACATACTTTCTCTGTGATAGGAAAAAGCCTCTAGAAGAACGAGCAACCTCTAGCCCCAAGAAATACCTGAGCTGACCCAAATCCTTAGTAGAGAATTCCTTTTGCAAGAAGGTTTTCAAACGATGTATACCTTGTGAATTGCTCTCTATGATGATTATGTCATCCACATAAACTATCAACAAAATACACCCAGTTGAAGAGTGATAATTGAAAACTGAGTGATCCACTGCGCATTGTTTCATGCCAAAGCGCATGACTGCCTACTGAATCTCCTAAACCACGCACGCGGAGATTGTTTGAGGCCCTAGAGTGACTTGCGTAGGCGACACATGTAGGAGGAAGTCTCCCCCTGAGCAACAAACCCTGGGGGTTGCTCCATATACACCTCCTCAGTCAGGTCGCCATGGAGAAAGGCATTCATCACATCCAGCTGATGAAGAGGCCAGCTATGATTAACAGCAAAAGACAGGAGCACACGTACAGAGGGAATTTTCGCAACTGGATTAAAGGTCTTAGTGTAGTCAACACCAAAAGTCAGAGTATATCCTTTCGCGACTAACCGTGCTTTTAAGCGCTCGACAATACCATCAGGGAAGTATTTGATGGAGAAAACCCACCGACAACCAACAGGACGGGCACCAAAGGGTAGGAGAACCGGATCCCATGTGTCATTACTATGAAGAGCGCCCATTTCTAGGTTCATTGCATCATGCCAGCCAGGATGTTCAAGAACCTCAGTCACTGACTGTGAAGACAAAGAGGAAACAAAGCTCTGGAAGGTATTGGTGAGCCTATCATAAGAAACAAAATTCGAAATAGGATGTGCAGTGGAACGGGATGTCGTACGAGATGCAATAGGAGAATCAGAAACAACAGTGGAAGGCGGAAGAGAAGATACCTGAGAGCTGGAGAGAGGGATCATCGGCTCAGAAGATGATTGTGCGAGAGGAGGTAGAAGAGACTTATCTGTAACTTGGCGTCGCTGATACTGCTTCGTAATTTTAGGAGGAGCTAGCTTCTCCAATGTGGCAGAAGAAGTAGAATCTGCTAAAGGTGGCTGCACGGAAACAGGAGATGACGGAAGATAAGCAGGTAGATCTGGTAAGAGAAGCGATACCTCGGACTCGAGAGAAGAGGTGAAAGATTCCACACCATGTTTGAAGAATGCCTCAGACTCAAAGAACGTAACATCGGCTGAGACAAACCAGCGACGCAGACGAGGGCTATAGCAACGATAGCCTTTCTGCGTACGGGAATAGCCCAGAAAGACAACGCTCAGATCGAGGATCGAGTTTGTCACTGCCAGGTCCAAGGTGATGAACAAAACAAACGCATCCAAATACACGAGGTGTCAAAGGAAACGGTTCCTTACTAGGAGATAAAATCTCGAAAGAAGAAGCACCCTCTAAGACGAAGGAAGGTAATTCGCTAAGAAACGCGTCGTGAGAAGGGCATCACTCCAGCATGCCTTAGGAACACTCATCTGAAAAAAAGAGTACGACCTACTTCAAGCAAATAACGAAGTTCCCTCTCAGCAACACCATTTTGTTGAGAGGTGTACGCACATGAAGACTGATGTAGAATCCCATGTTGGGAGAGATAGGATTGAAAGCCATTAGTATCAGAAAAATATTCCCTAGCATTGTCAGTACGAAGACATTTAATATTGCAATTATATTAATTCTTAATTTCAGAGTGAAATGTGTGAAAAGCAAAGAACACGTCAGATCTACTTTTCAGTAAATATAACCAGGTCATGCGTGAGAAGTCATAAATAAACACAATAAAATACTGAAAGCCAGTACTATATGCGGCCCTAGAGGGCCCCCATACATCAGAATGGACTAATTCAAATGAACTAGACACTCTACTAATGACCCGGAAAGGAAACGACACACGTCGGTGTTTCCCGAGTTCACATGACTCGCACTGAAAACTAGAGAAAGGTCCGGGAACCAAAGATGCCTATTGTAGCCGCTGAAGTGAAGGATGCCCCAGGAGACAATGCCACTGAAATGTATCCACGGAGCTATGTAAGACAATAGGCGACCGGCAGTCAAGACGATAGAGTCCATCTACCTCATGACCCGTTCCAATCCTCTTCTTAGTCAAAAGATCCTAAAACAAGCAATAAGATGGGAAAAATGCGACAGAAGAGTGAAGAGATTTAGTAATTTAGCTAACTGAAAGTAAACTAAATGGTGATTTTGGGACACATAAAACAGAAGATAAAGTAAGTGCAGGATGAGGGGAGACATGACCAACACCAGTGATAGATGTAGTGGACCCATCAGCAAGGGTGATAGACTGAGAGGGAGACGAGGAGCGAAAAGAATGAAGCTGAGAAGAGTTACCAGTCATGTGATTGGATGCGCCAGAGTCAATAATCCATGACCCTGAGCTAGATAGAAGGGTAGTGGGTGAACTACCTGGCTGGGCGAAACCTGCAGAGAGAGAACAAAAACTGAGCCTCAGACGCTGGAACTCCTCATAATCGGTACGGGATAATGTATAGGTGGAATCCGCTGGCGCAGTAACAAAAGCAGAGAGAGCTGAATCTGAAGCAGAAGCAGTAGTAGCACCCACGTGAGCCGAGCGTGCCTGACGAAGCTCGGGATGCAGGGTATAGCAATGGTCAATATAATGTCTCTCTCGCTGATAGTGAGTGCAAAAAGAACAGCCACGGCCATCACCAGATCGATCACCACCACGGCCTGCACGGCCACGGCCACGACCAGAGGAGGCCCCACCACGAGGCGGATGAGTACTGCCATCATAGGTCGCGAGAGCAGAACCATCAACAGGAACAGATATCACTGGATCACCAGGAGAGCACTGCTAGACTCGGGAGTAAACCTCAGTAAGGGAAGGAATATCGCTAGAACCGATAATCTGCTGACGAAGGTGCGTGTACTCTGGACCCAAACTCTCAAGGTACTGCACAACACGGATCTGATCCCTCTGACGGGCCGTGGTAAGGGGCATGTAAACATCAAGCTGCTGACATAGGCCAACGAACTGGCTGTAATGGGTGGCAAGAGGGAGATCACCACGGCGGAAACACACCCACTCAGAATTGGTAGAGCAGATCCGACTAATGTTTGCCACGCCAGAGTAAAGAAGAGTAACATGATCCCAGATCCGTTTCACAGTAGGCAGAAACATCAATGGCACAGAGACGTGAGGGGTCACACTCTGCCACAGAAGGGTACAAACAAGAGCATCCTCCTGTTCCCATCGATCAAAGGCGGAATCTATCTTAGGAGGAGGATCACGACGAATGACGTGGGCTTTCCCATGGGCAATAAGATACTTCTCGACGGCTGCTTTCCACGTAATGTAGTTTACCCCATCCAACTTAACAGTAGTAATCTGTGAGAATGATCCATCCACAGAAAGATGTGGTGGCGAAGAAGATGCCAAAGAGGGTGTCTGACGAACAACAGGAGTCACTCCTGATGAGGGATTCTCAATCACTTCCTCCATAATAACAAACAAGACAGAAAACAGACAACCCAAATAAAGACGAATAACAGTAGATAATTGAATAGGTGGGTAAACTAGGGCAAGCCAAGAAAGCTAGACACGGCTCCAAGAATGATGGTCATCGACGAAGCTTGACAAGACTGAAGCCATGAGGCACAAAGAGGAGCCGCGAAGACAAACAAGAATAAGAAATAGGATAGGAGATGAAGATCTAACACATAAAAACCAGGAAAGAGTTATTTCAAAAAAAAAAAAAAAACAGGAAAGAGTTTTAGGTTTTACAGAGGAATGAAAGAAAGAGGAAAAATTATGTGAGCTGAAAAATGTGGGGGTGGGGAGGTTACAAATCAGTAGGGGGGGGGGGGGGTGGGGGGGATACAAATCAGTAGGGGGGGTGCAGGCTTACCTGCGAACCCAGGAATTGTGGCTGGAGGTAAAAAAAATTGGGGGAGGTGATCACAGCCCTAGAAAGAAATTTCCAGGAAAGAGATTGTGTGTGTGTGTGTGGGGGGGGGGGGGGGGGCAGATCGCGCGTTCCAAGAAAACTTTTTCTCACGCGGGGGGGCAGATCGCGCGGTCCTTCCTCAGAGGGGCGGGGGGCAATAAGAGAGAGAAGCAGGAGGGGAGCTGCGCAGGGACAGAGAAGGGGTGGCGACGGGGTTTTGGATTAGGGTTAGGGTTTCTCGAGGAAAGCGAGAGGGCGTGGGAATAGGTTTTTGAGTTCGTAGAAGAAGAACAAAGGAGAGGAGAGGAGATGGGGAAGTGAGGGTTTAGGGCTAGGTGAGGGAGATGGAGAAGATGAAGATGAAGGTTAATGGAGGACTCTAAGAATCAGAAAACCATAAGGCTTTGACACCATGTTAAGAGAAAGTTTAGAGAGAAAAATGAATGAGTTAGGGTAATCTCCCCCTGACTCATATCTTTATACTAAAACATAAAGAACTGTACAAAGTCCTAAATGCCCTTAGGCAAGTTACATATTCCAACAATATATATATATATATATATATATAGAGAGAGAGAGAGAGAGAGGAATTTCATATGTGAGGAGCGATCTATCTTCCCATTACTCTAAATGCAGATTACAAGTTGATATATACATAAAGTCCCCAATGACTAAATACCCTCTAGAAGTCTAGTCAACCATATCTCATGGATTTAATTTCTACCGAAACCGACATGCAACAAAAAAAAAATTGTTTCTACTTCCATCCCCACCGAAATATATATAGAAAAGAAACGCACACCGAAAACAAAATCATAAGCGTATTAGTGGTATACTATATCAATATACTTTACATAATTATACTTAAATGAATTGAATGTAAAGTATGATGTATGTATTATGTATAAATGTTTATATGAAATAGATGTGAAATGTGGTATGTTCTGGATTATAAAACATGTGTGACAAGGCATGTCACTAGGTGTTAGAGGTTATCAAACCATTATGGATGGTTGTATTGCCTATGTGGTAGTTTCGTCTTAAAATTCTATCATTTGCATAGATTTTCAAATGTTTCCATGATTTTACAGGATTTTCACAGACATTGCCAACCGAAAACAAAATATTTCCATTTCGTGGCAACCAAACCAAAACCGACATTTAAAACCTTGCTTTTTATAACACTCCCCCACAAGCTGATGTGCTCCTTAGAACATGGTTAGCCTATCTACCAAATCCATTTCATAATCTGTATTGAGCCCTTTGCTAAAGATATTTGCAACTAGATCTCTGCTTGACACAGATAAGGAAAAGATTTCACATTCTCTACTTTCTCCAAACAAAATGAAACACAGACTCAATGTGCTTTGTCCTGTACTGAAAAATGGATGTTGGGACAGCTTTAGTGAACTTTTATTATCACAGCAGCGTCAGAATCAGATCTCAGGTAATGTTCCTGCAAGAGATTTAACAACCACATGAACTCAGAAGAAGTGGATGTCATAGATCGATATTCCGCCTCTGAGATCTAGTTATTATCCTTTATTTCTAGCTGCTCCAAGAAATTAAGCATTTGTTCACCATGATGCAATACTATGCAATTGAACTTCTTGCGTCGATATCTATTGCCCAATCAACATCTAAATATCCTTGCACCCAACTTCTTGGCATGATTTGCCCCCATAAAATAAGTCACAATCTAATGTGCCTTTCATAAACCTCATAATACATTTAGATTTAGTTTTATGTAAACCTATTTCAAGTGTTAACGTATTGAAAAACCCGGTTCATTGCATGACTGATATCTGGTCTGGTAAACGTAAGGTACTGTAGGAGCCCCACCATTTTGTGATAAGTACAAGTGTATCAAATCTTCTCACCTTCCATTCCATTGAACTTATTGTAGATCACGAGAAAGGTGACCGGCTTGCAATTCATCGTGTGGAATCTGCTAGGGTGGTCACCCACATACATTTTTATTGATAATAGCATGGGCCTTAGTCCCCTTAAACTCAACCCCTACGAAGTAGTGCAATTCACCAAGGTATTTCATGTCAAAGTTTCCTTTTGAAGTATTTTCATCCTTTAAATTTCAAGATCATCATTGTCAATGATAATTATGCCATCCACATATAAACCAGGATTAACACTTTGATTATTCGATTTGGTCTTCTTGCACCCCTTATTTTTTAGTGCCAGGTGTAGTCTATTAAACCGCGCTCTACATGTTTGTTTTTTTTGCATTCCATATGTGGCTTTCTTTAATCTGCATACAAAACGTACTCAACCCCCACGATTTTTTCCCTCTCTTTCTTCTTCTCCTCTCTTTTTTCCTTCTTCCATACGAATTCAGTGATGTGTCGAGACTTCAACACGTTATCGGAGCATGGCTGATCTTGAACAAGATTCAAGAGAGATGTCCATTAATTTGAAACCCTAAATTTTGTTTTATTTTATTTTCAAAAGCCTAGTGTCATTTATTCCCTCGTCTTTTGGTTCTTCCTTCCACTAACGGATCTGAGGCCATGGACTAACTCTCCACTTTTTTGTTCTCTATTTTGTCTTTTGGCTCTCCCTTCCACTAACGGGTCTAAAGACCTTAGACTAATCAAAGTCGGTGCATCATGGATCTTATTGTCTTTTCTGTTATCGCAGTCGTTGCAACTTGAATGTTGTGTCCGATCTCCAAACCCAATATTCATCCTCGTTTTATCAAAACTATAGCCCTTTCCTGAATCCCACACATTTGAACCCTAATCCCAAAACTCTAAGCCCAAAGATATATAAACTAGGTCATGCTTAGCCAAGCAAATAAACAACCTTGCAACTTATTCATCTCTCCCACATTTATTTGTATTTGTACGAGTATTTCACATTTACAATGAAATTTACGAAGATTGATCCTTGTTTTTTATTATGCACAAAAGCCATCGGAATCCCTTTTCCCAAAACCCTACGTTCCACCATTCGAAACCCTAAAATCTTATTCCTCGAAATCTAATCCCAAAATCCTTATTTCCGTCATTCAAAACCATAAACATTCACCATATCATTCATCAATTCAACATCCTACATTTTAGTCGTAAGTGTTTCTTTCAACTACTCAAAACCCTTACCGATCAAAAAAAAAAAAAAAACTACTCAAAACCCTAATCCCTCACCCTATTCCTACGAATTCGAATCTATCAAATTCTCCATACATCCTAACCCTATTCCATCCCTAATTCACACCATTTGAAACACTAATCCCTCAATATATCCCTCATCAATTCGACATCCTACATCTAAACCCTAACCCTTTCCTTCCACTAGCCAAAACCCTAATCCCAACCCTATTCCTACCAATTCGAACCCATAAACCCTAACTTTCATATTTTTAAAATGGTATTAACTCTCCCCGTTTCTATTCGCAATATCGGTTCCCCCTCCATGCAATTATAACCCTAGTTCAAACCCCTAACTTCACTATTTGATTCCCAAAATGGTCCTCCTTCGATGTGATCCAGTCCTGACCACATGCTATTTTCTATTTTGGAGACTTTTAGTCTGCGTAGTTTCTATTTTCAGTACTCTTCCTATTTTTGTCTGTTACTGTTTAGTCTGTTTTTGGAGCCTAAATATAGGGGCTGTCCACATCATCTAGGGCAGACACCACCCCATCTCCTATCTTGACCATTTGAGCCTAAAGTGACTTATATCCCTTTTATCATTAAGTAGAGGCATTCAAGTCACTTAATCTTATGAATTAACTCAAGTTATCTACATCCTATTGGCAGGTAGATAGGGCCCACAACTAATCCCCCGCCCTAACCCCTCCTCTATAAACACCTTGTGACGGCCCTAAGCGAGAGAGATTTGGTGAATTGCATGAAGGCCCCCACCCCCTCCTAATTCCATCCGCACGGTGGATTTCGCCACTTTGACGCTAGAGGGGAGAAAACCCTTTTGGCACAAAGGTGAGCTCTCCCTATCCTCCCTCCACTTCTTCCCCTACCTGTTAGTACTCTTTCTCTTTCCTCTCTCTTCTTTCTTCTCTTCCTTTTCTTCTATTATCCTATTTCTCCTCCTCCCTTTCTACCTTCTCCTTTCCTACTTTTCTACCCTTTTTCTCCTTCCTGTGGTTCCCATATAATTACCATCGGAATGCAATCCAATATTGTTCCAACCACAGCCTCCTTCCTCCCTCCCCCCCACCCCCCCCCCCCATCTCCTCACTTCCCCTCCTTTACATCTTTAACACCTTCTTTTCTGTCCTATTTCCCTTGAGCTGATAACCTTGCTGGTTGTAGCTCCTCCACTTCCCTTTTCAACTTTCTCCTTGACTCTTCTCCCACCTCTTGACACTTATAGGCACTATTCCCATCAAGAGGACTTTTATACTGTTCGAAGGACCGCACCATCGATCTATTCGTAGTCATATATTGTCTTTGGATGCGGTTACATGTCATGCTAGTCACCTTCTGCTTGGGCCTTCACATGATCACCTCTCCGACATATTTTTCCTCTTGGACGTGATCTAGAGGTGTCGACTGCTATTCTTCGGACTGTTCATGTCTTCTCGGCTTCTCCCCCATCATTCTTGGGCCTCCTTTATACAAGATCCGAGGGTGACGTTATTACCTTTCGGGTAAGATCTGACTTTTTGATATTCTCAGCCCATTAGACCTGATTTTGTGAATCATCGGTACTCTTACCCCATCGATCTTTGAACCTACTTTCTTCAAGAGAGTACCTACCCTAGATAGGAGGTTATTTGGGGCCCTAGATTTTCCACATCTCTCCTTATTTTAGATTGTGATCAGACCTTATAATTGATGCTGCCATATTTATATTTCATTATCAATTGGTGTGATCTATTATTTGCAATGCGTGTTTGGGTAGAACTTTAAGCTTATTCTATAATTATCTCAAGGTTAAAGTAAAGTAAAATTTCCTAGCATGAATTGATTAACTTCTTGAACGCCTAATCTGAAAGAGGGACTGATTTGTACTAATCTACCTGGAGATTCACCCATCAACCTCCACAAGGTTCTCCGGTATAATCACAAGCCCTTTTGGTTTGCACCAAAGCGGTATTAGAGCTCAGAGCTCAAGTCCATTATAAATTTCAACCTCAAGTGTTTGCTATAAATTTCAGCCCCAAGTGTTCGGTAAAAGTCCAATTAGAGTCACCCTTAGGTACATGCTTTTGGCAGTTCATCTTGCGCCCTCTAAGTGTTCAACGAAATTCCTCTTATAGTCTAGTTTACTCGTTCCCGCCAATCACGTATCCTTAGGCAAGAGTTGAGTCTCTAGTATTGTTTCTAGGACGCTGGCGACTCCACTGGGGAAGCCACATGTAAAAACGTCCAACATGGGATGAGATGGTTGGTGACATCATATATGTTTTGAAAAAATTAATAAAGAAAGAAAAAGTTATAATTAGAAAGGGATAGTATGGTCAGGTTACTAAAATGGCCATAACTTTTTACCTTCTAGTCCAAAAAATTGATGGGGATCTTGCGAGGCCGGTTTGTGTGACCCAATCCAGTGAAAGTCAATCCATTAAAGTCAAACTCCAAGCATTGTCATAGATTCTCCTATCATCATGACAACTAAGAGATGTGTGTTCATCGTTATTATTGTTGATAGGTTCTTAGATGTGACATGTTTCATGACGATTTGTGTAGTTAGGTTCTCCGAAGTGTCCCGTTTCTGAAGAACTTTATGGAGCATATTAAAGACTACGCTTCAATTGTGAATTACTTATCATCCCCGGGTGAATGGGCTTGATGAAGGTGGTCAATCGCAGCTTAAGGAGTTTACTAAAATGTTTGGCAACTTTGAGACCTCATCAATGGAGCTTGATTCTGCCGAATAGAATTTGCATATAATAGTTCCTTCCATCCCTAAACCCACTGGTCAGTCGCCATTTGTGACCATTTACGGTTTTTCCATTCCCTACCTTCTGGATCGTACCCCTTCATCTTACCCCGGTTGATGTACCGATGAGGCCGAAGATCTTGGTCATCACATCGAAGAAGTACGACAAGAGGTGATGGAGCAGTTGCACGCAAGCCATGATCAGTACCAGGTAGTTTTAGACCAGCATCGCAATGGCCATATATTTAGCTTGAGGACTCTAGTGTGACACTCCTTCGACATGATCATTTTGCCACCGGTCATTCATCCTATAAACTTGGGAGATTCCAACGAGACCTCCTTCATAGCTTCATCTTCTGAAGGTTTACCTCATTACCTGGACATCAGAGACACGTCGCGAGTATCGATGGTGATACTTAGTTTGTTGGCAAAGGCGATCAGGTTTGTGGCTAGATGCTGTACTGATGCGATGCCTCTGTGAGGCCATGTTTCAGCATGTAGCAAATTTTACTCAACGAAGTGGAGTACTTCTCAACCAGGGAAAATTGATGTGATCCAACCCTGAACACATGCTACTTTCCATTTTGGAGACTTTTAGTTTGAGAAATTTCTATTTTCAGTACCTAAGATAGTTTCTATTTTTAGCACTCTTTCTAATTTTATTTGTTACTAGTTTTAGAGCCTAGATGTGGGGGTAGTGCCCATCATCTCGGGCCCACACTACCTCATCTCCTATGTTAAGCATTTTAGCCTTTTTCGACTTATATCCTTTGGTCATTTTTTAAATGGTCCCTGTGGTCATTAAGTAGGGTCATTTCAGTCATTAATCTAAAGACTCAAGTTATTTATATCTTATTGGCTGGCAGATAGGACCCACCATTAATTCCCCCTACCACCTCTATAAATAGTCTCGTGATGGCACTAAGGGAGGGGAATTTGGTAAATTGCATGAAGCAACACCCACCCCCCCCCCCCCCCCCCGGCCCCGGCAAGGTGGATTTCTTTACTTTGATGTGAAAGAGGAGAAAACCCTTCCGGCGCAAAGGTGCTCTCCCTATCATTCTTCCTCCCTCTACTTCTTCCCCTACCCTCTTCTCTTTCTCTCTCTCTCTTTCCTCTTTCTCTTCTTCCTTCTACTCTTCCTTTTCCTCTCTATTTTCTCCTCTTTCTCCTCCCTTTCTTCTTTCTCCTTTCCATCTTTTCTACCCCTTTTCTCCTTCCCACGGTTTCCACATCATTACCATGTGTTTGGGACTGGAGCCAACAATTGTTCCAACCACAGTCCCTTTCCTTCTCTCCCATCTCCTCTCCTCTTTCCCTTATTCTTCTCCCCCTTTTTATCTCTCAATGTCTCTGTTTTTCCTTCCCCTCTTATTGTTTTCTTCCAATCCATACAATCTTGCAGTCTTCTTGGACTCTCGGCCAGCAATATTGTAGCTGCCCATTGCCGACAACCTTCCACCTCCCCTCCTTTACATCTTTGATACCTTCTTTTATCATCTTGCCGACAACCTTCCACCTCCCCGCCTTTACATCTTTGATACCTTCTTTTATCATCTTTTTCTCTCTGGTTGATAACCCTACTGGTTTTATCTCCACCACTTCCTTTTCCCGGTTTCTCCTTAACTCTTCTCTCGCCTCTTGACACTTACAGCTACTATTCTCATCAGGAGGATTGTTATTCTCATCGGTGTTACATTGTTCGCGGGACTGCATCATCAATCTATTGGCAATCGCAGTATATCTTTGGAAGCGGTTGTGTGGCATATCAGTCACCTTGCTTCCTGGTGCTTCACACGATCACCTCTCCGACATATTTTCCCTTTTGGGCATATGATCTAGAGGTTTTGACTGACGTTCCTTGAACCGTTTAGGCCTTTCGGGCTTATCCACCATCATTCGATATCTGAGGGCGGCGTAATTACCTTCCAGGTAAGATCTGGCCTTTTGATATTCTCGGCCTATTTATGATTCATCAGCACACTTTACCCATTGACTTTTGAGCCTATTTTATTCATAAGATTACTTAACCTAGATTGGACGTTATTTGTGGCCCTAAATTTTCCACTTCTCTCCTTATCTAAGATTGTGATCAGACTTTATATTTGTTGTCATACTTACATATTCACTATCGGTTGGTGTGATATATTATTTGCAATGCATGTTTGGGTAGAACTTTAAGCTTATTTTTTAATCATGTCAAGGTTATAGTAAAATTGCCTGGCATGAATTGACTAACCTCTTGAATGACTAATCTGAAAGTGGGACTGATTTGTGCTAATTTATCTAGAGATTAACCCATCATGCTCCTTCAGTATAAAAACGAAACCTTAGGGTTTGCACCATCCTTGAAACCCTATGCCTTTTTCTTGTATTATAATGAAAAACTAAAAGAATAGAATGGGCAATTATTTTTGTCAATGCAAGAGAAAAAAAACATAATATAGCATGTCATACCACTAAAGAAACTAAAAACAGAGAAACTCAAAATACTGTACAAGTTGTACCTGGAATGGAAGCTCTTCGCCCCCACTATATATTTTGAGCTGAGGAACATACGCAAATGTAAAGATAATTCAATTGAATTGTCCCCATATACAAAAACTCTATGATGATATTACCCCATCCAATGTTTTGACATATAATTGTTAACCCTGAAATGTTAAGTTGTATATGCACTGACCAGAATCATGTAGATAAGGACATATGCTGTAATGTATGGTGGGCCATGAAATCCTCAAATATTTTGTATCCATGCAATATATAGTGGAACAAATGATTCACAGAGTAAGAGACATAAATCTCAAAATCCCATAGAACACCGACAAAAACCTCACGCATAGTCATTTATATCTCAAATAAAAGATAAAGTCTATGAATAGAAATGTTTTCTGAACAGCTTTGTTCCCAAAACGGATAAACAAAAAGCAATGATGTTTAGCAAAGTACAAAAGACGTTTTAGAGCAATATCAAATATTATCTGAATTGATGCTGCAATCAAATTCGAGGAACTCTCACACTAAATTGATGCTGCAATCAAATTTGATCTTCGAAATCCCTGCAAAAGTCAGTTTGACTTACGTACTTACTTCCTGTTGATTTTTTTCCAGGAGTTTGTTTTGGAGGAGTTGAAATAATAAGCTGTGCATTTGATCATGTATTCGTCTTTTCTGTCGGTTTCTCACATTCCACATTTCTTTTTGTTGACAAATAATTGATCACCTGCAATTGTTTTGATTATTTATCCTATCATAAGTTCATTTTTAATGATGATATAATATAAAAATATAGTAATGCTAATAAATTATGCGAAATTTAGTGTCACACCTGTTTTGACTTGAATTTGCTATATTTATCAGCATCAAGTACTTTTATCACAGTAAAATTCTACTTTTTCGCTGAGAAGTTGTATACAGTGACTCTTATTTGAAAGAGATAAGATTGGCCTAGTAGTTTTTTAAGAGCATCTGGCAGAATATATGTTTCTTCTTGCTGTCATTTTATAAAAACATCATATGAATAGTAAAGTATCTCGTCTACGTTTGATTACATATTATGTTTATTTTTTCTTTTTCCTCATTTAAGGATTAATAAAGACGTGGTCACCTTTTGTTCGAGAATTTTTATCTGAAAAACAAGGAGCTCAACGATTTTTTCTGCTTCCTTGTCAAATAGCACAAAATTTGTTACTTTTGTGCTATCTTCAACATCAACTTCCAATCTATACCATTCAAAAAAAAAAAAAAAATCAACTTCCAATCTATACACGTAATTTATTATTGCTATTAAATTTAAAAAAACATATGTTAACTAATCAACTTCTCCAATAGCTTAAGCTGTTGGAGAAAGGCATTATTTATCTTTTATATTTTAACACTCCCCGTCTGGCCCACTTGGCAAACACGTGCCACATGTGGTCCCACTTTGGGCCGACCATCGCATGTGGATTTTTGCTATCCGGGAGGTTTGAACTCAAGACCTTTGGCTTTGATACCATGTTAACTTACCAACTTCTCCAATAGCTTAAGCTGTTGGAGAAAGGCATTATTTATCTTTTATATTTTAACAACATAAATAATTTAAGGTTAAGTTCAATAATTTTTTTTATTTATCTCATCATTGGGAAAGCGACTTCCTTTCCACATATGTCACAACAAAAATTTGAATTGCTTGGTCTTAATTTCCTCCAGCAATTATTACATGAGAGATGTGCAGTCATTCAGAGCTTGAACTTTTATGATAGTAGCTTTGCAAAAAAATGTTGTATCCTGATTTTTCCTATGTTAGTTTTAAGTAATGGCCTTTAAATATATAGTATATTAGTATTGCAATTTTTAAATTTGATTTGTTATACCCGTCTGTCGGATTCTCTGTTGAAATTTAATATCTTTCGCACTTATCAATTGTCTCATTGTCAGCAGTGATGGTCTTTTTTGGTAGCTCTATAGAACAGAGTGTTTCTTTTGTACCGTAACACTGTATAACATGTAATTGTTAATTTTTTCCAAATATTTTGTTAAAAGTATAATCTTATATTTTATACATCCGTTTGAGCTCTATCACATATGGAATGTATTAGTCCACATATATCTTTGCAGAGTTTGTAGAAGAGAGTGATATAGTCCCTGAAAAAATTGAAGTAAAAGAGTAGTTTACACTATCTTATTAAATTTGAACATGGCAAATTTGAAGAATACTTCGAGCTTAGGTTACATACTCATAAATTTTCTGACAGTTGTTGATGGGTGACAATAATTATGACAGGCTCATAATCATAGAAGCAAATTTTGATGCAGGAGCATCCCCTGGTTCATCACATCAGCCTAGACATGAACATTAGCAAAAGATTTTTATTTTTGTTTCATCGGTCATGGTGGTAGTTTAGTTATTTTACCATTTTGGAGTCCCCTGGTAGTTTAGATTAGTTACATCGGCCTAGACATTACTTCGATTTCTGTCAACAAAATATAAAGCACAATAACACAGTGAAAATTCATCAGATTAAGACTACACCTCTGGAGATTTTGGCTTTACAACCAATTCCCGCATCATATGAACAGCATGTTCAGAGTCTTTCTCAAAGATAATAAGCAATTAGCACCATAACATATACCGAGCTTCGGAAACTTGATGGTCTGCTCATCAATTCCACTTAAGATATTGAAGTGTATGAAGGATGACAGACACGCATGGCCAGTAGCAGAAACAAAAGATTCCTTGCAATTTCTTACATGGAGTTCTAAGTATAAGCAGTTACAAAGCACACATGGAAAAAATGGAAATATGCAGTTTTCAGGCTCCTAAATTTGTTTAGCATCCATTTTTCAAGCAGAAGTTTGAATGTAGCATATATGCACACAGTAAAATTGTCACCAGCTGATATTGCAAACATAAAGAGTGCACAATTGGGGCCTTAATGCACCAAAGAAAAAAATCAGTGTAGTAGCTTTCCCCAAGTATGAGCATTTATTCCATTCAAAAAAAAAAGTACAAGCATTTATTGAACAAAAAGGGCATAAATATCATTATAAAATTGGATAGGCATAACAAGCTAGTTTCTCAATCAAAATCCTAAGGTTCGAGATCCTATAAATAGGCAATCAAGAAGGATTAATAAAACAGGGAAGCAACACAATCAAGGTAAGTTGTTGCATAGGCTAGACTTACAAAATCTTCTGAGATGATTACTACACCCCATCAACACTCAAAGAAAAGCTAGCTTCTTCTTCAGAACATCCATAACTGAACTAAAATCAGCTTTAACATTCACAGGCGGGTTAGAGAATTGACAAGCCATGTCAGGGATCTCCTTTGAGTGGTAATCAATCTTAGACTGTGTAAACTTCAATCCATGAGCTGTACTCACAACCACCGTCCGATCGTTAGGCCCAATCACGCCACTCTTCCTAAGTTTGATCAGTGCTGAAAGTGCAACCCCTGTGTGAGGACATATAAACATGCCGGTGAGATCTGCTTGGGCAGAGGCATCCATCAGTTCCTCTTCAGTTGCTTCCTCGACAATCCCATCAGAGCTCCGGAGTGCAAACACCGCCCTATCGATAGAAACCGGATCTCCTATCTGTATCGCAGATGCGAAAGTGGAATTCGCCTTCATCGGCTTGAAATCAGACCAACCCGCCTTGTAATGCAGGTAGAGCGGATTGGCATTCGCCGCCTGAGCGCAGACAAGTCTAGGAATACTATCCACAAGACCCAATTCATGGCACATTTGAAACCCCTTATAAAAAGCATAGATATTACCAAGATTTCCACCAGGAACGATAACCCAATCGGGCACTTCCCAGTCGAATTGCTGCAAGATCTCAATGGCAGCAGTCTTCTGCCCCTCGAGCCGCAGACTATTCAAAGAATTTGCTAAATAGATGGGTAATTCAGCAGTTACCTCGCGAATTAACCTCATACAACCATCAAAATCAGTGTCTAGGCTAAGGACTAGCGCACCATTGGCAATGGGTTGGACTAGTTGAGCAAGGGAGATGCGGTTCGCGGGGAGGAAAACGATGGCTGGGATTCCGGCGGCGGCACAGTAGGCTGAGAGGGCGGCGGAGGTGTCGCCGGTGGAGGCGCAGCCGACGCCGACGACAGGGCGATTCATTTTCCGCAGGCGATTTACCTGTGAAATAACCAATTACTCAAAGCTTAAGTGGTTACAGTTGGTGTTATTTAATCAACAAGGATTTAAATTTCGGTTTCGGTGTCGGCTTTCCGGTGGAAATTTCAGCCGAAATCATCTAAAATTCAGTAAAAAATCAGTTTTTTTTTTTAATTTCAGTGGAGATTTACAAAAATTAGGTAGAAATCTTAAAATTTTGGTTGAAATTTTTAAAATTTCGGTGGAAATTTACAACATTTCAGTGGAATCTAACCGCGCAGTATCTGAGCTCAAGCTCAGAAATTCTATCTGAGGTAGAGTTTTTATTGGGCATCTCCCATGTAGTTTGACTCATCCAAGCCATTCACTCCATACTTCCATAGAAGCTGACATAGATAGGTTGTTCCTAAGAAACCATCTCCATAGGATCCTCCTAACTGTTCGATCTGTAGAGGCACAAAATGGGCCATTTTGTAGACGTCCATTTTAAACCTCCACAGATCAACGCTTACCATGATCCTACGAAGATGATTTCTTAGGTACACCCTATCTATGTTAGGTCCTATAAAATCAATATCTAACATAACTCAAACAACATAGGTAGCCACCCTATTTAAAAACTCTACCTCAGAAATTCTATCTCAGCTTAAGCTCAGAAACCATTTACAATTGTAAATAGCCCGGCGAAATTTTGGAATTTCAGCCAAATTTTGCCGGAATTTCGCCGAAATTCTGTAAAGAAGTGATTCAATGTACTTTATATAAATATTACTTATTTCTTGCTTGAGAGCGAAAGGGTTTACTTAACGGCGAACGAACGAATGAACGAAGTATCAAGGAGTTGTTGGGTTTTGAAACCAGGACCTACAGTGAGTCAATAGCTCTTATACCAACTGAAAAAACCAATTACTCCAAAAAGCTTAAGCAGCTGTTAGAGTTAGTGTTATTTAATTATTTATACTTCAACATTACCTGGCTAACTAGTACGGTCATGCCCAAATCCTTGAAGCTTCCAGTATGGCTAATGCCACAATGCTTAACCCAAAGATCAGACATGTTTAGGACTTCTTTGCCATAACGTTCGGCCCAGAAAAGATTGGAATTTCCCTCAAAAAGACTGATTATATGGTCACTGTCTATACCAGGAAGGACCCACTCCTTCTTGCTCCAGACGCCAGAGCCATAAGGCCAGGTAGTCTTCCCTACGCGAGAGTCAAATAAAGATTTCCAGTAGTTTCCATCAAACTTCTTGAGAGCATCCATATCATGTTGGACATCGAGTAGGCCACCGGATTTGCCCCGGTAGATGATGTCGTCGAGTGAGTAGTCTTCAGTGGAGGAGGGATCGGCCTTGAAAGGGACGTATTTGGCGGAGAAACCGTGGCAGTCGTTAGTTGGATTTTGCCGCCGGGCTTCCTCCCGTATGTTCTCGTCCGGGTGCCGGCGTTGTTTCTGCGTGTCGGAGGAGCATACTACGAAGGATCGGCTTCTGGTGGGGTTGTAGATGAGGTGTTTGTGTTTGGGTCTGAGAGAGTAAGGAGAGTTGAGGAAAAACGTTGCCATTTGGATAGATTGATAGATAGCCGCCTCTTCTTTATTTTTCTTCTACTTCCTCTCTTCTTGATGATCACCAGATTTCGATTTGGGCCGATGCCGAATTCAACTTTAGGTCTCCGATTACAATTCCAGAGTGCCGAAATTAGGACTGCTGTGAACGTGTTGGGTTTGGGTTTGTGGCGTTTTATTTATAAGCGAGAGGAATGCTAGGGTTGGGATTTGGGAAGCCTATCCAAGGATAAAACAAGGGAAGTCGTATATTCGTCCCCATCTTTTAGTTGGGACAGCCCCATCTAGTGTATTTATGACCGCCCTTTTACACTAGAAGGGGCTGTTCTAAGAGAAAAAAAATAGGGGCGAATATATATCATTTACTTAAAATAAACCTGGCTTGCTAATTTGCTATTGCCGTGGAATGGCCAAACAGGGCTAACGTTCTACGGAAAAATAGAAAACCTTGGATAAGTTGTTCAGGGATTGTCTACCCTGAGATTGGTTACCCTGCTTGTACAGTAGACCCTAGTCATTATTCGGATTGTTTTCTCGCCTTCCCTTTCACCTCTAGGCTGGTACAGTATAAACCGCAGGCACACCTAAACAATTAAGGGTGATACTCGGGTCGGGTTGGATCAAGTTGAAGCCTACCCGACATAACATTACCTCGACCCAACCTGACTTAATCCAAGCCTCGAGTCAATGATGGTCAACCCTAACCCAACCCATCTAAACTGTTTTTTTGTCCAAATCTAGTCGGGTTGGGTTTGGGTTCATCTAGGGCTAAACAAAAGAATTACAAGAAAAAACATAACCCTGAGATAATCATGATAAAATTAGAGGGCGGAAGTCGGGTTTGGGTCGAGTCAGGTTGCCATGGCCTCAACCCTAACCCAACCAGAATTTAAACAAGGTTGGCTTTTCCTAATCCCAACCCAACCCGATGAAATGCCAAACCAACCTGAGCCAAAATGGAGTTGAGCCTGTCGGGTTCAGGTTGAGCCCGACCCAAGTTGCAACCCTAAAAATGTTGCTCAACACAGTCGAATTGAAAAAAACAGATGGTCTGATGATTGAATTGCACCTAGTATGCTCCAGCTCGACTTCAATTATCATATGGAGTCAACCATCGATTCATTTTAGCTATGCTAGCTAGCTAGCCTTTTGCATTAATGTAGTGCGAAGGGAAGATAGGAAGCCTATTCAATGATTGAATAGCAAGAAAAAACCCAACGACCTACTATTTCCACTGTTAGACAAGAGTCTGGTGTTGTTGTCATGCCTGTATCTACCATTGGTATTACTACCATGCCAGAGTCCATGGTTATTGCAACAACCACAACGGATTCCATTGAAGCGACTGAAGAATATTTCCTATGCACCTACGTATGGTATGTGCTTTGAATAGCAATATTGTTCACTTGTATGTACCATGTGTAATATTTTCTAAGATGGTATCATACTTTCTTATATCTTATATCTTATCACTGGATTTCTATATTAAGCATTAGAAATAAGAGAGTATAAATTAGCAACATAGCAACAACATTAGTTCCTAGTTTGAGCAATAAGAGAGAAGAGATTATAAATTTATGGAGCATTAGCCCCAGCTGCAGTTTAAAAAACAAGTCATAAAATCCCGTAGTTGAACATGGACAATAAAAACTATATAAATTTAGTCATTGTGTTACATGCAACAAAAGATGCCACTTGAGGCGTAAGATGTGAAAGGCATGTCGGGCATGATAAGTCTAGAAGGTTGCTATTATAATTAGGAGAATAACGTTAGTAGATTGCTACTATTAATCATGAGAATAAGGTTGGTGGGTTGTTACTAGGATTGATTGTTGCTATTAATTAGGAGTGCTCTTATTTAGGAGGACAAGGACGTGAAAAGTTTGTCCTATTTGTTAGGATTGTTTCCTGTTTTATTGGTAAATGGAGTCCACTATATATTGCCTGATCGTAATTGAATGAAGAAATTTATTCCAGAAATTGTGTTTTTTACACAAGGAGACCATTCCCTAGAAGTGGGTCAAGAGGCTGATCTTCCCTCTCAAAAGACTAATCGCGTTGCGGACCGATTCGAGTTCATAACACACTCTCATATTGGACAACAAAAAAATCACATTAGTAGATGTTAGGATCATATGAGTAGTGTGATTTTTGGGCCACCGGATAGTAATTAGAGCAAGGTCTATCAAATGGACTATTTGAACCAAGCAAATGTGAGGCCACTATGTCATATTGGGCGCGTCTCATTATGACATTATACTATGATTTCGGTGTGTCAAGTATGGATTTGGCTTTGCCCCAAAGAAATCTAGTTACACAGTCCTAACCATATGATTTGTAAGGGCTTTCCTAATGGGTCTGGAATCTTGCCTATTTAGTTTATAATCTTCCATTTGAACGAAATCAAATGGCTATCATTATCTAATTTGCAATGTCATTTGGGTCCTAGCCAGCCCATCAACAACCCTAATAGTTGAATAATTTGAGCATTGAACAAGTGGACCAAGTTTGTAGTATTACTGTGCCTTATGTATATCCTAGGAACTAGGATGGGTAATCCCAAAAATTTTGTTTTTGTGACTGTACTTTTTTGTC
This sequence comes from Tasmannia lanceolata, assembly GCF_043159265.1. Lineage (NCBI taxonomy): Eukaryota > Viridiplantae > Streptophyta > Magnoliopsida > Canellales > Winteraceae > Tasmannia > Tasmannia lanceolata. Next base: position 18,123,551 of record NW_027518683.1, read on the forward strand.
GAACCATAGATGTATCTCTTGAGCATCTAACAATGTGTGCTTACCATATAACAACTCTATCTCTAGTAGTTCATACTTATACTAAAAATTATAATCCTCGTTGTACCAAATCTTCAATAGTGGAATCCCTCAAGGAGCAAAATTTGAAAAGAGTGGAGCAGGTCCTGTTTTAAAGACCGAATTGCTTAAAAATCCTTGTGTGCACTTTTCTCTTTTGGTACATCTCTCTCTGTCTACTTGTTCACTCAAGTTCATATCATCATTACATTGATTGTTTAGCATTTGCTTCAACTTGCACATCCATATTTGTTTAATAGGCCAATTGCCATCTCAATCAAGTTTGTGAATGAATTAGAGCTTGAGTACAGAACTTCACTACTTACTCAACATAACTAATACAACTTGATTAAGTTCAATACAACTTGGGTGAACTTGTGAAAGTTTCAAAAAGGTAAAATTTTGTGAAGATAACCAATTCACTCCCCTCTTGGTTGCCAAACCGGGAATTCATCCTCAAAATCCCAAGAAATTGGAAAATGACCCAAATGTAGGGGCTTGTCGACCGGACCACCGCGGTCGACCAGAGTCCTCAAAACAGACGCTCTATAGGCGGGTTAATTAAAATTGATTTCCTAACATGCCCCTGTTCATTTTAAATCATTACACGCAATTGTGAGTCCCAAACCAATTATTTGACTCAAATTATAATCAGTTTGGGGCTCACAATCAGTTGTCACAATCTAAAACGACGGCCAACGTTTGGTGTGGAGGGAGTGGGCAGATCGACCCTCTCACCTCCCAATAAATCTCTCTCTCCACCCACTGCCAACTTCACCCTCATCTCCACTTTATAGACACTTGTTTATCATGAAAAACAATTCTTGGCAGCCAAATGTGCCCTAAATGAATGTCCATTCATCCATGTTGATATCCCCCCTATACTGGTGCCATATAAAAGGGAAGCTTCCATCTCTTTTCTTTTGCTAGTAAATAATAGAAGAAACACAGTATGTTGACTTTTTGACAAGGCTTCAACCCCTCTCACTCCTGACCTATGTTAGCAAAAGCTAGTATTTTTTTTTTCCCAAAATTCTACATTTTATTTCTGTTGTTTTTCCAAAATATTTCTGTTGTTATTCATTTTCAAAAATACTTGTGAAAGAAGACCTCATAGAACAGGTGTATCTCCCCCCATGATTTTCTCCTTCTCTTAGTTCTTCTTTCTATATGATCTTCTCGTTAGTGATATTCGTAATGAATCTCCGGAAATAACTGTTTTTCAAACTCATCCTGAGCTATTGAGCAAAATTTAATATCTATTAAATTCAGATCTAGTGTTGAATGTAGAAAAGAATATCTTTAAAATGTCTAAAAGGACACTGATATTTGCACTCTCATGTTTTGATAATGGTATGAACCCACTTGCATTTTATTATTTAACCAGCTATTAAAGGCTCTTACAATTCCCGAGAGGGAAATGATATCCCACCCCCCTCGTACGGATAAAATCCCCCTTTTGATATTATTTGTTAAGTTTTAAAGGCAAAAAAAAACGTTAAAGGGGGTCAATTTATCCTCAAGCAGTGAACCGTTCCCTCATAAACCGTTCGGAGGGGGGCGGATATCATTTCCCCTCCCGAATACCTTTAAGCAACCGATTAATGAATGAAAGACAAAGCGAGTTCGCCTCATTATCAAAACTTGTTAGTTCAAATATCATTAATCGTCTAAAATTATATCTAGTTATAAATAGGGCGATGATATTTTCACCCTCCAGTACCCAGTCATCCCCCATTTAACGTGAAAAAGAGTTAAAGTTGCCCACTGTTCACCTTATAAGGGAAGCGAATGTGTACTGCAGAGGAGGTGAAAATATATCATCATATGTTCACAATACTTACAGCAATACAAAAAATAAAGTCTCTTTTTTCCCCTCCTAGAAAGCAAGAGATGAGATTATGACCCTATTGGCCATGTCAACACTAGATAGCTCGGTCATAATATTTTCCATTTTGTGTATAATTTTAGGGATTTACTAGCTACCTTCACTGAAAGCCATATCGTGTTGCTCCTTTGCATGTGATGACAGCTACATCAATGAATAAGACAACATCTACCAAAAACATTAACATAGGTGGCCGTCATCACATGCAAAGGAGCGGCAAGAAGTGGCTTCCTGCGAATGTGGGTTTATGCAAGGGACAACTATGCATTTATAATGGCTGCAAGTTCAAGTGTATTAAATGCACAGCCGACCCTTGCAACCAATGAGGGAGCTCTTTCGGTCCACTTTTGTAAGGGCGCCCCTCAATTTAGAATAACTCTAATTTTATTAAGAAAATTTAATTACGAATAGATGAAGAGAAAATGCAAAGGTTGTTATTACCATGGTTTTAAATTTCGACCGAAATCTGAAATTTCGGACCGAAATCTGAAATTTCGGACCGAAATCTGAAATTTCGGACCGAAATCTGAAATTTCGGACCGAAATTTTAGATTTCGGTGGAGACCGACACCGAAATCACCCAAAACCGAAATGGTCATTTATTTCGGCCAAAATTTTCTGAATTTCGGTTGAAATTTCGGTTTTTCCGAAATTTGACCCAAAAAATCTGTTTTTTTTAATATTAATTTAATAGTAGTCGAAATTTAATATTGAATAAAATATTGAATTTGGGTTTTGTACCAGATTTTGACCGAAATTTCTAAATTTCAGGGTCCGAAACCGGTACCGAAATCAAAATTTTAAACCTTGGTTATTACAGATTTTAGAATCTGAGGACATGCTTTTACAAGTATTATAAAATTTTGGTACGAAAATACCCTTTTAAAGCCCCTTTTTTAACCTACGATATATATATATATATATATATATATATATATATTTGTTTTTCATTCTTATTTTTTTGTCACTTTTCCATTCCCTTTTTCTGAGCATTTCTAGACCATCGGAACCTCAACCTGGCTCCTCTTCAAGGAATCTTCTGTCATTACCAAAAATGCCTAATATTTGTTCCAATAATGAATTCAAATATAGCAATTTTCGAACAATGACAAAGGGCAGTTTTGTCCACACAAAAATCACCCTTGCAGTGATTTGATATTCCGGTAATCTAAATGAAGGGACTTCTCAGGCATTCTAGAAGAACATGAGTTTAAAATAGGAAAAGGGGGGTTTCCGAAACATTTGCCCTATAAATCAAAGGCACTGTCCTTACTGGAAGAATAAGAGCGACGGTTAGAAGCGGGTAGGTACGGTTGGGGTTTTTTTTCCTCTGTGTTTTACAAAGAGAAATGGGGAATGAAGAAGAGATGAAGAAAGAGATACCTGATGCTGCTGCTAATACCAGTAGCCGAGTTGGAACCGGGTCAGAGGACCGAGTCAAGGGCCCCTGGTCCCCTGAAGAAGACGCGATTCTGAGTCGACTCGTAAGCAAGTTTGGGGCGAGGAATTGGAGTCTCATCGCCCGAGGAATCACCGGTCGTTCTGGAAAGTCGTGCCGTCTCCGATGGTGTAATCAGCTTGATCCTGGTGTCAAGCGCAAGCCCTTTACTGGTCTACAGTCTTTCTCTCTCATTTTTTTTTTTTTTTTTACGCGTGTCTTTTTATTTATTTATTTATTTATTGATTGCTTGATTGTTGGTATTGGTTTTGTTTTTATTAATGTATATTAGGTTTAGGGTTTTGATTTTATTTCTTCTGAGCTAGGTAATGATAGAAATGAACCTGTTTTTTTGGGATTTATTATGGCTATCAAGACCTTGATTTTTGCCTTGTTGTATCAGGTTGTGTGTTTTTTTTCATTTTCTGGGTCATGTTTGAAATTTTAGGCCCTGTTTGTTTTGGATTTTGAGAATCGATTGTGAGTCCAAGACTGATTATTGAACTCAAAATTACGTTTTGAGATCAGTAATCAGTTTCGGACTCTCGTGATTGGTTCTCAAAATCCAAAACAAGAGGGGCCTTAGTAGTTTAGTAGTGACAAGAAACTTATAGAAGATGTGAGCTTTTTATGATTCTATGAGTTTAGTGTACCTTTGATACTAAGGCACTAGCCCTAGTAGTATATTAGTGACAAGAAGCTTATGTAAGATGTGAGCTTTTTCTGATTCTATGAGTTTAGTCTACCTTTGATACTTGAGCAGTGCCTTAGTCAATTGGTGGGATTGTGTTTTCTGTTCTTGGATTCTTTTCGTTATCTCTCCTGCGAAAGGGGGTCTTTCTCTTTCGAATTTTTAGTATCCGTAAGTGCTGGTTTCTCTGTGAAATTTGGAAATTGGCATAGAGAATTTTTTGTGATTTGAAGTAGACTGTATTCTATTTATTGGCTATGCTTGATTTCTCTCTCTATCATTTGATTTATGGTCCTTTTATTTTCGTATAATTTTAATTAATGGTGCAGGGATGCATTTTTATTTCTATCTCTTGCTATTGTATTTTTGTTGTGTCTTTGGAACAATTATGTATTTGGAGAAGCTTTTTTGAGACTTGCGAACCGTGTGTAATGTGATATGCCAGCTGTAGTGCTGGTCATGAGATACATCATTTTGCTTGCTGTTCTGTAATACGTAGTGGTTCATTTATCAAATTGATTGGCTAGGATTCACACTTAGGAAAGGCTTAAGGATTTTCCCACGTGTCTTAGTTGTGGAGAGATCTGGAATGACCTTTAACTGATATTTCTAATCCTTCGAAGCATTCCAACTTCCTTGGTCTGTAATATAATCAAACATATCTACTTGATTCTGTGAAGAGAGCTGGAATGACCTTTCACTGATATTTCTCCTTCAAAATCCTTTCATACATTCCAACTTCCCTTGGTCTGTAACGTAATCAAACAATATCTACTTAGTTTTGCTAACCAAGTCTTGGGAAATGCACAACATCTTTCGTGTCATCCCATGGGATCCTTGTGCCTCACTGAAATCGACCTTTGAAGGTAGCCAAACTCGAAATAGCTCAAAGGTCTTTGCATCTTGCTCCCTTAGATAATCACAGTTCACAACTCATGTCTACAGTTGTAACGGTCTCCACAATGACCCAAGCACAATAACCCCCTTTAGTCAGAATGACTCTTAGCACGACACTTAGAGACCCTGACACATGACAATCTGTCGACGCTTGAAGCCACTGACTCATTGTTGCTTGCATCAAATGCGCAAAGTGGTCAGTGCACGACACCACCTAACTCAACCAGCGTGTGAAAATCATTTCATGCATACTTTGGTGTGCTCTTCTTGACTGTAGATGCTTTGGCTGATGTGTGATGCCCACCCACCTTTTGGCTCTTCAAGACTCGTGGTCCAAATTGGGATATTCCCAGTCCCCAATGTTTTGAAGTTGAATTTTGATGGTCAAGCCATGCCAATAGATATCAAAGGAATCAAAAGAGATTCTGCAGGTGCTGTAAGAGTGCTCTTTTCTTGCCTTGCAGATGAGATAAATTCAAATACACTGGAGACAATCACTCTAAGACATTGGGCGAAGGTGCTGACCAGAACATTTGATGGACCAGCAATTGTAGAAAGATGCATTTCTTGTCATTTAGTGGATGAAGTTAGGGTAAGTAAACATTCCATTGAGTTTAGAAAATGAGATTGAAGAAGCCTTGGATCTTTTATTGGATTGGTAAATAGTGATGTTGGGAGAGAGGCTAATTCTGAGGCAGACTAATTAGTGCATACTGGTGTGGCTCGTATAGTTTTGGTTATTACTGATTGGTTGTGAAGTTGTGTTGATAAAGGAGGCCAAAGAAAGCCTCTCGACTGAAATGGTCAAAAACTAACCCTATGGAAAAAATAGAAAATTTATCAAGATCCTAAAGGGGGAAGGTGATCAAATACCTCAAAAAATTCTTTCTCCACACCAAAATGAGCTAGCTGACCTGCCTCACCATTGGCAGAACCAAAGACATGCATACCTCTCAACTGTGTCCAAAATCTCCTCAATAGCATCAACAAATCTCCACGGGAACCCTTTTTCATATTTTACCATCCAAAAGGCATTGAGAGAATCCCCTTCAACCACTATGAGATCAAGGAAGGAAGGTTCACATAGCAGATCCCTCTCAAAAGCGCCTGTACTTTTGCTCCGTTCATGTCTTTCTCGCCAATCGGGCCAAAGGAAGCCCACTCAACATTGCGAAGGAGACACCTAATATCTTTAGGGCTCAGGTTCCCTAAGATGACACAATCAAAGTTTAGCTTAAAAAGCCTGGGGGGAAGGAGTAGACCATACGAGTGCCGAACTGTCAGCATGAACCCTGTTCAATCGCTGAAGAAAGATTATTGTTGGTCAAACTTTATTAATAAAGAAATTTCAACCTCAATCGATTGGGTCAAGGGAAGCACCAAAACGAAAACAAAAGATTCAAAAGACCCTTGAAGGTATAAGGTGATCAAAGACCTCTTTTTCAGAAGTTTGATCTCTCTCTCAGAAAAAGACTTGTGGTCCAAATTATTTGTCCTTCATGGTACTGCCATGTTATTGCAAGGACTGTTTCGAGCTAAGGAATTAAGTAGAAACAACAAAAATGATGGTCAAATTCTTCAAAGATGGAGCAAAATTCAAAATCCGCCAAATAGCGAAGCGAAGTGAATCTTTCAAGTAGGTTTGATTGAGCAAAGCGAAGCATCTCTTGTGCGAAGCAAAGTCGGAACTACTCCTTCAAGTAGGTCCGACTAGGTGAAGCGGCGCTCTCAATAGGGGCGCTTTGCTTCCTGGCATCACTCTCTCTTGGACGCGCCGACTAGGGGCTTGTCCAGGCTCGGGTTGGTTGGTATTCCAGTAAAACAATCTTATAAGTTCTTATAAGAAAGAGTCATCCAATCTTCTCTTCTATATCCCTCAAAGATATGTATTGTGTTCTCTCATAGCTACTCTGGTTCCTACTAATTCTAACACTTCAGTATGACCAAATAAAAAATTTCTCGCTATTGTTATTCTGATAATCATAACCGAAACTATCAAACCTTTTGTTCTTAAATTGGAGAGAAACGACCTATTCCAAAATATATCAGACCTTCCCTAAATTCAAATGAAGATATTTGGCAATAAGGGTTACAATACCCTTTTGTTTATGTTACCATACATCACAGTTACATCCTGATGATGTCATCGATTGAGCACTGAGTTTTTGGCTTTATTAGTCATTAACCCTTCTGATGATGTCTTGGGCACACAATAACTCTTGGGCTGCATGAGTCCCCTCTTGGTTGTAGAGACCTTGCAAATTAGTGTGAAGCCTCAAACAGTTGCACCCTTCTTCATCTATCTTGCACAATGATTCACCTTCCATACTTCGCAAACTCTCAGAAATGGAATGCTTTGTCCAATGGGCATGGCTTAGTGGTTTGTACACTGACCACTTGCCGAGTTCTTATGATCTTATCTTCTTTATGTTTTAGAACTTGATTCGCCTACGTTGCACTGACTCTGGATTGATCCTCACTGTATTCTCCATGGTACACCCATTATACTTAAATGCTAATAACGTTGGTACCATGCAGTGCCTCATATGGCAGACTCAAAATTTTGGAAGACTTGAATCGAAGATGAGACCAATATGATGTTGGATGTCCCTCATGCGAGTTAATTTCCAACAATTGTTTCAAAATTGGGTCAATAAATTCAGTCGTTAAGGGTTATTGTTCTTTAGTCGTCAAAGAAGGAACACATCTCTCTAAGCAATCACAACATGAAGAGGGGGTTTAACTGCATCAGTACAGTAAAAAAAACTTCACCCCACACTAGTTAAAATTGAGAATTCTTTGGTGTGTAACCAAGTCATTGAATTCTGGAATACCTATTTTAATCCAAACCTCCTTCCTCGATCTCTGACTCATAACTTTCTATACCAAATTTTACATGTCAAAATCCTATCTACTATGGTCTGCGGCCTTAAAAATTGGAGCATCAATCCCCTGTCTACCAACTTATCAAGTAGAGCACAATTAGTTTTATGGTTCTCCAAGAGCATCATCATCATCACCATCGTGCTCTAGAAGTCCATTTGCTTCATCTCTTTGTGCTCTCAATCCAAAACATCCCTTGTAGCTTATATCAACCATGGAATCCACAAGTTAGAGATTCTAAGGATGAAAAATTTGTGCAAAATCTGAAAATCCTGCAAAGCAAAACTATCCAATCTTTTCTTCAAAATCCTCAAAATAACTCATTCTCTCATAGCAACCCTTGTCCCCAGTCTTGATCTCAACCATCAATGTAATCTAATGCTATTCCTTCATTACTACAAATTACTAACAAAACTTACTACTATTATGACAATTCAAAGAGTAAATTCAAAGAATGTATCAAACTGGTTTTTACTAAGTATGAGAGAACCACCCATCCCAAAATCCTATCAAGCCTTGTGTAAAAATCAAATAAAAGCAGTGCTCGTTATTTCTATAAATAGAATGATCACCCCATCGAATTTTTTCAGTAAACAAAGGTTCTACACCTTCTTGATGAGATTATCAATATAGTCAGGGAAACCCTTCTTGCGGACTCTTCTCTTTTCTATGTTCTTCATGATTATGTCCTGAACAGGTGGTGACTCGAATTGCATCACGTGCTCGTAGACATGCTTTTATTGAGACCCCCTTACTTTGGCCATCTCCATCTACTTGTGACAAGGCACGATTTCGAGATTGTTAGGGAAACAATGCCAATGATCTATCCCCTCCTATTTGCTCATGGTCTTATAATGACTAGGACTAGTTGGTCGACAAGGACTGCCAACTACCTTAGCATTGGACAGAAAATGAGACCCTCTTCATGTAATTAGTTAATTGGCCCTTTATGAACCCAAGCCAGTCCCCAAGCATTCTATGGATTCCCCTTCATAGGTAACTCTTTAGTTCATCCAAGTTTGGAAACCTCAACAGCTATTGGTCGAGGTTCTCTTATTATGGCCACATGAAATACTTTTCTGGCAATTGCCGACACCCTCCTTCATAGGACCATTCGGTGATTGTTTAGGCTTGATTTTGGAGGTGGCTTTGAAATATTGGTTAATGACAATGTTAATCCTCTTCAAGTCACAAATGTACTCCGCATCATGAACAGTGAAGCTATTTGAAAGAGTGATATTAGCTTCTTTTTTAGGACTCCATGTTGAAGATACTTGTGATGGCAATTAACCTCCTATGAGAGATATTCACAACACGCATGCTACATTAGCCATCTTTCTTATTGAATCCTTATCTCAATATTTATTTGTCAACATTCTAAATCTCTCGTAACTCCTTTGAAACATCACAATTCATCTTCATAATATGCTAAAATATACGCCCAATTGCACATTTTCCTTTTGTAGTGGGACTCTCAAGTTCTATTCTTACACAAGGTAGCTTTCTCCTCTTTTTGTTTGTCTGCAAAAATTGTGATAAGCTACCTTCATAGTGGTGTTACTCTTTTTTTCTTTTTCTTTTTTTGAATGGTAGCAAATTTCATTCATAAGGGAATGACCGAGGAGGTCATCCCTGAAAATACAAGAGAAGAGCATACAAAAACAGGAAGCAACAGAAAACACAATCAAAGCCATCCATCATGGGGGCAAAAATTCAAACAACATCAAGCCTAGCTTGTCAACACCTTCCCTAGCTAGACGGTCTGCCACATTATTAGCAGAACGACGGACATGCAAGAATATAATAGACAAGCCAACTATTTTATCCTGGATCTCATCAAAGAGATGGGCAAATCTCCAAGGAGGCACAAGAGATCCTCTAAGCCACCGGATGGTATTAAGGGAATCTCCCTCGACAATTACCTTATTCAATCATTCCTTTCCAAGCTTTTAATTCCCCGATGAACAGCTCAAACCTATGCTTCACTTGCATCCGCTACCCAATGGGTCCTGAAGATGCCTACTTGACTAAACCACCAGAATCTCTCAAAACTCCTCGTATACCTGCTGGTCCCGGGTTGCCCAAGCTCTTTGCCCGAGCCGGTGAAGTGAGGGGGCCGAACGGAAGCCAATACGAGAGTCCATTCCAGTTTCGGATAACAACGCCATTCCTCGTGGTCGACAGAGAAGAAAGAAATGAATGAATGTCCTTTTGGGACAAGAATCAAGGATTCTCTCGAGTGATTGCTTGAGTTAAGCCTTCTTGGCCTTTTTTCCTTTTTGATTAAGTCAAGGGTAAAGGTAAAAGGCAAAGCAAAGACTAGAACCATCAAAGTTAAGTTTTAACATGCCTTGGGCAGTGGGTTCCCAATTTTGTACAATTGAGACCCGCCCCTCGACACTGACACAAATCTCCTTCCATCCCTCCCATAAGTCGAAAGATGACACAAATTGGAAAGAAGGAAGCCATCTGACCCAAGCAATATTCAAAGCTGTTACTTTGATGAAAAGGAGGGAGGAAGACCTAGATACACCATCAAACACTCTGGCATTCCTTTATTTCCAAAGAACCCACAAAGTAGCTAAAATACAAACATTCCACAGGATCTTCCCTTTCCGCCTCCAGGGCACCAACGGCCAACCTTCTAACAATTGTGTTAGGTTAGATGGGAAAACCCAAGAGACGTTGAACCTGATAAGAATACTGCTCCATACCTTCCTGGCTACTCTGCAATGTATGAAAATATAATCCGCCGAGTCCTCTGCGGCTACACACAAAGCACAATGATCAACCAACAACATCACACGCTGCCTAAGGAAATCAATTGTCTGAATCCAACCTTTAATGGCTGCCCAACTAAAGGTGCATACTGATGGCAGCGCTTGTTTCTTCCAAACTTTTGCTTCAATTAGAGAAACAGGGCAAGGCAACATAGAACTGTAGAAAGGATCCACACCCGCTTATCCCCACCCCGCGCATTACTAATATAACAACTTTCTAGCACCTCAAAAAGTCTAGTGACATCAAGAAGCTCCCTATCAAAAAAGTTTCTTCTAAAAGAAGGTCTCTAAAGTCTAAATCACCTTTTCACTGCTTATTTCAAAACAGTCTTTAACCATGACCTCCTTTTGGGAAGCAACTGCATACAAACCTGGAAACGGATCTTTTAAAGAAGAATGAGAACACCAAATATGATTCCAAAAACTTATTCTATCCCAAGAATAAACTCTAAATCTGATACCCTGATTAAATCAACGTTTCATGCGCAGAATATCACGCTAGACTGACACCCCAGGTCTCATGAAAACGTCCTTAGATTCCCAATGACCTGGTTTCACACCATACTTGTTTTCATTCACCGTAGCCCACAACTGTGATGACTCCTCTCCAAATCTCCACAACCATTTTCCCAATAGAGAGTAATTAACTTCCTTAATTCTCCTAATTCCAAGACCTTCCCCTTTCACAGGTTTACAAACATCATCCCACTTAACTAATGGGAATCCCCTCTTCTCTTTTGAACCTCCCCACAAAAACCTTCTTTGAATTTTCTCGATGCGCTTCACAATACTAATTAGGCAATGGAAAATGGAGAGCTAATATATTGGGATATTCGCCAAAACTGATTTTATTAGTGACCCTGCCACCCCTGGACACAAGATTCCGCTCCCAAGTATCTAATCTTTTCTCAATACTTTCCACTATAGGATCCCATGCCTGTAATTTTGGCCTGGCCACCCCAATGGAAGCCCTAAATAAGTAGTTGGCTGGTTATCCAGGCCGCACCCCATAATTTGCGCAAACTCGAAAGCTAAAGATTGATCCATATTTATGGCAAACATTCTCAATTTGCAGAAATTAGTTCTATGGCCAGAATGTAAAAATCCGAAATTGTCTTTGATGAAAAATAGATATACTGGTAGAGAATTTTAATTCTTAGATCATATCAGTTGTTGTATCGTGTTAATGTTTCTAGAATATCAATGAAGTGATTCCCTTTATTGATCAAAAATAAATTCGGCCATAAAGGGAATTGGTGGGGTGGACTTCTTTTATATCTTCAATTGGCTCCAGAGAAAATATGCGTCTACAAAAGAATTTTGGTAGTTTAGTATGAGAGCAAAGGGATAAGTTGAAAGGTATTTTGGGCATTTATATGTAAAATTAAAATGGTTTTAAAAATAAAATTTCACGAGTTTTTAGTGGAACATTTTTTGAAAATTTGGAAAAGTTTACAACTTATTTATACAACATTCTGCTATAAAGCTGATTGTGTTGTAAAGATACTAGTGAGAGCTCAAATGGCATTTGTTGTTGACTATTTTCATTAACTGATCATTAGAGTGATATTTTCTCGATGAATAAAAAAAAAAGTGAAATATCGTAGCAAAATTGTCACCATCATTTTCTTATGGTTAAGAAAGAGTTTCTAGTGATATTTTAGTCACCATATGTTATTATGAAAATAGAAGTTCAATCACTTGCTGGAATTAATAATTTGTTGGTACTTGGTACTATTGGCAAAACAAAATTGGAGCCTATTGTAATTTTTCCATATGATTGCCTCTTTTGTCAAACTTTAGTAAAATATAAGCATTCTACATTTGTTGCATGTAGTTGTGTTCTTGCAATGCATGCGGGTCCTGCTGTATATATTTTACCCATCTATTGTGCACATCATGTGTGGGCCCCACCCAGGATTAGCCATATGTTTCGCTTCTTGCACAGCTTTTATTTAGAAGTGCATGTCAGCCCCATCACACATTCGTCTTTTCTTGCTTATGTATTGGCTGGCCTTCACATGTGGATCCCATCTCACCAATAAAGTAATCACACGGTGTGCATCAGTTGCTTTGATAGTTTTAGTGCATCACATGTGTCATCTTTTTAGTTTTAAGGAATTGAGATGTTAGGCTTAGGAATGGGAGATTGTTAATGAGGGTGCATATGATAGGTGGACAAATCATCATAGAAATAAAATACTAGATAGGATGTGAAAACAACAAGACTTACGAAGAGCATAGCAATATGGGAAAGTGAACAGCATGAATGCAAAGGCTTCATGGCAGTCTGGTGAGGAGGAAGAGAAGTTTGCTTATGCAATTTTTGCCATAATTACTCGAGGAGGGAAAAGGTTTACCTTACAATTATCGTCAAAATCTCTTGTGATGATCAACCTTACAATTATTGAAATTTATATATTTGGGAGCTTTATACTCAAACTTGTTTCAAAAAACATCAAGTACCCAACATGGGAGCTTGAATTTTCTCCTGTTTTCTTAAATATCTAGTTGATGAGGACCAAGGATAAGGTGAAAAGTTAGAGAAACGCTGTAAATGGCTTGGTTACTACATATTATTGTTAAAGTATAAAAGATAAATAACGCATTTCTCCAACGGCTTGAGCTATTGGAGAAGTTGGTAAGTTAACATGGTATCAGAGCCAAAGGTCTCGAGTTCAAACCTCCCGGATAGCAAAAATCCACATGCGATGGTCGGCCCAAAGTGGGACCACATGTGCCACGTGTTTGCCAAGTGGGCCACACGTGCGGGGGAGTGTTAAAGTATAAAAGATAAATAACGCCTTTCTCCAACAGCTTGAGCTATTGGAGAAGTTGGTAAGTTAACAATTACCAACCTTGATCAGAATATATAGACCAATTGGTACATACGGAAAAAGGTGGACAAGCAATTTAAGAAAACACATATCCGAAGGGCACATTTGATCAAAGATTTTCAATTTTGAGTCTTAATTTCATAATAAATTGACTAGCTTTATTCCTGTTGATAAATCTTCTTTAAATATGCCTACATGTCTTTCACTATTTCACAAGGATGAAGTCTCAAATCAACACTTCTATAAACAAAATTGAGTAACCTTGTAATAACACTAGGATTATTTTTGTTTCATTGAACATAGCTCCTCAATAACAATAGTTTTTGGTGTAATCTATCTATCATACGCCATAACTTCTTCCCCTCAACGAACACCCAAAACTGAAATTCCAGTTGGTCATAATTCTTCTTATCTATTCTCAACAAAAATAAAATAAAATAAAAATTCTTCTTATCAAATTCGACTGAAAGCAAAGCATGCTAGATCTCACTAGAATATAGGTAATTCAGAGAAAAAAGAAAGAAAGTGTGCCAAAGATTGTCCCAGAATCTCTGATTTGATGTATAGGAAGATCAAGTCCATCTTGTAAGCGAGATACCACACATACGTCAATCAAAACAAGTCAAGAAACTCTAATACTAAGGAAGACAGACTTAAAACCCCAAGAGTAGAATTAATATGAAAGGAGAGAAAACACATATTCTGTGTCAAATAACTTACAAAGATAACATACACTAGTTGCAGTCCCGTGCGATGCACGGGGCGAAGAAAAAATTATGATCGTGATAAAATGAGATATGATCTTGATAAAATCTGGATATGTGAGAAAATATTGATAACCCTAATAATTTTAGGAGATTTAATCCGTAGAGAGAGATTATTTTAATCAATCCTTGATTTTAGGCGATTTTTCCATTACTTGATTTTAGGCGTTTTTTCAATTCCAAAATAAGAAGCGTATTTTAGGAGATTTAATCTGTGGAGAGATATTATTTTAATAATTTTTGGCGATTTTTCCATTTCTTTGTCAATACCAATATAAGAAGCGTTTTAAATTCCGGGTGCCACATCCCCTTAACAAGTTTTACATTTCGTTATCAATGTTACGTGTATATAAAAGTAAATTCCTTTTCGTTTTCCAAAAGTCTAATTATTCAATCGAAACTTATCTTCTCACCTATTTATTTGCGCTATTTTTTAGGATTTACGTTTAAATGCGTTAATTGCGTTTTGGAATTCTCTCTCGTATAAAGCTGAATGCGATATGCAAAAGGGGTGCCATGTGGCGCCACCCCAGCTTGTCGCATCCAGAGGGGGTGCCACGTTTTAAATTCCGGGTGCCACATCCCCTTAACAAGTTTTACATTTCGTTATCAATGTTACGTGTATATAAAAGTAAAGTCCTTTTCGTTTTCCAAAAGTCTAATTATTCAATCGAAACTTATCTTCTCACCTATTTATTTGCGCTATTTTTTAGGATTTACGTTTAAATGCGTTAATTGCGTTTTGGAATTCTCTCTCGTATAAAGCTGAATGCGATATGCAGAGGGGGTGCCACGTGGCGCCACCCCAGCTTATCGCATCCAGCTTTATATATATAGATAGATTTACACATAAAGTAGCTAAATAGATAACTTTATAACTTTACTTGATTTTATCACAATCATGAAAACAAAAGGAGGCACTGTGACTTAAAACAAAACTAAATCAAACGGTGCCGGTCTTGAATGAAAGATCACAAATAATACATCATAAAATGATAAAAATACCTGAAGTATATACATTTGCAACAAGGGTAAAAAAGGAAAACTAAGACTTCAACATATCCTATCGACTTTCTTCGCATAAGGAGCTATGAGATTCAAGAACTTAGCAGGATTTTACATCTCCAAAGGATTGACAACATGCTAAAAAATGTTAGAACATATGGTCAAAATGACGTTTTACATGGAAGCTTGAACTAGAGCGTGTTTCGGGAACGACCTCCTAGATATGCAGATTGTGCTTCCCAATTAGGTATAATTGTTAACATGGATCAGTTTGGGTATGACCTAGAAAGGGGAAGAAAAAAATGAGGAGATGACCTAGTCATGCGCTAGAGGCAGAGGTACTAGATTTGTAGCATGGCATTACGCTTTCATTCAATTACCTCTCCAACGAAGTTTTGGATTGAAGGAGATCATTTCTCATAATCCGAAAGTTGTAGGAAGAATCTCCTCTTCCCCGAAAATGTTTCTCTCACTTTAGAGGGAAAAGGCTTATTCTGGCAAAGTACAAGATCAACCAAATTCTCATTTCCTTTGGAAGGTTACAAAAGGCAGAAAATATGCCAAAATTTTGGATTTCAACTATAATAAGTTAAATTTGTAATCACCATATTCCTACTGAATAATACTCTATGAGGAACTCCTTTTGTAAATTTTGCTTTAGTGCTTATAAAACTAATAATTCATGTTATCTAAAGAAGACATAGATAAGATCAAGAGAAAGGTGGGAGAGCAAAGGGGCTTTTAGGAGGGGATGGAACCGTCTACTAAAATAATACATATAATTTGTGGGAGTCAAGACGAACTATACCAAAGGGTATAAGTTCTATATTTCGAGTTCCTCCTTCTTTGGAACCCTTTATGTCATAAATCATAAGTAATAGACTACAAGGAAATTGTTCTTACCACAAATTTTGGATCTTCAAAATCCCAGAATGAATTTCAAGCTGACCTCCCTTAAATGCTCATAGGTGCTTCTTTATCATCTCTTTAACCTTTTCCGATTCAGAGCCATGGCCTAAAATTTTGCCTAGTCAACATTGGCTTGGCCAACTTGGCATGGGTCTGAAACTTGAAAAACTCACTTGTCAATGGAAAACTTGTTAAACTTGGTTGACTCCACCAAATAGACTCCCCTTGGCCGTTAGGCGAGTCTATGTGTAACATGGACTTGTAATCATTTGATAAAATCCTTGCTTGTCTTCATCGATTCATTCAGTGGCACTTGGATTCCTCAAGTGATCCCTTTGATGTTGTATATGGGTGTCAACTGATCAGGACGGTGTGATGAACCTTGAGGATATAGCCCAATATAATTAGGATCTGGGCAATGATTTTGGTTTTTTGAATTCGAAACAAATCCAAATCTTAGGCTTCGAACAAATATTGGATCGGATTCAAACACAGACAATATCCGCGGACATGTTCGAGATCAGTTTTGGGTCTAAAATTTTATTATAATGCCCCTAAAATTTCTAAGATAATATTTTTAATGCTTAGTAATTTTGGTTTTTTTTTTTTTTTTGAATTATTGATAGAGATACTTGAAAATGATTATTCTTTTCTTTTGCATTTATTTTCTTCTCTTAACTTTTTTTCATTTTGTTATTATGATCACTGATGGAAAATCTGGTTTTTGTCAGACTTCTAGTCTTTGTTCTTTCCTCCCCATCTCTCTCTTGCTTTGATCTCAGGTTTTAGATGTCTTGGTGTCCTTTTTTCTTTGCATAGTGCTTAGCAGTAGGAATACATTAATACCAGCTGAGATGGGTGGTTTCTGAAGAACTAGAGTCGTGGACTTGTGGGGACTTGTCACACTCATGTTGCTATGTCAAGAAGAAAGAGAAAAATAATGAAATTGTCTCCTCGTAGTCTTCTAGAGAGTGTTAGAAAGGACATCGAAAAACAAACGAAAATAACACAGATGGATAAAAGATTCATTGAAAAGGTGCAAGAAAACTACTGCAATATCTTTTATATTTAATCATATCCCTCCCCAAATGACTGAGTTGCCACGTTCTACTATAACAGAGGCAAGCCTAAGACCTAAAGGGCCCGGTGCTTTAGAACTCTTTAACACTCTTGGAAGATCGGGTGGAAGACTAGAGAGATTATAATGGCACCTACAAAAAGATATGGAAGAAGATAGGTTGCGCTTTTATATGTGATGGTTGGATCGGTCCAATTCCAACCAAAGGCCATTAATCAACTTATTGGTGTATAGTAAGGATGCTAACTACCTTTTACTGTCATAGAGAAATTGGTGGGATAAATTGGGGAGGGTCATGTGGTTCACGTAATAAAAGATAATGAGGCAAGCTTCATACGTGTACATTTTTCTCATTGTGAGTAATAATAGATACTATGCTGACATATTGTTGATGAGTGCCAACTAATCATTCTTTTCATTGCAATTTTTTGTGGTCGGATCTTAGATGACCCGGGTCTGAACAGGCATGGATTCAAACATCGAATGTTAGATCCAAGGTATTCTTTGATTTGGATCTACTCCAATTAGTATCCAAGCAGATCTTGACTTGGACATGGGGTAGATCTGATCCGAATCCGGCCCTCTGACCTCCCCTAATTCATATTTACTTGGATGCTCCAATTTTATGGCTGAATGAAATTTTGGCTCTTCTGGACACTTGACACCTCTGGACACACCACGACACTCATGTACGAATGGAGTTTCAGACTGACATCATCAAATGTGTCAAACTTTTTTTTTTCAAATGTTTTGAACAGTTGGCATTACATTTATGGGTGTTCCATTCTCGACACTTTGAAAATTAAAAAGTTCATGTATCCAACACCCTTAATGAGGTGTGTAACTTATAAAATTGTTAGGGATTTGCTAGAGACCATCGCAGAAGGCCTTTGGAAGAGGTCCCTAGCAAATCCCAAATTATTAATGTCATCTAGTTTAGTTTTAAACATTATAGTTATAAACTAGGTAAGTAACTTACTTTATGTTAACCTTAATTATAGTTTCCTTTTAAACTTGATAATTTTAAAATAGATATAACATGCTTTGTTCTAAACTTAATAAAATCAATTGGTGTTAGCTTGACCATGGCAGCCTACTTTGGTATTTAAACTCTAAATTTAGAGCAATTGGCATTGTATTTTCTTATTTAATCAAAATTCAAATGTTCATTGTACAATGATTCAATAAATGTTGTGCATGTAGGCTACAATAGTACAATCTATTTTATTTGGCTGCGTCTCTCTAATGTTTTGCTCCAAAAGAAGAATTGATGATACAATTATAACTTTTTGCCTTTAAGGGTTTCTGTTTAAATCACAAATTAATAAAATCAGGTAGTTGACCTATGGCTGGACATATGTGGTGCTTCTAAGTTTGCTAGGAACTTCTGTGCTTATTTATATGGATGTGATAGGAAGAAGTGTGTTGCAGATGAAGAGGACCGGATTATAGTTGCGGCACATGCAATCCATGGAAACAAATGGGCGTCAATTGCGAGGCTCCTTCAAGGGAGGACTGACAATGCAATAAAAAATCACTGGAACTCCACACTGAGGCGCAGGTGTGGCGAGTTTGACAGGTTCAATGCATCATCTTACGATGTTTTGGAAGAAGGTAGCATAGACAAAACAAAAGGATCTTCAGAAGAAACTCTGTCATGTGGGGACGTGAATTCGGGAAAAGATGTTGCCAGCCCCATGGAGATTGTCTCGGACCACTTTGAAGACAAGGCTCAAATGGGAGATGATCATTGTAAGACAGAAGCAAAAGAGGCACCTAACCTCTTTCGACCAGTGGCGAGAGTAAGTGCATTTAACCTTTATAATCCTGCAGATGGTACAACAAACAGCTCTATTGTGTCAAGACCAGTTCCATTACATGGGCCTTTAATTCAACCCCCCAAACCTGATGTTGGGATCTGCAAATTGCTCGCCAGTGTTTACAGTGAACCACAGGTGCCTTCTCGATGTGGGCATGGTTGCTGTCAGTCCCAAAGCGGGTCCCATCCTCAAAGCTCTTTGTTGGGGCCTGAATTCATCGACTTTGTGGAGCCTCCACCCATCTCAAGTCATGAACTGGCCTCAATAGCCACGGATATAAGTAACATAGCTTGGCTCAAGAGTGGCTTGGAGAACAGCAGTGCCAAAGTATGGGATAATTCGGTGCTGTCAACCCAGATGGCTCGGCAGCCTTTGACATTACCAGCTCAAAGTTGAGGAGTCTTAAGTTGAACAGAGAGGTATTTAAGAGTCTGCAAAAGAACCAAAAATCAATGGGAGGCTTTATTTCATCTTTCCAGTGAGTGTTTCACCACTGCAATAACTGAGTTGAGCTTTCTATTCTGGATGGTAAATAGGAAATAAAAAAGTTGCATTAGAATGCTTCTTTAGTGTGGAAGATTCAACATCGGCAAAGACCAACATATACTTGAAGAGAAGTAGCATAACCTGTATGTAACTGGGGCGCTATCTAGAGAATTCTTGCAGAGTAGATTTTGTCAAAGGAGCAGCAGAGATTTTGCTCATAGTGCCCACTTTTCTCATCTTAAAGGATTACCTAATCAGAAGACCATTTAGGTGAAACCTGTGGATCTTTGCCTTTCTATTATTCTCTTGGGTGTCAACAATGCACTTGTGGAGACTCTCCTGAATTTGGTATTCAAATGGTCAGCCAAGTGGAATGAAGCTCTATCTCACATTGTAGTCATTAAGGTATGGAAACATGAATTTGTGACTTTATGGTTTATGTCATGAATCTTAGAATGTGCCCTTCAGGAGGGAAGAAAATGTTTAGGTCACCATTGAAATCCAATACTTTAGTTTAGGTCACTTGGATATCGTCGACGTGTTAAAGGAAAGTAATTTGAGGACGCTGCAGGGGGAGGCAGTGGCAGTCCTGGACGACTTCTGGCTGTGTGCCCTATTTGCGGGCTATACATCCGCGGTCTGGCCCACAGGCAGGGTGCCCAGCTAGAGGCATCTCCCCTATGGTGGCCTGCTAGTAAAGGCATGGTAAAGGCTAACTATGAAGGATGATCAAGATGGAGATGGCGGCGAGGCTAAAATTGGAATTTTAAAAATAAGGTTGTAATGTGACCATGTGCACCAAAAATAACTTACATAACAAACAATTAAATTAAGAAAGTCTATGTCTATATATTATTATGGGACATGTGAGGGGCTATTAGATGTCATCAACATTCCTCATGTTCAAATTAGAAGTACTTTATACCACCCAATTTTCGAATTAGATATGTATTTTATATTATAGTGTGGTTTTGTTGAGGATTTCTTTAGTATTTTGGTTAGGTTTCAGATAAAAGGTGGCATGTTCTCTTGTACTTATTTTATTTCTATCAAGAAAAATTCAGGTGCCACCCCGGGAAAAGGAATGTAAGGTTGCAACCCGACCTGCATCGACCCGACCCGACCCGGAAATAACCTGGGTCGGGGGGCTGGTCACGTTCAAGTTAAAAAACCAGACCCAATTTCAGGTCAGGTCGAGCTTAAAGCAAAACCCGACCCAACTCTTATTGTGTACTATGACTTTTCATTATTCTTGAATAACATGATTAGTTATTTTCAAGTCTATTGATATAATTGTTTTAATTGAAATGATTAGGTTTTGATGACTTAAATTTAGAGACTTTTCGTGTGAAGATTCATTGTTTTCTACAATCTTTGAAATTGGTCACTAATCTAAGCTATCCTTAAAAAGTCCGACCCGACCAACTATCTTAGGTAGGGTTGGATTTATGAATCTCGGGTTTTTCTATAAGAAAACACCAACCGGATCCAAGATAATTTCTCGAATAGGGTAGGGATAAATTGACCCTTCCGTCGCAACACTTGCAACCCTAGGAAAAAGCTCCACATCATATGAATTAAATGAATAAGACAAATTCATCCAAGTAGTGGCTCTTCTCTCTTTGAAGAAGAGGAGCCGTGAAATGAGTGTACTAAATTGCTTAGACACCCCCATTATTTTAAGTCATGCTAACACATGCAAATAGAAAAAAGGAAGAAAGGTGAGTCCAGCATCATGCATGCAGCATGTATTTAATTGGCATGGGATGAGACAATGTACTTTGGGTCCAAAGGACCACACAGTGTGCTGTGTAGGATCCAAGGTCTGAGTATTGGGTCCCACAAAAACAGTTCGTTAAAAGTATGTCAAGTGATATATTCGCTCAATTTTTCTTCACATGGCCACCCCTAGTGTATTGATGACTACTTTTACTCTTTTAGACTACAGGAGGTGGCCTGGGGAAGAAAAGGGGGCGAATATATTATTTCCCTGAAAGTATATGCCTTCTGCATGAATCATGTAGCATGTGCTCACTCTTTTGTTTTGTATCTGGGATTTGCTAGGGACCATTGCCGAAGGCATTTCGTGACTGGATTGTTGCATGTGAGAGCACCCACCTCAGATAAATTAATGAATAAGACAAAATCTGAGCCTGTGTGATCGCTCTCACATGCAAAAGCCCAAGCGCAAAATGCCTTTGCCATGTACCCTAGCAAATCCCTTTGTATATAATAGGCACACTTTGTTGCCTTCCCAACTTTTCTTTCGGGTTCGGTTCATACTGGCCTCAACCTGACGCAACCTGACCTGAGTTGCACCCTAATCATTTGTGAGGCCTGATGGGGTGTAAAAACTGCAGCCTCTCACAGGCCGCCACCTGTCCCAGAGTAGGTGAGCTGCAGCCTCTCACAGGCCGCCACCTGTCCCAGAGTAGGTGAGCTGCAGCCTCTCACAGGCCGCCACCTGTCCTGGACACCTGTCCAGGACACCTCACCAGATTTTCCCTATAAATAGAGGATCAAAGCTCAGACCAATGGGTAATGCGAAAATCCCTTCTCTCCCTAAACTCTTAGACATCTCCCCTTCACTCCTGCTCATACTGACTTGAGTGTCGAAGGGCCTGTCCGGAGTAAAACCCGGTCTGGTCTTCTGACCTCGCTTGCCTTGTGCAGGATTCAGCCCTCATAGCAGGACTCTTTCTCGACCACCTCACTCCTCGTTCACTCCGGTCCTTCAGGACTCAGCTCCCCTAGTCATCCAGCTCAGCTCTTACATCACTGCTGTACCTGTTACCGATTTTAGGTCTAACAGATTGGCGCCATCCGTGGGACATCAGAACTAAAAGCTGTCCTTACACATCCCACTCACAAAAATGGCAGGACGCAAGAGCACGCGGATGCCTACTGCGCGGGCGCGGACTACCCAAATCGCGCTACCCCGCAGGACCCGGAGCGAGCGAATTGCATCACTAGTAGTAGCAGCTTCTGCTACAGCAGAGCAGAGCCCGGCTCGCTCAGAACATCTGAATCCCTTGCCCACCCCGGAGCAAGTTCAAGCTCTATTTCAACAGATGACAGCTCTCGTTGGGCAGTACCAGCAACTACTTCAAGTACCCCCTCAACCTCCCCCAGAGGCTCCGCGATCTGTCCAAGGAAGGCCAGACGTCCACAGGGGAGAGTCATCACACCATGGTGAGGGCCGAACTCATCATTCTACCAGACAAGTCCCTCACCCCACGACGAGGCATGCCCAAACAGAGCCTCATCACCGTGAAAGGTCGCGGTCCCCCTCCGCTCAGAGGCGCCGAGCTCATCAAGATCGTGCGCCACCAGCGAAACCTCGACCTCGTCGTATGAGTCGGGAGAGCCAATCCGGCTCCGCGGCGAGCCAGTCTGTGGAAAGGATCAGGTCCTTGGACCATAGGACGGATCCACTGCTACAAAGAATGGAGGAGATGGACCATCGGATAGAGGAATTGGCGAAGGACCAGAGCCGGCCAGTCTCCAGGACGTTCTCAAGCAGGACGCCATTCACTGATGATGTTCTGGGTGCCCCAGCACCCAGAGGGTTTAAAATGCCCGCCGTCCCTCAGTATGACGGCACTACAGACCCCGTGGACCACTTGGAAACGTTCAGAACAATTATGCTCCTCCACGGAGCTTCCGATGGCTTTCTTTGCAGAGCGTTTCCAACGACGCTGACTGGCGCGGCAAGAGACTGGTATTCCAGGATCAAACCGAACTCCATCAACAATTTTGATGATTTTGGAGAGGATCTTGTCCGCCACTTCATGAGCAGCCGGAGGCCAAGGAAAACAACCGCTTCCCTGATGGCCTTGCGACAGGACAACAACGAGCCTCTGAAGGTGTTCGTCCGCCGATTCAACAGGGAGGCACTTCAAGTGCCAAATCTAGATCCCTCAGCAGCAATGAATGCGCTCCTCGCAGGCGCCAGGTCTAATGAATTCCGTCGAGCGGTGGCTCGACAAAATCCGCACTCACTAGCGGATCTTATGGCCGGAGCAGAAGAGTACATAACGGTGGAAGAAACACTGGCAGCTCTTAATTCAAATCGGAGGATAACCTCTGAAGAGAAGAATCTCCCTAAGCAGCGTAGGGAGGATAAACCTCCCAGGAGAGAGAAGTCTCCGCCTCCTCATAGAAGAGAAGAAAACTTCACGCCTCTCAACACCTCCAGAAAGCACATACTGGCGGCGATCAGCGAAGAAGAGTTCGTGAAGTGGCCTGCTAGAATGATCTCCAAGGGAAACATGCGAGATCCCTCAAAGTACTGCCGGTTCCACAAGGACCACGGCCACGACACAGATGATTGTTGGCAACTCAAGCAGGAAATTGAACAACTCATCAGCCGGGGCTATTTGAAAAAGTATATCCGAACTGACAGCCGCAACCAAGAGCGCAGAGGAAAGAGCCCCCAGGGCCGCAGCCCTCGAAGATCACAGCAGCCGCCTGCTCGGGACAAAACCCCTCAGCTGAGCAATGCGCAGCCTGAGGCACCCCAACCTCAGCCAAGGGGGGTCATCGGTACAATTATGGGTGGGCCTGCAGCTGGGGGCACCTCTTCTACCGCCCGCAAAGCATATGCACGGCGAGTTAACGCCGTGCACACAACCAGCAAAAAGACGAGAACGGAGAATGAGATCTCCTTCTCAGATGCAGATCTGGATAATCTTATCCTGCCCCACGACGATGCACTGGTTTTAACCATGCTCGTCGCCAACTGGGAGGTGAAGAAAATCCTCGTAGATAATGGGAGTTCGGCGGACATTCTATACTACCACGCCTTTGAGAAAATGATGATAGGCGACGACCGTCTGAAGTCGGCAAACTCAGATTTATTTGGCTTCTCCGGAGAGGTCGTGAAAGTGGTGGGGCAGATCGAGCTCCCTGTTCTTGTCGGAGATCCACCTTGTCAAGCTTTCGCCATGGACAACTTTCTAGTAGTAAGGGCCACTTCGGTCTATAATGCTATCTTAGGACGGCCTGGCCAGAACCTGATTCGTGCAGTGCCTTCGGCTTATCACCAAAAGATGAAGTTCATAACCCCCAACGGCGTGGGAGAAGTTCGAGGAGATCAACCTCAATCCAGGGAGTGCTACGCGATGGCACTCAAAGGTAAAAATGCAGTGGAATCACTGCCAATCGAACTGCTTGATGTAAGGGACGAGCTCAGGGGGACTCAACCCACTGAAGACCTCCTCTCCATCCCGCTATGCCCAGAAGATAGTGAGAAAGTCGCTCTGATCGGCTCCTCTTTCAGCAGCAGCACTCAGCACCAACTCACTAAGTCAAATCGTCCTGCATGAAAGGTGATTTTGTAAATTAAATTTATGTTAATATGAATAATATAATCTTTTTGCAG
Source organism: Tasmannia lanceolata (assembly GCF_043159265.1). Lineage (NCBI taxonomy): Eukaryota > Viridiplantae > Streptophyta > Magnoliopsida > Canellales > Winteraceae > Tasmannia > Tasmannia lanceolata. The sequence goes on from NW_027518683.1 coordinate 18,148,467, forward strand.
ACTCAGTCTCCCTCTTATATCTGGAAACCCAGTTCATAAAACTTGGGTACTCTCTGGAAACCCGGTTCATAAAACTTGGGTACTCTCTGGAAACCCAGTTCATAAAACTTGGGTACCCTCTGGAAACCCAGTTCATAAAACTTGGGTACTCTTTGGAAACCCAGTTCATAAAACTTGGGTACTCTTTGGAAACCCAGTTCAATAAAACTCGGGTACTCTGGAAACCCAGTTCGCTAAAACAGGGTACTCGCTGCTTGGTTCGCCACGGCTCGTCTCCGCAAAGATCGGGAGCTCACTCCTGGTCCGGAACCAGCCCGGATGCAAAAACCATCGCCGCCTGGAAACCCAGTTCACTAAAACTTGGGTACTTTGGAAACCCAGTTCAATAAAACTCGGGTACTCTGGAAACCCAGTTCGCTAAAACTGGGTACTCGCTGCTTGGATCGCCACGGCTCGTCTCCGCAACGATCGGGAGCTCACTCCTGGTCCGGAACCAGCCCGGACGCAAAAACCAACGCCGCTTGGAAACCCAGTTCACTAAAACTCGGGTATTCTGGAAACCCAGTTCGCTAAAACTAGGGTACTCGCTACTTGGAAACCCAGTTCGCTAAAACTAGGGTACTCGCTGCCCGGAAATCCAAGTTCAATAAAACTTGGTCATCCTAAGCCGTTCAGAACATCTCAGGCCGAACTGGATATGACGAGTCTCGCTACAGGACAAAATTCAGTCCGCCCCAGCCGGACTGGATATAACGCGTTTCAGCAAAACGACAAAAAGCAGTCCGGTCCGAACCGGACTGGGCGCAAGACGACAAAATTCAGTCCGGCCCCAGCCGGACTGGATATAACGCGTTTCAGCAAAACGACAAAAAGCAGTGCGGTCCGAACCGGACTGGGCGCAAGACGACAAAAATCAGTCCGGCCCCAGCCGGACTGGATATAACGCGTTTCAGCAAAACGACAAAAAGCAGTCCGGTCCGAACCGGACTGGGCGCAAGACGACAAAAAATCAGTCCTGTGCAAGCCGTACTCCGAACTCCGGACTGAATACGACGCGTCCTACAAAACGTCAGAATCAGTCCGGTCGAAGCCGAACTCCGGACTCCGAACTCCGAACTCCGTACTCCGAACTCCGGACTGAATACGACGCGTCCTACAAAATGTCAGAATCAGTCCGGTCGAAGCCGAACTCCAGACTCCGAACTCCGGACTCCGTACTCCGAACTCCGGACTGAATACGACGCGTCCTACAAAACGTCAGAATCAGTCCGGTCGAAGCCGAACTCCGGACTCCGAACTCCGTACTGAATACGACGCGTCCTACAAAACGTCAGAATCAGTCCGGTCGAAGCCGAACTCCGGACTGAATACGACGCGTCCTACAAAATGTCAGAATCAGTCCGGTAGAAGCCGAACTCCGAACTGCTCCAAGCTCCGGACTGACAAAATCCGGACTGCTCCAAGCTCCGGACTGACAAAATCCGGACTGCTCCAAAATCCGGACTGATAAGCTCCGGACTGCTCCAAAATCCGGATTGCTCCAAGCTCCGGACTGACAAAATCCGGACTGCTCCAAGCTCCGGACTGACAAAATCCGGACTGATAAGCTCCGGACTGCTCCAAAATCCGGACTGCTCCAAGCTCCGGACTGACAAAATCCGGACTGATAAGCTCCGGACTGCTCCAAAAGCCGAACTGACGAACTCCGGACTGGATCTCCGGACTCATTTCCAGCCGGACTGGCTCAAACTCCGGACTGGATCTCCGGACTCATTTCCAACCGGACTGCCGAACTGGATATAGCGCAAAGCGCTACAGGACAAACTCAAGTTCATCTCAAGCCGAACTGGATAGCGCTACAGGACAAAATCCAGTTCATCTCAAGCCGACCAGGACTCGGTGAGATTCGCTACAAGACAAAATTCAATTTCGTCTTTTAGCTGATTGCGCTATATTCAGTTCATCTCAATCCGAACTGGATATAGCGCAAAGCGCTACAGGACAAAATCCAGTTCATCTCAAGCCGAACTGGATATAGCGCAAAGCGCTACAGGACAAAATCCAGTTCATCTCAAGCCGAACTGGATAGCGCTACAGGACAAAATCCAGTTCATCTCAAGCCGACCAGGACCGGTGAGATTCGCTACAAGACAAAATTCAATTTCGTCTTTTAGCTGATTGCGCTATATTCAGTTCATCTCAATCCGAACTGGATATAGCGCAAAGCGCTACAGGACAAAATCCAGTTCATCTCAAGCCGAACTGGATAGCGCTACAGGACAAAATCCAGTTCATCTCAAGCCGAACTGGATAGCGCTACAGGACAAAATCCAGTTCATCTCAAGCCGAACTGGATATAGCGCAAAGCGCTACAGGACAAAATCCAGTTCATCTCAAGCCGAACTGGATAGCGCTACAGGACAAAATCCAGCTCATCTCAAGCCGAACTGGATATGGCGCAAAGCGCTACAGGACAAAATCCAGTTCATCTCCAGCCGGACTGACGAACTCCGGACTGGACTCCGGACTGGATTTCCGGACTCAACTTCCAGCCGGACTCCGGACTGGATTTCCGAACTCAACTTCCAGCTGGACTCCGGACTGGATTTCCGGACTCAACTTCCAGCCGGACTCCGGACTGGATTTCCGGACTCAACTTCCAGCCGGACTCCGGACTGGATTTCCGGACTCAACTTCCAGCCGGACTCCGGACTGGATTTCCGAACTCAACTTCCAGCCGGACTCCGGACTGGATTTCCGGACTCAACTTCCAGCCGGACTCCGGACTGGATTTCCGAACTCAACTTCCAGCCGGACTCCGGACTGGATTTCCGAACTTAATTCTCCGACTCACTCCCAGACAATGCCTACCCATTCAGAGAAACGATTGACTACACTTTCCCAAGTCCCTCAATAACTTGGAAAACTGGGGGGCAACTGATGGGGTGTAAAAACTGCAGCCTCTCACAGGCCGCCACCTGTCCCAGAGTAGGTGAGCTGCAGCCTCTCACAGGCCGCCACCTGTCCCAGAGTAGGTGAGCTGCAGCCTCTCACAGGCCGCCACCTGTCCCAGAGTAGGTGAGCTGCAGCCTCTCACAGGCCGCCACCTGTCCCAGAGTAGGTGAGCTGCAGTCTCTCACAGGCCGCCACCTGTCCTGGACACCTCACCAGATTTTCCCTATAAATAGAGGATCAAAGCTCAGACCAATGGGTAATGCGAAAATCCCTTCTCTCCCTAAACTCTTAGACATCTCCCCTTCACTCCTGCTCATACTGACTTGAGTGTCGAAGGGCCTGTCCGGAGAAACCCGGTCTGGTCTTCTGACCTCGCTTGCCTTGTGCAGGACTCAGCCCTCATAGCAGGACTCTTTCTCGACCACCTCACTCCTCGTTCACTCCGGTCCTTCAGGACGCAGCTCCCCTAGTCATCCAGTTCAGCTCTTATATCACTGCTGTACCTGTTACCGATTTTAGGTCTAACAAGGCCCATCACTTTACAACACGTTTTAATAAGGTGGGAAGTTTTTGGCTTGGGTGGCCAAAAATGGGACTTCAATTTGATCAATGCCCATCATTTTATCGACAGGCATAGAATGAGTGGGGCCCACCATCTCCATCCAAATTCATGTCCACCGAATCCACTCAAACCCATGCATCAGTGAGGCCCACCATTTTACCTCATCATAAAGTTGGTCCCATGATCGCCACCCCAATCTATGTGTAAGGTGGCGCCATCGTTTACACCTCATCTTTTGATGGGATGGGCCCATTACTTTACACCCATTGCATAGCCAAAGAATGCTCATAGGAAATAGACACATTAGTTAACCCAGCCAAACCAGGCGGATACACACGGTCGAGCTAATTGTAGGTTCGTTAGTCGTTACAAAACACGGAAAATAAAACGAGAGGAAAAGAAACCCCTTCCCCGCTCGTGCAGAAGTGGCAGTGCTTCAATGCCCAAGGCCCCCCCCCCTTTTTTTTTTTTTTTTTTTATGACTTTGAGAATAGATTGTGAGTACGGGTGCAACTCGGGCGGGTCGGGTTTGGGTTGAGGCCAACTCGAACTAGGGGTGCAACTCGGGTCGGGTTGGCCTAGAACCCATTTTTCCAACTCGACCCGACCCGAGGAACCCATTTTTCCAACCCGACCCAACCCGATTTGTAATTTTCTCAATCCGATCCAACCCGATTTCACTATTTGTTTGATTTCTCCATTTTATTTTTGTATTTCCATCTCATCCTAGTCATTAGATGTTCCCTAACAAGAGGGTTAATTAGGACAACTTTCACCAAATTTTTTATTTCTTTCTAAATTTGAGTTATATAATGACAAAACAAATTTAGAAGTAAATTTTTTATATATATTGGAATTGGAAATCGGGTTTCGGGTTGCCCGACACCCCGACCGACCCAACCCGATTTTTAAAAAAACCCAACCCAACCCAACCCAAATTCGGGTTCAGGTTGAACCCGACCCAAGTTACACTCCTAACCCAAACCCAAGCCAAGCAACCATTTACTCAACCCGACCTGACCCGAGTTCCAACCCGACCCGACCCAATCCGAGCAGCCCTTCTTGCCAATCTGAGTTCAACCCGACCCAACACGAGATTTTAAGCTTAAAAAAATTATTAAAAATTTCGGGTTGAACTTGGGTTGCGTTGCCCAAGCCCTCAACCCGAACCTGACCCGAACCCAACTTGCACTCAGCCCGACCCGAATTTTTTCGGGTTGAACCCACCGGGTTCGGGTTGAGCCCGCCCGAGTTGCACCCCCAGACTGCAATGTGAGTCCAAAATTGATTATTGGTCTCTCCAATGTACGACATTTAATTGTGAGTCCAGTAATCAGTTTTTGGACACACAATCGATTCCCAAATAAATCCAAAACAAAACAGGGTCTGAGCAGGGTCCTTGAACGCATGTTTTGCATGTCGCCACACGAGCGGCCCGGTTTCCAAGTAGGACAAAATATTTCAATAAAATAAGGGACATGATTTTTTCATCCCGGCCGTAGGATAATGCGCGCTCTCTTAACGTGAATTGTGGGCAGAGTTTAACAGTTTTTAACGTCAAGTCACATTACAAGAGGGCGCATTATCCTACTAGGGGGTGGGGGCGAAAGTATCATTGCCCATAGAAATAGTAGAAAGAGAAGATCTGAAATAGCATGATTACAAAAAGCCATAGAAGCACATACCCTGCCATCACTCACTCTCCCCACTCCCAAACGGGATTTGGAGTGAATCATAAAAAATACATCAAAATAGAAACAGAAATGGGAGATATCTTCCCTTCAATTCCTTTGTGTCTTTATATTTACAGGTGACACAAATCTCTATTTGTCGGTGAGGCCGTGGCGGAAGTGGCAGCGGTGGCCGAAAGGACAGGTGCCAACTGCCAAGGGCGAGTAAAGAGCGGCAGAGCTGGGTGTTGTAGAGCGGGTGGCGAATGACCGGACGAAGCTCGATCTCCGATGCGCGCCTTTGTTCTGCCAATTGTTGCACAGCTCAGTCTTCCACATTCCCTGATTCTAAACCTCCATTGCCTCTTCCTCTTTCTCATCCCCAGGAACACACTATTATACTCAACCCAAGAATGGTACAATTAAGGGGAATGAGAAGAGTTTACTAGCTACTAGCCTACTAAATATGGGGTTTGCAATGACAAGTGAAAATGATGATAGCCAATCTCTATAAGAAGATATTAATGAAGAACTAGGACATATGTTTAATAATGAAGAGCTAGGACATATGTTTAATTGGGCTGATTCAGCGACGAAACTATACTTGAAAGCCGGAAAAGTATAATTGACAACCAACATGTGGATATCACATTTTACATGGCGTACGCCCTTGTAGTCCCATATTTTTCTAAAAGTAGTGTACGAACCCCACTGTAGGATGATCCAAACCGTCCATGTGATCGGCCACAACGTAAATAGGTTGGTCCCCAAAATCATTTCCATAGGATGATCCTAGCCCTCCGATCTATAGATGTTTCCATAATATGCAGTTCCTCTACAGATCAAAGGGTTGGGATCATCCTATAGAAATGATTTGTTTTTTGGGCACAACCTATTTATGTTATGGCCCATCACATGGACAGTTTGGATCATCCTGTAGTATAGTCCGTACAGTACTTTTTGAAAAATAAGGGGTTACAAGGGCTTACACCTTATAAGTTATAAAAAACTCCATGAGAGGAAATGATATATACACCCCTAATGTTTGTCTTTTCTTTACAAATGGACTTTATTAAATGAAAAAAACAAACAGAATAGGTGGAAATGGTATAAAAAAGGTGTGGAAACATCATTCCCAAATCCCAAGATTAAAAAAAAGGAAGGGATTCAATAAAATGAGGCAAATGATGACGGAACAACCATACTTTGCTTGATAATCACACAAAGTTATTTTGTCTTTTATTACTTAAACAGGGTTATTATAGTTCCGAAAAAGGATCTAAAAGCAGAAAAAAGACAAGTTGAGTTTGTGCAAGGTGGTGCCAATATCAACAGCCTAAAATAAAATAACAGGCCCAACAGATCAGAAAGTAAAATATAGACTGTGACCTACCAAAAAATAAAAAATAAAAATAAAAATAAAAATATAGACTGTTAATTACCGGATTAGCAACTCGGAGGCGTGTGCTTATCCGACTCAAACTCGCATTGTTCCGGCCGGAAAAGTATACTTTCTTCACTGAATCCACTCCACATTCCTCCCTTTTAAATCCCCACGACCGAATAGAGATACTTCTTGGTAGCGAAATCCGACCCACATTTTGTTTTTCTGACAATGACAACAAGCTCAAATGATCGTTTGCAATTCTAAGCTCTGCATTCTCTTGTCTTAGAGCCTTCACCTCTTGTTTTGTCAATGAGAAGAGGCTCAATCTCTGGCTCAGATTATCGTTTGCAAATCTAAGCTCTGCATTCTCTTGTCTTAGAGCCTCCGCTTCTTGCTCCGTTCGCTGCAGAATATTAAGGAAGCTGTCATATCTTTCCACCATTTCCTTATATTGTATTCTCGTTCGAGCATGATGAGAGTTCATTCTTCTGAAATCGACTATTGCTGTATCTCCATTGCTGGAGCTTTTCTCCTTCTGCATTTTTCTCTCTGAAAGAAGAAAAAAGAAGAAAGAACAGGAGTTATCTTGTTTGTTCTCTACAGTAAAAAATATATATATATAAGAGAGGCGTATTCTTCCTTTGATTCCAATAATGCCCTTCATCTTGCCCATGCGGACTGAAAGGCAAATTTTATACTTATGTGGGTAAATATTATTTGACTTGTTTATGTTTTTTTCTTTTCCTAAACTTTGAATTGCCATTATAGATTGTACCCTCCTATCTATAGAGGGTTAGGATCAACCCTCTAACATTCAGATCGGAGGGTTAGGATCAACCTAGGGAAATAAATTTTCGGGTACAACCTATTTAGGCTGTGGCCCATCATCTAAAGGACGGTTTGGATCATCCTATGATGCAGGCCATTCCGTACTTTGAATAAAGTGAGGAGTGCCCTCATCAAAATACAGTAGTGCTGATAACATTTCCCGATATGTAAAGGGAATCTAGAATATTTAATATCAATGAAAATCAAACAAATGAAATAACATTGGTTGTCATGCACGGGATGCATGTACGTCATAAAAAAAATTTATTAATGTAAAATTCTATATCAATATAAAAAAGTGATTATTTAAAACTTATAAATGTAAACTTTCTTATAGGGCGATGATATTTTCCATCCCCCTTGCATTACGCATGCGCCCCCCTTATAACATGACTTGACGTCAAAAAGTGTTAAATTGCCCACTTTTCACGTCAAATCACTTCTTATAAATGTTAATACCTTAAATAACAAACAATTAAATCAAGAAAATCTATATATTATTATAGGGAGTGTCTTGGAAAATTTACAAAAGCTTTTTTGGAGCTCCTCTTTTTTAAGGAAAAAAGTGACACGAGAGGGCTGTTAGATGTGATCAGCTCGGTGTTTCTGATATATTGTTCGAGTTAGATATGTATTTTATATTGTGGGGTGGTTCTGTTGTGAATTTTTGTAGTATTTTGGTTGGGTTTCAGAGGCAAGGTACCATGTCCTCCTCTTGTACTTATTTTATTTCTATTAATAAAAATTCAGGTGCTGCTCCGGGTTGCTAGGAAAAAGAAAGGCTGCAATCCGATCTATATTGACCCGACCCGAAAATAACCTGGGTCGGGTTTAGAAATCATGGACCTTGGGTTGGGTTAGGTTTCAAGTTAAAAAAACCCGACCCAATCTCGGGTCAGGTCGAGTTCAAAGAAAAACCTGAAATTCAAAACTCGAGCCTATTCTTATAGGTGTACCATGACTTTCCTAAATATCTCTTGAATAACATGATAATTAATTTTCTAGTATATTGATATAAGGGAAATGACAATGTCATAATAACATGCGCGAAGTATGTTGTCGTTTAGTATTTAAAGCGCTTTTTGAGAAATGTAATATCCCTCTAAAAGCCCTTTAAATACTAAACGATAAAATGCTTTCGCCCATCATAGTAAAACAGTGGAGTGTTGATATCATTTCCCTTGATATAATTGTTTTCATTGAAATGATTAGATTTGTGAAATGAACTAGTTTCCTTTTTAAATTTATGCACTTGATGACTTCAATTTGGAAACATTTAGAAACTTTTCGTGTGAGGATTCATTGCTTTTTACAATCTTTGAAATTAGTCACTATCCACACTAAAAAAACCCATCCTTACCATGAGAAACTAACTCAGGTAGGATCGGATTTATGAATCTAGTTTCCCTTTCAAATTTATGCACTTGATGACTTAAATTTAGAGGCTTTTGGTGTGAGGATTCGTTGTATTTTACAATCTCTGAAATTAGTCATTATCCACATTAAAAAAAAAAAAAAACCATCCTGACACGACCCGAGAAACTATCTTTAGTTGGATTGGGTTTATGAATATCCGGTTTTCCTATAAAAGAATCCGACCCTACCCAATTCTTGGGTAGTGTAGGGTTCTTGAAAACCCTACCCGAGTTGCAACCCTAGAAAAATGCGCAACCTCATTTGAATTAAATGAATAAGACAAATTCAGCTACGAGCTCTCTCTTAGAAAAGGAAGGGCCGCAAACGATAGCAAAATTGCTTAGCCACTCCCATTATTATAAGTCATACTAACACATGCAAATAGAAAAAGAAAAGAAAGGCGACTCAGCACCATGCATGTCACATGTATTTTGGCATGGGATGAGAGTATGAGACAATGTACTTTGGCTCCAAGGGGCCACACAGTTTGCTATGTGGGACTCAATGTCTGAGTATATGCCTAAAAGTACATGCCTTTTGCATGAATCATGTTTGCATGTCGCATGTGCTCGCTCTTTTGTTTTGTATATAATATGCAAACTTGGGTTGTCATGCCAACTTTCCATGTTATTGAAAACCTCAAACGAGCCCTGATTTAATTTAAATCCTCATAAATGCAAAGTTCCCTTTAACTATTAAATATCTTGTAAATGCAATTTTTATAGCTACTAAATCTTATATAATGTTAACTACTCTATAGCTATTAAGTAATGAGGAATGATAAATACAAGGGCCCTCTTCATGCAAGGGCTAAAGAAGGGCCCTGGAATACATCCACATCATTCAGTTTCTCAACCGAATTTAAAAATGACGTGGATCTATTCCAGGTCCCTTCTCCGGCCCTTGCATAAAGAGGGCCCTTGCATCTATCATTCCTCTTAAGTAATTTATTGAAAGAATTTCTTTATAGCTATCAATACCTTTCATTGGCTCTATTTCTACCTCATAAAAGTTGGCTACTGATAGTTGATAAGGGGTTTAACTCTCCTCGTCTTTTATTATTAGCACGCTATCAAAAGCAACTACAAATGCTCCCAGCAGCCATTTAACACAGTTCGCCCCTTTATAAAAACATGCTAGTGCAAATATCAATAGCCTAAAAATGTAGTCATGAAAGCATGTTTTTTTTCGCATGGATAATGGTTGGACTTACGCACGCTCCACACATTTTCTTGTTTCATTATCATTCATAAATTTATATATTTGATTCTTAGGGCACGTTTAGCAATGACAAAAAAAATATTCCATGGAATATTGGAGGGGCCACTTGTGAGAGAGACTGGGTCGGAGAGTTGAGAGGATGGGAGTCATGGGAGCCTCAAAAGTGCCTATAAAACAGAATAAAAAACCCAATTTGAAGTAGCATGTTATTTTCCACTGTTTTGTAGGGATTTCTCTTCCCACGCTCTCTCCACTCGTGCCTCATCAATTCTCTTCCTTCCCTCCTGAGGCCCTGTTCGTTTAAGATTATGAAAACCGATTGTGAGGGCCAGACCGATTATTGGACTCAAATTTAAATGTAATTTTTAGACCAATAATCGGTTTGGAACTCCCAATCGGTTGACATAATCTTAAATGAACAGGGACCTAAGCTCGTGTCACCTGTTCCTCATCAATTCTCCTCCCTTCCTCCTCAGCTCATGATCACAATTGGGTCCATATTCCATGTAATAATTTTTCATGGTTTCCAAACATGCCCTTAGGGCACGTTTGGCCACCAGGAAACTTTTTTCATGATAAATTGGTGACTCCATAGTCGTGAGATAGGGGTATTGAGGGTAAAATCTGGGAACAAAAATCCGGAAACCGAAGTGGCTAAAAACCAGGAAACAGTCGATCCTATTTTGGGTAGAGTTTTCTGTTTCCTGGTTTTTAACAACTTCCACACTGGTTTCAAGATTTTTAGCGCCCTACCCCTATCTCACCACTATGGTGTCACCGATTTGTCATGAAAAAAAATTCTTGGTGGCCAGACGTGCCCTTAATCTCTTCTTTTTACCCAAGAAAGTAGGGAAGTTTATCCACCCCTTTTTTTAACTTGGGACAGCCAGCTCCAGTGTATATATGACTGTAGAGGGGCTGATGCAATTAACGTGGGAAGGAATCAAGGGGCCTGATTGCCACGTACAATGGAGCTGGCTGTCCCATGTAAAGAAGAGGGCGAATTTATCATTTCCCATAAATATAGTCATTAAATCACATTATTTTTTCATGCATCATGATTGAGCATTGTGGATGCTGTTTTCATTTATCTTACAAAACTAGTTTATTACTTTATTACCAGTTACAGCATATCCATATATGGTGCAACATTTTATAAAGAGTTAAGTGAAGCTACACATACGTGTAGCTAACTTAGCTACACCGACGGCTTAAAATACAGTGGGCCCACATTATTTGGGTGATCCAAACCATTCATTTGATAGGACCTCACATTGATAGGGTGTGGCAAAAAAATCAGCTCCATTGGATGATCTCAACCCTTCAAACTGTGGAGGCAAAAATGGACAGATTTGTGAAGGTTTTTACACGTCCATTTTTGCCTCCACAAATCGTAGGGTTGGGATGATCCTACGGAGCTGATTTTTTGGGCACACCCTATCTATGTGAGGGCCCATCAAATGAATGGTTTGCATCACCCAAATAATATGGGGCCCACTGTATTTTAAGCCGTCGGTGTAGCTAAGTTAGCTACACGTATGTGTAGCTACACTTTTCTCTTTTTTATAAATTGCCCCATCTCATGGTAAATGATTAATATACTCTTGTATCATGAAAATAACCAAAATTCCCTCATCCTATGGAAAATGACTAAATAAGCAAACATAGTGTGCCCACCTATATATACATGATCCACTCGTTTATTATTCTCCCCCATAGGAAGGCCCATAACATTTGTTTACTCGGACTCACAGCTAGGGCTCACAAACTTTCCGGGGTAATACTGAAAAATGGAATGTAAAATTTTAGGACTTTACATTCCCCCATTTCTCCATGATTAACACAAGACTTCACAGACCTAGTCACTCTGAAGTCCATACTAAAGAGTCCAAGATATTCACTAGTCACTCGCAGTATGCTAGGCTTCCCCAGAGTGACCCACAATTCACAAAGTTCACTGGGCTGGGCATTCAATATCCTTCGCGACTAGGGCCCTTTCAATGGAGCAAGGAGCTTGTGTGGACATTCGAATTCTTGCTATGCAATGAGGAACCTCTAGGTATTTAGACTGCGTCGTCGGGGCATTTTAGTACCTAGCAATGACTGGTCTACACATCTCATTTGTCGTCTATCAAGTGTATCAATTTACGCATGCCTCCACCACTATTCATCTACAGGTAGTAAAGCAATTTTTTGATGATTTAGAAGGGACAGTCTCCTTTCTCCTCTTGGTGATCTATCTCTAGGTACATGCTCACATATCAATTGGGTGGGCTCCCCTGATGACCGACCCATTGCCTCAAGTGGTTGAGTCTACTTTGGTCCCAATCTCATCACATGGAGCTTGTTCAAACAGACAACAATATCTTGCTCTAATGTTGAACTTGGGCACTCAGCCAGTGCTACTACTTTGTAATATGTGCTGGTTACAATTCCTCATCTGTGACCTGAATCCTCTAATGAGGAGACCTTTTGACATAACTCACCTAAATTGTTTTCATTCATGGATGTCTTTTCAGGATACAATCCGGTAGAAAAGATCAAGGATAGAACCAATTCATCCCATTCTTCGGTTGAAGCAGCTGCCCTTCCATCAACAGTGACCTAGGGATTTTCCTGAAGCGTCCTCCGCTTCTCGGCTGTGACAACATAGGTGTTACTTATCTGGTTATAAATATGAGGAAATTATATGGTATAAGGCCTTACAACTATACCACACTTGATATTTGATCCAACAGCAGCTTCTCTAAAAGTGAGCTGCTGTTGGCTCAAATATCAAGGGTGGTACCTCTATTTTATAGTTGTAAGGCCTTACACCATATAAAAACTCATAAATATGATACTGTTTGACCGCACTAAACACATTGATGTCTCAATTTACCATTTTTCTCGCAAACAAGTGGCTCAAGCTATTTGAAAGTTCAGCTCATTCGAACTGAAAATCAATTGACAGATTGTTAGGTCTAAAATTGGTAACAGGTTATGGTAGGGCCGGAAGGGCTGATCTGGGCTTGAAGGGCTGATCTGGCAAGTCACACCTGAAAGGCTAGGGGAGTCCTGCGCTGCACAAGGGCACAGACAAGAAGAGAAAGGGTCAGAGGACCAACCCGGAGTGGTGCTCCGGACGGGCGCTTCGACACTCAAGTCAGTATGAGCAGGAGTGCAGAGCAATGTCAGAGCAAAAAGCTTAGGGTTTTGATTTCAGATCCCTCACCTTAGCGCAAATGAGGGCTATTTATAGTGATTCTGAGCCACCTGTCCAGGACAAGTGGTGGCCCCTGTATGGACCAGGTCTCATACCTAGGAGGGGCAGGTGGAAGTCCCTGATTGGTCCAGGTGTCACTCCTAGCAGGGACAGGTGTTGGCTTTGCAGTGGTCCCTGTGAGGGCCACGTGTCAGCAGCCAATTGGTTGCTGAGTTCGGACCTATCAGTGCTGAGTTCGGACCCCATCAGTTGCCCACTGGTTCTCCGAGTCGTGATAGCGGCTAGGGGAAGCAAAAAAGAGGGTTAAAACAGCATCTGGCCGGCCTTAAGGCCTCTGGGCGGCTCGGCTGGGCAGAATTTGCACTGGAGGTCTGTCCGGCCGAGCCCTTCTGGGCGGCTCGGCCGGGCAGAATTTACACTGGAGGTCTGTCCGTTTTAGCCCTTCTGGGCGGCTCGGCCGGGCAGAATTTGCACTGGAGGTCTGTCCGGCCGAGCCCTTCTGGGCGGCTCGGCCGGGTAGAATTTGCACTGGAGGTCTGTCCGGCCGAGTCCTTCTGGGCGGCTCGGCCGGGCAGAATTTGCACTGGAGGTCTGTCCATCTAAGCCTTCTGGGCGGCTCGGCCGGGCAGAATTTGCACTGAAGGTCTGTCCGGCCGAGTCCTTCTGGGCGGCTCGGCCGGGCAGAATTTGCACTGGAGGTCTGAGATGACCTCATTTTCTGGTCGGCCCGAGATAGCGAATGCGTCATATCCTGTCCGGCTAAGCCTTCTGGGCGGCTCGGCCGGGCAGAATTTTATCTTCTAGCGAACGCGTCATATCCTGTCCGGCTAAGCCTTCTGGGCGGCTCGGCCGGGCAGAACTTTGTCTTCTAACGAACGCGTCATATCCTGTCCGGCTAAGCCTTCTGGGCGGCTAGGCCGGGCAGGTCTTTTGTCGCGTAGCGATTGCGTCATATCCTGTCCGGCTTCGGCTAAGGCGTTGGACGGCCAGGCCGGACAGATCTTTTGTCTTCTAGCGAACGCGTCATATCCTGTCTGGCTAAGCCTTCTGGGCGGCTACGCCGGGCAGGTCTTTTGTCGCGTAGTGATTGCGCCATATCCTGTCCGGCTTCGGCGAAGACGTTGGACGGCCAGGCCGGACAGGTCTTTTGTCTTCTGTCGATGACCAGATTTTCTGGTCGGCCTGAGATGACCTCATTTTCTGGTCGGCCCGAGATAGCGAACGCGTCATATCCTGTCCGGTTAAGCCTTCTGGGCGGCTCGGCCGGGCAGAATTTTATCTTCTAGCGAACACGTCATATCCTGTCCGGCTAAGCCTTCTGGGCGGCTCGACCGGGCAGAACTTTGTCTTCTAGCGAACGCGTCATATCATGTCCGGCTAAGCCTTCTGGGCGGCTAGGCCGGGCAGGTCTTTTGTCGCGTAGCGATTGCGCCATATCCTGTCCGGCTTTGGCTAAGGCGTTGGACGGCCAGGCCGGACAGGTCTTTGAGGTGGTTTTCCACTAGGGCGGGTCCATGGTTGGAACTGACCTCCAAGCCATTGCGGACGTGCCGGAGTGCACCACTGCCCCATATCCTGTCTGGCTTCGGCTGTGGACGGACGGCCGGGCAGGTCTTTTGGCGTCTAGCGATTGCGCCATATCCTGTCCGGCTAAGGCGCTGGACGGCCAGGCCGGGCAGGTCTTTGAGGTGGTTTTCCACTAGGGCGGGTCCATGGTTGGAACTGATCTCCACACCAAATTGGACGCGCCGGAGTGCACCACTGCCGTTCTCTAAGTCTGCAAACACTTAGGCTGAGAGCTAAGTCTGCAAACACTTAGAGTCTTTTGGCGTCTAGCGATTGCGCCATATCCTGTCTGGCTTAGGCTGTGGACGGCCAGGCCGGGCAGGTCTTTTGGCGTCTAGTGATTGCGCCATATCCTGTCCGGCTAAGGCGCTGGACGGCCAGGCCGGGCAGGTCTTTGAGGTGGTTTTCCACTAGGGCGGGTCCATGGTTGGAACTGATCTCCACACCAAATTGGACGCGCCGGAGTGCACCACTGCCGTTCTCTAAGTCTGCAAACACTTAGGCTGAGAGCTAAGTCTGCAAACACTTAGAGTCTTTGAGGAGGAGCTGGCATATATTAGCGACTCAAAAGTGAGGGACACAGTTTAGTGACAACTCCACTTTATTTCTCTTTGAAATTTAATAACAGAGATTCTTTACAGGCCTTCAAGCATTGACTCTGAGGAACTGAGCAAGATCCTGCTGCGCGGCCTCTGACAGGGCAGAGCCGATCTGGACAACCCTCAGGTAGTCATCGCTGTACAAAGGGACGCATTCTTCCCTTTCAGTACCGCTACATAGCACCGCCTCGACTGGGGCTGATCCCCTCTGAGAACCCCTACACCTCCTAGTGTAGTGAACTTTATCTTCTGATGATAGGAGAAGGGAACAGCTCGGAGGAGATTCTGACCGGGGCGTCCTAGGATAGCATTGTAGGCCGACTTGGCCCTGACCACCAAGAAGTTCACCATGGCGAAGGATTGGCAGGGCGGCTCCCCGATAAGAACTGGAAGCTCGATCTGCCCTTCAACTTTGACAACTTCTCCGGAGAACCCGAACAAGTCAGAGTTGACCGGCTTCAGACGGTCAGTTCCGATCAGCATCTGCTCGAAGGCGTGATAATAGAGGATGTCTGCGGACCTCCCGTTGTCGACCAAGATCTTCTTCATTTCCCAGTTCGCCATCAGCATGGTGATGACCAGGGCATCATCATGCGGGAGGATCAGGCCGTCGAGATCTTATCTAAAAAGGATATCTCGTTCTCTAGTCTGGCCTCCTTGCTGCAGGTATGGACGGCGTTGACCTGCCGGGCATAAGTCTTGCGGGCTGATGAAGAGGTCCCTCCTGCGGTCGGCCCTCCTGAAATGGTACCAATAACACCATGAGGTTGAGGTTGAGGTACCTGAGGAGGGGGGCTGGCTGGGGCAGGAGCTTGGATGCGGTCGTCTAGAGGTTGAGCGCCCCGGGGGCTTCTGCCTCTGTTCCTCGCCTTGTCCTTGCACTCTCTTCTGTTGTCATTATTTTTTAAGTACCTTCCGAGGTACCCTCTGCTGATTAGCTGCTCGATCTCCTCCTTCAAATGAATGCACGCATTGGTGTCATGGCCGTGGTCCGTGTGGAACCTGCAGTACTGGGACATGTTTCTTTTCCCCGACGAGGTCTGCCTCTCTGGCCACCGGATGAAATCCTCTTCCCGAATGGCTGCCAGGATCTGTGCTCTGGACGCGGTCAGCCGCGTGTAATGCTCTCTCGGGTGGGGGCTTCTCTCCTTCTTCTGAGGTTTATCATCCCTACGGTGCTTGGTAGGGTCCTTCTCCTCAGGCCTTCTCTTGCTAGCAGAGTCCAGGACGGCGAGAGTTTCCTCCACCGAGATGTACTCCTCCGCCCCGGCCATCAGGTCTGCGAGGGACTGCGGATTGCGCCGGGCCACTGCTCGTCTGAAGTCAGTTGATCGGGCCCCGGCCAGAAGGGCATTCGTGGCCGCGGAGGGATCCAGGTTGGGAACCTGAAGGGCTTCCCTATTAAAGCGACCAACGAACACTTTCAAGGCCTCATCATCTCCCTGCCTGAGGGCCATCAGCGAAGCCGTCGTCTTCCTGGGTCTCCTGCTGCTCATGAAATGGCGGGCCAGGTCATCCCCAAAATCCTCAAAATTATCCACTGACCTGGGCTTAAGCCGCGAGTACCAGTCCCGCGCCGCTCCGGTCAACGTGGTGGGGAATGCCTGGCAAAGGAATCCATCTGACACCCCATGGAGGAGCATTGTGGTCCTAAAATTCTCCAGGTGGTCCACGGGGTCGGTGGTCCCGTCATACTGCGGAATCTGCGGCATCTTCCAGCCCGCAGGGGCCTCTGCGCTGAGCACTCTGTCCGAAAATGGTTGAGCGCTTGTGAAGATCCGGGAGGCAGGCCGGCCCTGCTCTCTGGCGAGCTCTTCGATCCGGTGGTCGATCTGCTGGATCCTTCGCAACACCGGGTCCTCTCTTTCCCCAGCCCGGTGGACGGGCCTCTCTCTCCTTGCTAGCGGGCTCATAGCCGATCCGGACTGACTGGCCGGACTCCTTCGCCAGTGCCGCGATCCCTCTCCGTGCGTGGCGTCTCTCTTGCTACCATGCTTTTGTACGGAAGGAGATCGTGACCGGTGATGTAGGCGAGGATCGGGGCGCACATGCTTGTCCCGGGAGAGGTGATCTCGTCTTGTAGAGTGACGAGTCTGCTCCCGGGGCGGGGGCGTGTGCTCTCTGCGGGAGCTTCCCCTCCTCTGGGCGGGCTGAGAGGCTTCGGCTGGGTGCTGCTGGAGTGCGGTGGCCGGATTCCTGAACTGCGCAATCACAGCAGTCATTTCTTGGAAAAGGGCCCGTATCTCCCTCGGGGTCGGGGTAGGGTCTGAACGGTCCGAGCGAGTCGGACTGCGCTCCCCTGCCGCCCCGACCTCTATCTGCGAGGCCAATCGCTCGCTTCTTCCTTCGCGGGGGGCTGTAGCCCGGGTCGTCCGGGAGGTTGGCACATGCTTTCCGTTTTTCCCTACCATTGCTTAAGTGAGGTTCCGAACAGCTTTTTGTTGCGGGGTCCCACGGATGGCGCCAAATCTGTTAGGTCTAAAATTGGTAACAGGTTATGGTAGGGCCGGAAGGGCTGATCTGAGCCTGAAGGGCTGATCTGGCAAGTCACACCTGAAAGGCTAGGGGAGTCCTGCGCTGCACAAGGGCACAGACAAGAAGAGAAAGGGTCAGAGGACCAACCCGGAGTGGTGCTCCGGACGGGCGCTTCGACACTCAAGTCAGTATGAGCAGGAGTGCAGAGCAATGTCAGAGCAAAAGGCTTAGGGTTTTGATTTCAGATCCCTCACCTTAGCGCAAATGAGGGCTATTTATAGTGATTCTGAGCCACCTGTCCAGGACAGGTGGTGGCCCCTGTATGGACCAGGTCTCATACCTAGGAGGGGCAGGTGGAAGTCCCTGATTGGTCCAGGTGTCACTCCTAGCAGGGACAGGTGTTGGCTTTGCAGTGGTCCCTGTGAGGGCCACGTGTCAGCAGCCAATTGGTTGCTGAGTTCGGACCCCATCACAGATGTTTTTTTTACCAAAGATTTCTTAATTCTTTTCCAAGCTTTTTGTTTGGTTATCTGGCAAATTCACCATCACTACTCTTTCTCTTACACATTTCTAGTGACATTTGAAAACTTGCAAATCTGATGTCATCTGATAAAATAAAAGATGAGGTCAATTCAATTGAATTCCAATCAGAAGAATAATCTGTTAACAATTGAATTGGAATCTTGGGTGCACTTGTTCCTCTTTACCTGCTACAATATCTAAGAAAGAGTAGTACCTTCTATTTAACTGCTACAATAAACTTGACAAAGTGTAGTAGTTATTTTTATCATCTCTATTTCCCACACAAGATATTCATATAACCATGTTTTCAAATTTCGGTTTCGGTCCTCACCGAAACTAAATTTCAGCCGGAATTTCAAATTTTCAAATTTTCGGCTGAAATCTGCTGAAATCCAATTAACGGCTATTTTATCTCCAACATAATTTCGACCGAAATTTTAGAAAAATATTTAATAAGAGCAACGATAGATGCAAGGGAGCCCTTGCATAAAGAGCCAAAAAAGGGCTTTGGATTGGATCCACGTCATTTTCAGTTACTATTTAAAATTGGTTGAAAAAGTAAAATTAGTTACATTTGATGACGTGGATCCAATCCAGAGCCCTTTTTTGGCTCTTTATGCAGGGGCTCCCTTGTATCTATCATTGCTCATTTAATAATTATCTAAAATTGATATTTTTGTGTGAAGTCCCTTAAATTTTGGACAAATTTCTAGATAAATGAAATTTCGGCCGAAATAAAAGACCATTTTGGGTATTGCCGATTTCGGTGTCGGTCTCAACTGTAACCCGAAATTTCGGATTTTGGTCGAAATTTAAAACCATGCATATAACACACCCTCATTTACAATCTTCAAACTTGCCACCTCTTCTTTCATCATCTGATTTTAGATCAGTTGTGCCCTCACACCTGATTCCTGTCATTACGCACATTTTAAAGTTTTTAAGTTTCATTTTCAAGCTTTCTTCCTACTCTCCCATCCCCAAAATGCCCTCACCATTTTTTTTCAACTTTAACTAATCTTTTTGTTTTTATATTTTTTATAAGGGAGTTGGAAAGGAGATATTAAGCAGAAAAAGTACAGTGGGCTCACTTGTTCTGTTGATCTAATCCATCCATATGTTGGTCCTCTTCATATATATAGGGTTCAATGTTCTTCACGTAGCATGCACATGAAGTCCAATATTTTTCAAAATGAACAGTGGAGCCCGCTTCGTAGAGTGATTCAAGCCTATCATTTGTTGGGCCATAACGTATTTAACTTGTGAACACAATCATATGAGAGCTTATGTATATAATTTACTGGGTTCAACCTATTTACCTTATGGGCCAACAACTGGTAAGTTTGGATGATCCTATGGCCCCACTGTACTTTGTGAAAATTACTGGACAGATGAACTGGGTGGTCTATTCAACAACTTCTTGAAGTATTTGTATTTCCCATGTACAGTAGTTCTTATTCCTAGACAGATGAACTGTTCAGATCATCCAAATATATATAATTTGTCCTAAGCGAAAACTCCGACGTTAATGGCGGCCAAAAAAGGAGATGATTCGAAGAGTGGTCCTCTACTGATAAAATATCTACCAAATGGGCCATCTCTATTCTCTAATGTTAAAAATAAAATGGCCTTTGTACAATGGGGCCCAGGGTGTCAAATGATCTTAATCGTCTGATCAGCAATGGGAAAAAAAATCATCTCATCGGTGCAATTGCAAGGGAACCTTAAAAAGTGCCGCATATCTGACTCAGAAAAGTTGTATAGAGAGAGTGGGTGGGGAGTAGCTCTCTTAAGTACATGTCTTCTACACGCAATCTGAATATGCTGCAGTGCGAGTGACATTATTTTCCAAAAGTAGGATGGGCCCCACTTCATAGGATGATCCAAATTCCAAACCGTTCATTTGATGGGGCCATCACTGCCACCCAGTACATGAAATCTCAGTAGTTCGTTATGCACGGTGAAAAAGAGCATTGGAATGGTATTAGCTCCTCAAAATTTAGACAAACAAAATTGAAAACCAAGGAAAAGATTTCATTGAGATAGTGATAAATCGACTCCCCATGTGTCTATCTCTCTCCTCTTTCTCTCTCTAACCCAGAGGAGAGAGAAAGACACATGGGGAGTCGATTTATCACTCCCCTAATTTTATTAGGGAGATGATATTTTTAATGCAGGGGAGTGAAAATATCATCTCACGTCAAATCAAGTTATGAGGGGAGCGTGCATGTAATGTAGGGGGGTGAAAATATCATCTTATTAACACATCAGCAGATGTTAGCATTTTCGAGTGTATTTGAAAGCGGAATAAAATGAAGAAAAATTCATCTGTTTCCCAAAAAGAGAAACAACAATGTTGAAGAGACAATTAGCTCACCTGCAAATATATCCGAGGAGATCAGATGAACGACGAGCTCAGTGTTTAAACTAGCTCGATTCGTAATTAGTGCACATGATCCGGTAGCATTTCGATCAATGGATTACTTATAGCATAAAATTACATCGGTCATGAAGGATGGTAGACAACAGCAATAGAAACATCCCTAATAATCAGATATTAAGTACCGTTGATCATAGCAAACTCTCAGCCACATCCCATCGTAATCATTAGTCAATCAAATGATCATAGAGATCGGAAGTGGCAGATGAGAAGTTAGACATGATCCGTTGTAAAATTGGGCGATTAGATGATGGGTCATATGATGATTTAAGATAAAAACAGTCTTAATCAATAAACAGTTGCACCCAATTGAGTTCTGCACTAAGCTTTGGAGTATCGATTATGGTTTGTGCACTTTGTATTAGAATTGGAAACACATATTTTAGAATGATTTGGTTCTACCTTCTATCCAAGTGTCTCCATGTATCTAATAATAATAAGATGTTAAAGAGAGAAAAAATAGAAAACAAATAAAAGAAATTGAAGGGTGTATCTTTTTCAAGAGATGATATGGTGCCTGCCCTTGTTATTTGATCCTCTTTTTACTTTATTAAGTTTTCTAAAGCCCTCTCTATATCTTCCAACTAAGATTACTTTACCTTCCCTTATCCACTCTCTCCTTTTGTATCTATCTCATCTCCCTCTAATTCCTCTTATAAAGCCGTGATTACCTTCCCTTACCCACCCTCTACTTTTGCACCAATCTTGTCTCCCTCTCTAACTCCTCTTTCTTATAAAACCCTCCTTATATCCTACGAGAAAATGCAGTTCCCAGCAACAAACCTCTAGTTTCCTCTACTATACTCCTACAAAACCCTGATCTTTCTCACAGCTTATTTGTTGTTTCTCAAATCCTACTATAGACTGAAAAAGAAATCCCCAGACTCAGTCTTCCAAAAGCATGGAATAACCCTCCAAAGCTTGGGTTTTCATGTTCAGTACTCTTTTACCCTTTCATGAACTTTCTGGTTCTGGGTCTCATTCCAAATGGCAACAGAGGAAAGCTCCCATCAAGGGGTAGGAGAAGGAGGGAGTGAAGGAAGCGTCTGTTATTCAGATGCTGAGGAGAATTCATGGCATTCACCTTTTGATTCTCACGCTGATGAAGAGTGCAGGTTTTCAGGTGGGTCTGATCCTGAGATTGGTGGGGTTTCAGAGTCTGATTGCTGTTCAGAGGTGGATTTGGAGAGTGGGGTTCCTGAGATTAAAGTGCATTTGGCTAAAGTAGAGAAGGATTGTAGGATTTGTCATCTTAGTCTGGAGAGCGCGAATCACGAATCGGGGATTCCAATCGAACTGGGTTGTTCTTGTAAGGAGGATTTGGCTGCTGCCCATAAGCAGTGTGCTGAGGCCTGGTTCAAAATCAAGGGAAATAAGTAAGTGAAGAAAATGCCTAGTCTTTTCGTTTGTGGGTTGCAAAAAAATCCCTTCTTTATGTTTGCTGTCTGTGTTTTGGGAGAAATCACTGATACCCTGTCTTTGCTTCTTCGATTGTCCAACATTAGATGTCCTTAATTGTTTTTTCTGCTTGTGGGTTTGATGTACTTCGGGTTTCTAGTTCTTCTCTTTTAAGGCCCTGTTTGCATTGCAGGAATTTTGGGGAAAAAATTGGAAAGGAAAAAATATTTCCTAAGTTTTCTACTATGTTTACGCACTAAAAAGATATCTTGCACCAACCCTCTTCAATTTTTTGTAAAAGAAATTCCTAAGAAATCTTTTTTTTGTCAGAAGAATTTTCTTCCAATCCAAACGTGGCCTTAAGTACTACAAATTTTTTTTGCTGATTACTCATTTACTAAAGGTTTTCTCATTCTGTCTACTCAGTCAATGTGTGACTTATTTTGCTAAATTTTTGAGTAATTGACTTTTTACTATTTAGAAATTTGTTTGTGTTTGCTAAGGATAGTCTCTGAATTTGAGGCCTGGTTTAAGTATTGGGGTTTGTTTTTGTGTTGAGTTTAAATCCATGAAGTTGGAGACTTTCATCTACGGAAAATGCAGTTTGCTATTGACTTGCAGAACCAGGCCATGTGGAATGTGCTCTATGTAAAGGGCACAGTAATAGGAACTTTAATAAGAAGCACTATACTTTGGCAAGTAAAGAAAGTAAAAGCAAAAGCAGGTTCTATTAATTAAAATAGAATCAAAGAAACAAAGTGAAAAAGAAAAGCATGTGGAATTTGTGGATTTTCCTAACAGCGCCATAGATCCTTGTGGCTTTGTTTTCTCATGTCTTTAGTAATGTACTATTTTTATTTTCAATTGGTCTGGCCTTTCATATTCATATATGAAAATGGGAATTTGATTCCTATTCATATTGGTACTGATATATGCACCATTCCAGAGGAAAGAGTTTTGATCTGCAGATACACCGTAAATGATATTTGATTCTCGATCAGCACAAAGTCCAGTTTCTGGTTTTGCAAATGTAATTCAATCTGCATTTTCTTGGACGTTTTCGGGAGCTAAGATTTTTTTATTTTTTTTTGGTCGGGGGGGGGGGGTGGTGGTGGTGGTGGGGTTTAAACATAATGTCATAATATTCAATACTTTACATATGTTATTCATGTAGGGTGTAAGAGGAATTCTAGCTGCGGACACAAGGTCTGCAGGTGCATCCTAAACACACATTCACATTGTCAGTATTTCCTGATTGAAAAGCATTCAAAATGCCTTCAAAAGTTTTCACTTAAAACATGTTTGCGTGTTTTAGGTGCATCTGCCGACCTTGCATCTACAACCGTCATTCCTCAGGAATTTTTTTTTAAAAATGATATCATTCCTCAGGGTATTTTTCTTTTTTGAAAGTGATCATTCCTCAGGATATTAATGCATAGAATTTCTATACTTGATCATTCTGTCTGGGCTGCTTAACATTTCTTGATTCTATTTTATTGGGAATTTTTGCCCCGTCTCTGGTAATTTTATTCTTGATCCATTAATCCCTTCTGGTTTATATCTCTAAATTAGATAAAATGAGGGTATACAACATATTGTAAATAGTAATACTATTCCACTTCACCATGCTAGTATTTGAACTATCTAATAAAAAAAAGTTTTCATCTAGTTAATTTATTGCTGTTACAAGATTTGATTATTATAAGTTTTTTAAAAATGCAGAGACCCGAATGATATTTGGAGATGTAAGTTTTTTTCCCCCTATCCACTTTACTACGCGCTTTGTGTTTTTTTTTTTTTTTTTTTTTTTTGTAGTAGACTAGTAGGGCATATCCAACATAGGCCTTTGGATGCTCCAGTGAGAAGAAGTGACTCGTGCCAAGTTGATGGAGTAAAAAGAGGTAGGGGCGGACCGAAAACAACTTGGGTAGATACAGTGAGGAAAGACTTGATGGCTAGGAACATAACAGAGAACATGACCTTGGATATGAGAGAATGGAAGAAAATGATCCATGTAGACGAACCTAACTACTGTCAGGATTAGACTTGGTCAATTTGAGCCGGGTAGATCCTTCCACTTTCTTCATGAAAATTTTCTAAAGGATTCATTAGCCGACCCCAACTAGTTTGGGACAAAGGCTTAGTTGAGTTGAGTTGAGTAGTACAAGATTTGATTATTGTCCCGGTATTCTTTAATAAAATAATTGTGCCACGGGCTTTTCTTTCAAAGATGACTAAAATTTATTGAGAAAAGACAAGATCAAGGGTAGAGCTTGCCCTATCTACAATGATGGTCTAGAAACACCCACCTTGGCTTGGTCACTAACCTCCCAAAAAGTATGCTTAAAAGAAGCACAAAGTTTCTCACATATGTCATTGATTTCATCAAGGGTGTGGGCAATTCTCCATAGTCCGGGGATGTGAAAAGAATCCCATTTGTTACCATTGGTAGGGTCCCCTTCCACCATTAGTCTTCCCCATCTTTTTAGCAAAGATTCAAAGGCCAATGAGGAAAACAGAAGCTTCTTCTCTCATTAGAGTCTTTTACACCAATAGGTCTGGAGAAGACTTTCAAAATATTCCCATTTTCGTTCCTAAACACATTTCCTACCCATGCGGGGTTCATTTTACCCATAGAAATCCCATCCCAGTTAAGTCTGGTAAAATTTACCAGTGGTGTAAGCCAAGTACCAGTCCTGCAACTTTTGTGTGTGTGGCTCTTTATGGCCAAAATCCAATTCCTATAGACATCGAGAGGAGAGATGACCCAAAACTCTTTCCACACAAAAGGCCCAATTGATCAAGAGGGCTTTGATGTTCTTAATGATTGTCGCTAACTACTTCTCTTTCTTTTCAAATATCCTTTTGGTTCTTTCTTTCCAAACCTCTCCATCATTGCATATGGGACCATACTACAAAAATGCGACCTTTGTCCCCAAAATGCATGGCTCTCAGACTTGCAAGAAGCTCAGTTGAGGTGATGATAGCAGCTGATTTAAGACACAACCGCGATGGACTGTGTTCCGCACGATATGCACCACCTTGCAATGGATGAAGATATGGTTTCAGGACTCTTCTCTTTGTAAGACGAACATCTATTAGTAATTGGAGAACTTATATTCTTCAAAGTGTCAAGTGTTAATCTTGATTTCCCCAATGTTGCCGTCCAACCAAGAGCGCGGATTCTTAAGTGGACTAGGAGCCTTCCATCTTCTTGCATCATATATTCTCATCCTCTCCCACAAGGGACGTGGAAAAGAACATCAATGAAAAAAAATCTCTTTTGAATCTATAATCCTCACTCTCTCCCTGGTCTCGGTAGGGGATATATATCATATCTAGTAATGACAGAAATTCTAGGGGGCTCTCAAATTCCTCATCCCCCAAGTTCCTATGCGCTCTGGCTATCTGGCAATAAAGCACGGATACAGGTACGGGGTGCATGTACAACACGATTCGCGTAAGTGGATATGTGATTTTTTTATAAAAAAAAGAAGATACGGGTACGTTGGGGGTACGTTGAATATAATATATTTTTATATTTTATTATATATTTATAAAAATTAAATAATTTGTTAAAGAATTCAAACAATTTAATTGGAGAACAATCCAGTGTTTAAAAACTCCTTGACTCGACAAGGAACTCCCCCGAGTCGACTCCTTTTTGCCTTGGCCGCGTTCCGCATTGCACCACATCCGCATTCCGCTTTTTGCCCTAATTAGTCATTAAACTCCTTTGACTCTCCCAAGTTATGACCGCGTCAACCGCGTTGTTGGCCGCGTCCGCGCCGAGTCGACAAGGATTTTTCCTGGCCGCGTTCCGCGTCAAATCCGTGTTTTTAAACACTGGAACAATCAAATAACAATAAAATCACCATAATCTAATATTACTTCTAAGTTGTTAGGTTTTTAATTACGGTATATATATATATTATATATATTTTGATATATTCACCCCCTCTCCTTTTATTAATTGGGACAGCTCCTCTATTGTAAATCTATAATTTTCGATTTATTTCGAACCGGGTGTGCACCCAAGCGCACCCGATACGTACGCAAAGTCGCAAACCCCCAAACTAGATTTTCGTTTTGTTTGCTACCCAAGCGCACCCGCACCCGATACACACCCGATAAAGGTGCGTGGGCCTCCAGAGAGTACCCGTGCTTCTTAGCTATCTGGATCAAAAGAATTCGTATTTAGAAGCAAAGCACACTGAATAGTTCTGGATGATGATTTTGTGATCGTACAACTTGCATCAACGTTTTTTCTTGGTTGAGAAAAGACAATTTACACCAACTAATTTCTTGATTCTACCAGTTATTCCAATACCTGTTGATTTTACAGTTATTGATACTGTGAATGAAAGAGGGCGAGCCTTGGCGCAACAGTAAGGTTGCTCCATTGTGACCTGGTGAGCACGGGTTCGAGTCACGGAAACGGCCTTTCTGCAAAGCAGGGGTAAGGCTGCATACATCTAGCCCTCCCCAGACCCCGCAATGGCCAGAGCCTCGTGCATTGGGCCGCCCCTTTTTTTGGATATATATATATATATATATATTTTTGTAATGGTAATATATTAAAAAGGGGAGCCGAGGTGGTCCACCAGAGATACAAAGAGAGAAAACATAAAAAAAACAACAAAACACAAAGGAAAAAAGACATCACACACTTCTCACGGAGGAAGGAAATCGAACCACTCCAGCCCCTCTTTGAGAACACCAGATCTAGCGAGGGAATCCGCCTCCCCATTTGCTTCGCGTCTAACATGCTTACAAACCAATGAGATCAGAAATTTCCTCAAAGTAACTCAAAAATCTCCACGGGGGAGCCACTCTCCCCGTTAACCAACCAATTACATTGAAGAATCTCCTTCCACAATTACCCTATCATAAGAATCATCACTTAGTCGTTTAATCCCCTGATATGCAGCCCTTACTTCCGCTTCAGATGATGTAATTTGAAGAATCTCCTTCCACAATTACCCTATCATAAGAATCATCACTTAGTCGCTTAATCCCCTGATATGCAGCCCTTACTTCCGCTTCAGATGAATTAGTCCTTCCAATTGGACCTGCAAAAGCCCACGATACCCTCCCTCGGGAGTCCCTACAAAGACCTCCAATCCCAGTTGGACCCGGATTACCCAGGCAAGACCCATCAAAATTTAATTTAAGAAAACCCTCAGGGGGGGCTTCCCTTTTTTTTGGATATTGTGAATGAAATGCTACGTATCTATACTATTATGATGTTAGCGCTGAAGGATCTGCGTACTTTTATTAATTGAGAAAAGGATGTTCTCCATTTTCTTTATTTTGACTAATCTATTATTCCAACTCTTCTAGATTTTAGATGAGAGCATGCTGAAAATTTATAGTTATCGACAAGCTTGTTTTTTCAGCATACTGCTGTTAATTCTCTTCTAAGCTTCTTTTTTTTTTTTTTTTTTGAAATGGCAAAGAAATTTCATTAAAGAAAAGAGGAAGTGGACCGAGAAGGACCACTACAAGAGAAAAAGAAACACAAAAACAAAAAAGAAGAAGAGAAGAAATAGCTGGCTAGTGGCTAACTGTCTGGTTAACTTGAATTTTGCCCATTGTAATTGAGAAATTTGTTTAGAATATGTAGAAACTACTGTTTTAGAAAGTCTGCAATGTTATAGTTTGTTGAACATGCTGTTCTCTTCTTCCCTTCGGATAGAGTTAGAATGCTTGACCAATGAAGAGAATCCTCCACACTTTTGATTCCCAGAGGTTCCTTATATCACTGATGACATCATTACGATTAAATACAAACGAGTATGCTCTGTTTGGTCATTGAGCCAGGGAGAAGAATATATAGGATGAAAGATACGTAACTTGGTCGCAGATAGGAGGTGTACATCCCACCCCAAGTGACCCAATACTTCGACATTTCTATACAGATATGCATAGGTTAATACTGGCAGTGTATATAGTTATTCAGTTCACGCATGGTTATATGTGTGTGTGTGTGTGTGCGCGCGTGCACACACGTTAGTTATTTAGTGCATGCACACACGTGTGTGTGTCTATATATATATATATATATATATATATATATATAGAGAGAGAGAGAGAGAGAGAGAGAGAGAGAGAGAGAGATGTGACAATCTTCATTTAAATTTAAGTGGCTATGCTATATATCTTGAAATATGTATTTAAAGACCTAGCAAATTAGTTTTTCCTCTCTATTAGCCGGTGAACTTTTCTGCACCATTTACTTTTGTATGAAGATGGGCTGCAGATCTCAACCTTATTTTGTCCAACTCATGTTTCTTTATGGTAATTAGCATGCCCATTCAAGGAAACTCAATATCCGGCTCACTTGTCACCCTATAAATCATTGGTCAAGTCATAGGCCCGTCATGGAACTACCTAATGCTCCTTCTAAGGACTGTCTTCTAAATATTTCCCCACATATTTGTCATATTGTTGCCAAAGGTGGATGCTTTGTTACCTAGAAAGGAGTCCAGATTGTTTGGCAACTGCTATATCTTGATTTCGATTTGGATCTATTTTAGTATAGTGAGGTGAAGAAACTCAATGTAGTTTCTTATCAGTCACCAAAAAATGGCTAATGGAATCGATTCTACTCCTCATATTTTTTGTATTCTGTTATCAAGCTTGAGAATAGTGCCTATGTTTTATTGGCTTATTTATGATAATCTTTTCTACTGCTGAAATTTGATAACGGATTGGTTGCCTCATAAATTTTTGTCAATTTATGAGACCCCAATTATAACTTAATCAGGTTCTTGCCAAATTATCATTAGAATCTATAATTAGTCTCGGATCTGTTTTGCTTGAATGATGGGCCAAAAGATGGCCAGACAACTAATCTCTATTAACCACAGTGAAACTAAAGGGGGGACAGCTTATATGCTAATGATGTTGTTAGTATCTTAAATCTAACTCAAATCAAAGAAGGTAGGCCATTCTCAGAGCCAAAATGATCGCAGACGCAGCCTGTTGGAACCCTTTTCTGCCTCCCACCCATGTTCTTGAACTTAAGATGCCCAGCACTTTACGTAGTTTGGAATACCTGAACTCCCTCTCGTAGAGAAAGCCAAGAGAAGTTGGAATTTGGGAGTCCCATAATCTTCCACTCGATTTGAGTGGAAGATTATGATAGTCTAACCATTCCAAAAAAAAAAAAAAAAAGATTATGACAGATAGTCTAAAGCTAAAATCGAAAAGTATATTTTAGTGAAGCAACTCATGCTATATAGCAAGCTGGTTTACAATGTTTCCATTTATAAGCACTTGGCTTGGTTGATATGCTGCAGTCACAAGCTTCATTATGACAAGCAAATCTGGAAATTCCACCTGCCAAAAGGAAAGACTTCCAAAGATTTGATTTCCGTCAATTTGATTACAAGGTCTTAGTTCCAAATATTTCATCTACTTTTTAGTTAAACTCTCAAATGAAATATCCTGGTAAACCCTAAAATGAAATATTGTGGTAATTTATTTCCAGTTTATTATGAACTTCTAACGGAATTACAACGATCAAGATCACATGCTCGTAAAGAAATAGAAGTGTCTAATTACAAAATGTTGATATTGATAATACTAAGTACCCTTAAATGACTTGTATAGACTTGTTGAAAGCCGAGGAAATAGGAAATGAAATATGCAAAGAAGGCTATCCATGTACAAGCATATAGCCAACACTGATATTGATCAATTTATGGTCAACCTTCCAATGGAAAGAACTTCATATTCTTTTCCGGGAAGAGTCAGTTGGCACTTGGCAATAGGTAAGAGCAGGATGAAGTTTCCTTTGAACTAAAGAGGGAGAGCTCTCAAGTTCACCTCTATCAATGGGCATACCTAAGGAGGATGTATTCTATGTTACTTGTGAAGTTTGAAAAGATAATGAGTGGGCAAAGATAATGAACTGATGGGAATGATAAATGCTGTTTTGCAGAAAATCTATTGTCAGAACTCTGCTCTACATGTCTATCCTTGTGCATATTTCTCCATCCAGTTTAGTGTGGTTAAGGTGATTGAAATGGTGTGGGAGGGGGGTATGTGGTGAGTTGGTATCAATCTTTTTTGGAATAACAGCAGGGTTCGCAACCAACCCATGCTATGGAAACAGGCAACTCAATTGTCCTGATTTTCTGTTCCGCATGTCGTCTGTGTTTTGGTTTCTTCTGGTTATGTACTTACAGTTTAAAGAAGTCCACATACTAGATTAACTTATATTTATGTGGTTCACATATAATCTGGCCTTTATATCAATAACATTCTAGCTCCTTTTCAAGTCTCATTTTATATTCTACTTTCAGGACCTGTGAGATTTGTGGTGCAACTGCTCGCAATGTGGTTGGAGGGAATGAGACAGAGTTCATGGAACACTGGAACGAAACAAGCAATGCCGTGGCTGCAACCCCCACGGAGACACGAAACTTTTGGCATGGGCACCGCTTTCTTAATTTCCTACTGGCTTGCATGGTATTTGCCTTTGTCATCTCTTGGCTCTGTCACTTCAACGTTCCCTCCTGAAAATTATATATGAT
Organism: Tasmannia lanceolata; assembly: GCF_043159265.1. Classification (NCBI taxonomy): domain Eukaryota; kingdom Viridiplantae; phylum Streptophyta; class Magnoliopsida; order Canellales; family Winteraceae; genus Tasmannia; species Tasmannia lanceolata. Next base: position 18,179,254 of record NW_027518683.1, read on the forward strand.
TTGAAGAGCTGCATGCTTCTGGTGTTTTATGGGTGCCCATTAGGGTAAGAAAATTACAATGACAAAGGGGGAAGAGAGCTATGATGAATCCTTTCTAAAATCTAAAATTACAGCTTCAATATGATCTGGGTGTGAGTACTTCAGGCGTAAGTTTATGTTGTTTTAGTTAGTGAAGCTCTATAGTTGTATGCTTATGCTGTATTATTGTTCTGTTCTTGGAAGCACTTAAAAATTAATATTATTGCTTCAACTGTGCCCGTTTGAGTTGGCCTGCTGTGTTTCTTCTTGAAAGATTTGTGTCTTGATGTTTGTAACACTAGAACTCAAAAGGTTGATTAATAAGCTAACAGAAATGTGAGAAATGCGAAGTTGAGTTTGGTATTAAGAAGTTTTGATTTTAGAGCAAGAGAGTCAGCCTAGGACCATTAATTTACACAAAGCTACCTCATAATGGGGATGTAAATGGGTTTTTAGCTGAGGATTCAATGCTAAAACAATTTTTATCTGAGATCAAATGAGCAGTCATTTAGCATTCTATCTCTCAGAGTAGTGGTATTACATCCCTCGTTTTAACTTTTAACAAGTAAAATTTTATTACATCCTTCGTTTTAACTCTTGCAAGGTATTGATCTCCGATAGTAGTGGTATAAGTAGTCAACAAGGATACAAGTTTTGGATTTACCTAGCACTTACCTCGTAAAATAGTGGTAAGTAGGGTTTGGTTGTCAATCTCGTAGTGGTAGGGAGTGTCATTACCAATATCACAAGAGAGAGAGAGAGAGAGAGAGAGATTCTACCTTTTTAGTTTTAGGCTTGAATTTCTTTGGGAGGAGGCAAAGTTGACGTATGAATGGACATGCAATGATTGAGCAGGAGATATCCCTCGTAGTCTCCAGAGATTTCAATGCTATATTAGCAACCAGATAGGAGTTTTGCTGACGTGGCACTTAAGTGCCAAGCAAAACCCCTAAGCCATTCCAGCTTTTGTGCAACCAAACACACCAGTTTTTGCCTCGCAAAAAATGGCAGGATACTGGAGGGAGACAAATGAGCAGGAGGGATATGTGAGAAAAATCCATTTTAAGTACAATACTTATTTTAAATTTTGTATTTTAGGAATAAAAATTTAATAATAAGATTTAAGCATAAAGATTAAGCTAAAATGGGTTCAATAAAGGGAAATGATAAATGCGCCCTCCTTTTTTTTTTTTTTTGAAAAGTGACAACTAATTTTATATGAATAGCTGCCAGTTACAGATTAAATCCAAATACTATCCAGAAGAATATGCGCCCCTTTTCATTACTAGGGACACCCTGCTACAGTGTATCTATCTATGACTGAAAAAGGTGCTGATTAGACCTGGCAAACGCGACCCGTGCCCGAGGGTCGACCCGACCCACCCGCAAATTTGCGGGCACGGGTCTGAGTTTTAGTGACCCGTCAAAACTAACCCGGGGGTGACCCAACCCGCAAAAACACGGGTCGGGTTGGGTCAACCCGCAGGCACCCGCAGGTCACTTGGCTTTTTTAATGGTGGTGATTTTGTTATGCTAATCTAGTTAGATGGCTTTTTTTTTCTAATGCAAACGATGGTGATTTTGTCATGCTAATCTATTTTTTAAGGGTTTGATGCCTGAATAAGTTATGGCTGGCACCATAGAATATAAATAGGTTGTGGCTAGCACCATAGGTTGATCCCAACCCTCCGATTTGAATGTTGGAGGGTTGATCACTTTGATCCTAACCCTCTATAGATCGGAGGGTTAGGATCAACCTATTGAAATGATTTTTGGGGCACAACCTATTTAGGCTGTGGGCCATCTAATGGACGGTTTGGATCATCCCACGGTGCCGGCCATACCCCCCTCGTCAAAATTCAGTGATAACATTTTTCAAAATAGAGAATTTATATGATGGGTGGCCGTGAAAACACGTGAAGTCCAAAAAAAGTAGGTACAACCCACTTTTTTTTATGATCCAAACCGTTCATCTCTTTGGGCACAACGTAAATAGGTTGTGCCCAAAAAATCATTTCCATAGGATGATCCTAACCCTCCGATCTGTAGAAGATTCCATAAGTGATTTTTGGAAATCTTCATATTCAAATCAGTTCAGATCGGAGTGCTAGGATCATCCTATGGAAATGATTTTTGGGGTACAACCTATTTACGTTGTGCCCAAACAGATGAACGGTTTGGATCATCAAAAAAAGTGGGCCGTACCTACTTTTTTAGACTTCACGTGTTTTCACGGCCACCCATCATATAAATTCTCTTCAAAATAAACAACTGTTTGAATTTGCGGGTGACCCGCGGGTTGACCCGGCCCACCCGCGGGCCGCACATGTCACCTAAATTCTGACCTGCAAAAATGCGGGTCATCTCCTTACCCGACCCGTGTGACCCGCACCCGCGTCACCCGCGGGTTGACCCGGCCCGACCCACCCGTTTGCCAGGTCTAGTTGCTGATGTACTTCACATCTGAAGGAATGAAGTGACCTGATTGCCACGTACAATGCAGCGGGTGTCCCAAGTGATTAAAGGGGGCGCATTTAGTTTTAATCTGGACCGTTCACTTGGTCCTACGGCTGAAATCCTGGCGTCGAAGCGTTTTGCGCTGCGTCGCGATGTACAAGAATCGGCCATGCGCATATTTTTCAAAGGAAAGTGGGGCCGACTTGTTCAATGATCTAAACCGTTTATCTTTAGGGTTTTGCTCTCTCTCTCTCTCTCTCTCTCTCTCTCATTTCATTTTGGTCGCGCGGTTAGGGTTTTGCGCGTACTCAGTCTCTGCTAGGAAGCCTTGTAAGATTCTTCATTTTTCCTACTCGATTTCATTTCTGAAAGCCCTAATTTTCGAATGAAATATCCATGAAAAATGTGCGAGTCTCGCATATTTTTTTGTTTGAATAATCTCATAGAAGCTTCCATTTGGGTAGCAGGGAACTGTCTCATTTTTAGGGTTTAAACGCTGATATCAAAACCCTAAAATCTACAGAGGCTATTTTTCTTTTTCTTTTTTCTTATTATGTCTCTGAATGGTGTGGTGTTAGTTAAAAGAACACTCATTTTGTTTCTTCTATATGCTAGACATGTAATTATTTTTCTGGGCTTGATTTGATAGTTCAGTTGTTCTTTATCAAGATTTTTTTTTATCATTCAGAGTTATTATAGTTTCTCGATTTTTGCAGTTGTGATTTTCCAATGGCTGCCCCTTCTGGATTGGACAAAGATCAGGTATTTTTTTTCGTGTTTACATTTTACAGTCCCTCTCTCCTTGATTTATTGATCCGCGAGCAAAACCAAATAAGAAGAAGAATATCTTATTGTAATTGGGTGTTCTTTGCTTCTATCAAGCTCATTATATGTGAAAAAACCAAGCAAAACCAAATAATAAGAAGAATGTCATATTTTAATTGGGTATTCTTCACGTCTATCCAGCTCATTATATGTGAAAAAACCTAGCAAAATCAAATAATAAGAAGAACACCTGATTGTAATTGGGTGTTCTTCACGTCTATCCAGCTCATTATATGTGAAAAGAGAAAAGTGTTGGTGCGCTTAAGTGCACCATTTTCTTGGTGCGCTGAAGTTGTTATAACGCCTCCCATTGGTGCGCTTTAGCGGGACCCAAACATTTAAACAAATGGGAGGCGTTATAGCAACTTAAGCGCACCAACAGTTTTCTCATGTGAAGAAACCTAGCAAAATCAAATAATAAGAAGAATGCCTGATTGTAATTGGGTGTTCTTCACGTCTATCCATCTCATTATATGTGAGAAAAACAGCATCCGACTGCAATTGGATACATTTCGTTCTATCAAGTGCATTAGGTATCAAAACTTGTACTCCACAATTGCTTGTTTTCAGTGATCCTTTTTGAAACGGTCATGCACATGGGATGAGTCTCAGTTGTGTTTCATCTGTCTCTACCCTAGAGTGGTGCGTTTACTGAAAAGAATACAATATCTTTTAATAAATGGAGTACAAAAATGGTTTTAAATTTCTACAGCTACCGACAAGATACGGTTGAAATATTTTTATTTCCTTCTCACCTAAATACATACCGAATCCGAAGCACATATCAAAACTTCAACCACAAGTGTATTAGAGGTATATCATATCAATAAATGTTACATAATTATCTTTATATGAATTTCATGTGAAATGTATTGGATGTATTATATATGAATATTTATGTAAATTACACATCAAATGTGATATGTATTGAATTATCAGACATACGTGACAATGCATGTCACTAGGTTTCAATATTGTTAAATCATTATGGGTGATTTGATTTTTTTTTGTTTTACATATGCGATGACTTTTTTCAGTTGGTATTTATGCGTATTCTAGCGTTCCCTGAAGTTTCATCTTAAATATACATCATTTTTTTTTTAACGGTATCTTAAAAATCCATCATTTGTATATTTTTCCATACATGTACATGATTTTACATAATTTCCATCCGAAACTGAATTGTTTCAATTTTTGTCATGACTGAAACACATACCGAAACCGAAACTGAAACCTAAAACCTTGAGTTCAAAGTCAGAATGTCATGAAACTCATAATCTACAAATCTTCAAATTGACTTCTAAACTATTTGAGTTTAGCTGATTCCCTTGATTCACCTTCTCTTGGCCAATTATCCTGAAAAGACTGGTTATTTTCTTCAACAACTATCGGCCAAGCTGTTGCAACTTGTACTGGTTTGAGTTCGTTTGAGAAAACAATGGCTCCGAAGCCCAGTCTTTTGTTTTCCGATATTCAGTTGTAGCTCTTATCTGACAGTGTCTTTACGGATGAGCTTAGAGTTTATCTATTTATACATTTTCTTCAGTATCTCTGTTTGATTGGTTTCTATGTTACTGTATTTGAGACGAAACATTTTTCATTTTTACTCTTATTATGCCATCATTCTAATTTTAGTTTGCGAGTCATGCAGATATTTGGGATGGCAGAAAAAGAAATGGAGTATAGGGTTGATTTATTCAACAGGTAAATGGCCTACGAAATGACTCTTGTTACATGTTGATTTATTTTAAGTTGAATTCTTGAAGTAAAACCTTACTCGCACTGGAGTTGAGAGATCAGTGTTATAGATGTTTGACTGACCATCGCCCCCCTCTTGAGGGTTTTTTTGATATATTTTCTATTTTTGTTTGGTTGTTGCTCTTGACCTTCTCAGTCTTAGATATTTTTCCTTCCTTTTTTATAAATCTCATCATTCGAAAAAAAGTTGAAATAAAACCATCTATTCTTTACATGGATATAAAATTGTGGTTATGACTTTCAGCAACATGTGTTTTTAATGTCAACCATGCTTTTTGCATCTCTTTCCTTGACTGCCTAACCAGTTAATACTATTTTTAATGTTTCTAATATGTGGTGCATACATTTGTTTTTCTCACTGCTGAAGTTTTAATTTAGAATTGTTTGTCTAAAATAATTTTATGTACAAGTGTCTATGAGAAGCTTCCTTTGTAAATGCTTGCAATTAATGAACCCTAAATGCCGAGAACTAAAATCCATATATCTTTGCAAGGGTTAATCTATATTCAAAGTTTCATTAGTTTGGAAAAAAAAATGTATTATTATTGTCGAATGATCCATGAAGAGCATTATGTATTATTGGCCAGATTCAGGTGTTACAATTTGAGGATTTTGATCTGTTTCAGTTATTTTGGTACAGGCTCACCCAGACATGTTTCAATAAATGTATTGAGAAAAGGTACGTTTATTAAGATTCTATTTATAGATACTCTTTAATAGGCTCATTTTTCTACTGTCACGTTCGTTCATTATGTATTTCAATTCTTAAGTGCATGATCATATCTACTACATGTTGCTAAAAGGCGTGCCCACACACATTTGCCGAAAACGCCATGGGGATGTGGGAAACGCATATTCTCGAAATTGCATTTCCGAAACGTGAAAAAAATTTGGTGAAACATTTCCGGAACGCATGGGAAACACGTGAGAAACTTATGTGAAACCTTAGAAGCATGAATCTTCCCTCGGGGTGCCGCTCCCGACTCTGAACCTCAATTCGGTGCTCCTTAGGAAGGAGCTTCCAGAGAGCACGATCCCGAAGAGATGGAAACCGCCCCCACGGCGCTCCCAATCCGCTCCTATTACTCCTTTAGTAACTCCCTCACCAACTTACTTGCGTCAAACTCCTCCAACTATTTAAAGTACTTCATTGGAGCATGTACGGAGGCAAATCTTCAGAAGGCAAGAGGAAAGAGGGCTAGAAATTACTACTTTTGATGTAATTAAATTTTGAAAGATTTTTATGAAGATAGTTAAAAATTACTATTTTTATGTACTTGAATTTTGAAAGATATATGATGAAAATATTACATTAATGCTCCCACTGCGCTCCAATATTAGACTCTTCTAGACCCACAAGCTTCCCTGCCCCTGCGCCCACCCCCGCCCCTGCTTCGTGCTTCTATGTGTGAAACATGTGTGAAATGCGCGAGAAACTTATGGGAGTTGCGTGAAAAAACGAATGTGAAGTAAATAGGAAATGCATGTGCAACGTGTGGGAAGGTGTGTGAAACCTACAGGAAATGTTTTACAAAAAACATACAAAAAAATTGTGGACTGCATATTAAAAAGAAAAATAATAATAAAAATAGTAATAAGCACAAAAAGTCTTCTTTTATTGAATGGTTAGTCAAGAAATTCTGCTAAAAATATTTAAAAAATTGCTAAAAAAAATATAAAGAACATGCATACATTATCTATGAATGACTCTAATCGAAATAAAATTATGAAAAATGTTGGGTGCATTTCACTCACATATTTCTCTCGTGTTTCAAATGCATTTTCCATAACTTTTTCCTATCATTTCTGAAAACATTTTTAACTCTTTCTAAGCCGTCTCTCAATGTGTTTCTCATATGATTTTCTATTGCTTCCTTGTTTCTCGTTTGCCCTCTATTTTTTCTTTGTATTTCTTGCTTCCGCTTCCCATTTCGCTTCTTGAATTTGCTGCCCATCCTGGTAACTCTCTGCCCTCAAACTAATGTAAGTGAGCAATGAATCTTGCACCAGACATTTAGAAAATGTTATCTATCTTGGGAAATGATAAATGCGCCCATTTTCATCACTAGGGACACCCAGCAGCAGTGTATCAATGACTGCAGAGGGGCTGATGTACTTCACGTCATAAGGATTCAAGAGATTTGATTGCCCCGTACACTGCAGTTGGGTGTCCCAAGTGATGAAAAGGGGCACATTTATCATTTCCCATCAATTTGATTTGATGCGCAGAAATATTATTAACAAGTTATCACTTCAAATACGCATTCTATTTTTCAGGTACAAGGAGTCTGAGCTAAATATGGGTGAAAACAGCTGCATCGATCGATGTGTTTCAAAATATTGGCAGGTAAACTATTTGATTACATACATAGTTCAGTATTGCTTGTGCTTGGAAAATGGCTAAAGGTTGTATCCTAGGATTTTGAAATTCTAACTCTGAGATACTGGTCATAACATCTTTCTGCCATTCTTCTGGATAGTATTTGGATTTAATCTATAACTGGCAGCTATTCATATAAAATTAGTCAGAAAATGGCTGCAGTGAATTGGAAAACATAGTGTCATGTAATTCTCTATACCATTGTTATAATTTGCATGGTAACTTGACAAGCAATCTATTATGTTGGAATAAGGAAAATGGCTGCAGTGAATTGGAAAATAGTGTCATTTAATTCTCTATACCATTGTTATAATTTGCACGGTAACTTGACAAGCAATCTATTATGTTGGATAAAGGCAGACAGACGGCATATCTACTTTTCATATCATCTCATCTCAGACATGGAGAAACTTTTCATGTCATCTCATCTTAGACATGGTTCTCCATGTTAATTCATGTTGACGTATAGGATGGTGTTGGATGAGTCGTATTGGGGCACCGTTCTTGATAGCTATTGTGATGTAGCTCCTAAACCGTCCGTGCAACCTGTCATTGATGGTCTCACATCTACTTCTAAAAGGAGTGGGCAAAAGGAGCAAAAGGATGGTTTGGTTGTGTCGTTTTGGGGTACCACTCTTCAATCTGGTGTCGACATTCTCATATTTCTGGATGTTAATTACAAGCATATGAGAAGTCAATTTGGTGACGACATTCTCAAGATATCTGTCCTATCTTGAGGTGCTTTGAAGTCATATAATGCCTAAAGATTAATATTGGCAAAAATTTGGTGGCAGGAAAAATGTGGTTAGGGAGACCATGTCAATCGTGCTTCTGTTTTTGGATGCATGCTTGGAGATCTCCCAATAAAGTACCTTGGCCTTCCATTAGGCTTGGGGATACGGTTCTTAGTGTTTTAGGACCTAGTTATTGAAAGGGTAAGAGGAAACTCACTACTTGGAAGAAGTATCTCTCTTTGGGAGGAAGGATAACTCTCGCTAAGGCGGCACTCTCGAACTTACTGAGGTATCAGTATATGTTTTGTCGATCATTCAGCTGCCCTCTAAAGTTTAAGAAGTTGGAGAAGATAAATAAATTTCTTATGGGAAGGCAAGGAGGAGAATAAAAAGTTCAAACACCTCATGAAGTGGAAGATGGCTTGCAAGACAAAAAGCAACAAAGGTAATATCGGCATTGGCAATTTGAAGGTTAAAAACATTGCACTAATGGAAAAATGGTTTGGAGGTTTGGTGAAGGAAAGAATGCCTCATGACATAAAATCGCTGCACATAAATATGTAGTAGTGTGTGTGTGTGTGTGTGGCGTGGGGGCGGGTTGTGGGGGAGTGTTGGGGCCCACCTATAGTAGGTAAAGGTTTGGGAGCATGGCGGTCCATTTGCAAGTGTCGGCGCGCGCGCGCGCGAGAGAGAGAGAGAGAGAGAGAGAGAGAGAGAGAGAGAGCTTTGGGTAGGAGAGCATTTGCTTTGCCATGCCTTCTCAAACCTATTTCTCTATACACGTAAAGGCGTAAGCATTAGGGAGATGGCCAAGAGGAGAGGAGGAGGGGATGAGAGAATGGGTTGGAACCTTAGATTTAGGAGAAACCTAAGCCTAGACAGGAAGGACTGAGTTCCTAACCTCTTTGTTTGGTCTGATTAAAAATACCTATATCCCCTTCCAAGACATTGACAAGAGAATTTGGATCCCTGACCCTAAAGGACTCTTTTAGGTCAAATCCTTATTCCCCCATATATTGCTACTCCATCTACTCCCTTGGGATGGCAAAAAAATTGGTCTTCTCGGGCCCTACCAAGGGCGACATTCTTCATTTGGACGGCAGTCGAAAGAAAAAGTCAACTCTTGTTATCGACTCACAAGGCGGAGCCTTCATGGAACAGAAGAATTATGTGAAAACTTGTACCATTCACGATGCTATGGCACTGGTGGTTGGAATGGAACGTATCTTCCAAAGTAAAAGCAAGTTCATTAGTAAGATCATCACGGATATAAGAAGGGATACTCTCACTTGGTCAAAGGACAAACTGGCTAGTTGTATGCTTACTACTAGTATCTCTCTTAAGAATTGGAAGGCGGATGGGAAATCATCTCAAAAACCCACTCCTAGATGGTGTCCTGCCCCTCCTGATGTAATAAAAGTGAACTTTGACAGCATATCTCAGTAAACCTAGTCTCATCGGCATTGGTGGAATCTTTAGGGGCCACATATGTAGGCCCTCAAATACTCTTCCGGTCCTTGTGGCAAAGTGAACTCAAATGAGGCGGAGCCTAAGGGCGTGTTCGGAAACCATTCAGTTACGGGATTCTCCCCTTTTTAAGGTGTTGAGAATGAGAAAAGCAACGATATCTAAGAAAATCTAGTTCGGCTAACTGACCCGCAAGAGTCCATTTCTAAATATTTGCCTTCTTTTTTGGCTAAAAATGAGGATGCTTTGGAGCGACCAATAGTCGTTTCCAAAGATTCTCATCAATCTGTTTCTCGCCCGTTTAATTGGTCGAGAATGAGAAGCCTTGCCGAACACACCCTAAATCCCTTCTCACCAGCCTTGCATTTTTAAAGAGTCTTTCACTGGAAAGTGTATTGTCAAAGGGGGTTCCAAAGTGCTTTTAGCGCGGAGCTGTGGACTGGGGAGGAGGGAGGAGGTACAGTGGATCCTGGGAAGTTGGCGCATATTATTATGGAAATTGCTAATTTTTGTGAGATGTCCACAAGGGAGAGTAGCTTTGGGTAGGAGAACATTTGCTTTGCCATGCCTTCCTGAACCTATTTCTCTTTACACATAAAGGCGTGAGCATCCACGAGATGTAGCTCCTCTCCGTTGTGGACATCTGGTCCTACTTTTTTTTTTTGGTACCCGTCCTTTTCTTACAATGAAATTACCTTTTTCAAAAAACAAAAAACAAATAAACAAATAAACAAAAAACAAACATTACTGGTAACACATCCCGTTGAAGATACGTCATCCCTCCCTAGCGATCCTACCGCATCTTGAAGACATTAAGAACCCAAGCTCGGATACAAACTAATTTAGGAAAGGGCATGGAAGGGTAAAATAAATCAGAAAATTGTAGGGATGTGCGAAATTACAGATCTGAAGGAATTTGTTTAGAAAACAGCAGAAATCAACCTATAGGGTGGACTGCAAGTTCTGACAATTGCAGAATGTAAAGGTATTTTCGTTACGCACACTATACTCAGGTTGGAAAAAATGGTATAGTATTTTCTAGACTGAGAATAAAAATAGGGGTCGGGAGATATGTTTTCTGCACGTGCTAAGGGAAACAACGATGTGGCTGATTTGGAGAAATAACTTCCAAGGATGTCAAGCTGATGTCATGCTGCCACTAGTAATTTGACTTTCCTTGGGCCCCCAAACCTCAGCTCCTTCATTTTTGTTGTTATGTATGTCCAACAATCCTTGGTGTCTTTTGCTGCTAGAATATTTACATCGAGGGGCCTCCAAAACTCACGTGTAAACTGGACTTGGGATTCCTGTTACAATCCCCAATACATTAATAAAATTAGATTACAACCAATAACCCACAATCATATGGACATAGGCATACCTAAAACACCTCAAATTTTGAAAAGAAAAGCCTTTTTATGGGACTATTGGACCTCATGCTCGACCTCCCTCTTGGACTTCTTATTCTTCCTCTTTGATGATGATCTTTGAGCATATCCCGGCTGGATTTTGCACTAGTATAAATAATCATATAGGGGTGCATTTTAGAGAATGCCGAAAATTGTCAAGTTTTGTTTGGTTGAAGTTAGGAGAAAAGGCCTGAGGGTGTGGGAAACTTATAGATCAAGCTTGTGACTGTTTCCCCTTCCATGAAATCAGCCTCTTTATCATTTATTTTCTTTATGTGGCCTATGTTAGCCGGTTCATCGGTTTGCTTGGGGCTTGGGTTCGTATTCAACTTATTTTGGGACCTGATTTGTAAGGATAGGCTTCTATAATTGTCTTTTTTGGTCTGCTCTGATTTGCTAGTTCATCATTGGAAATCTAGAGTGGAAAACTACTTGAACCAATAATTTCTCTTTACAGAATTTTTGTAATATGTATTGTCAACTGGTTCTCATTCGGCATCGCAATAGCAAATTAGATAATAAAAATTTTGATTCAGTAAAGGGTCTTTTTTTCGATTCATATCTACAATGAAAATCCTTCACATTTAAAGGAACTTGAGCTGTGTTGGTGGTTTCAAGATATATCCTTCCAATTTACACTAATCAACCTTTCATCCGTTGGTCTTTCTGCTTTCTTTCATTTGTTAGAATGTTTCCATTTGGTGTCATTTGCAATTATGCTGACCCAAAACACCAGCTCTAGTAACAGAGCTTGAAACCGTAATGATCTTTATAGTTGGTTCCTCTCATTGCTCTTGTAAAATTTAGAAGAGCTGGAAAATGTGATGGTCTTGATAGTTGGTTCCTTTCATTATGAGCTGCTTTAGAGAGCTTTCTTTAAAATGGTTGTTGGTTTTTTCTAGATATAGAAAAGGGATATGATATCAGCACAACCATATTTTGATATTTTCACAAACCATCTTGTCTTTTAGTATCTAAAGAACTGTCAAAATGTTATTACATTTCCCAAAAAACTCTCACAAGCCAATTGAGGAAGTAAAGACAGCTTGGTTTGTGCAAATATTAAAATATGGTTGTGCTGATAACATTTCCCTTAGAAAATCCTTGCTATCCATATCAACTCTTCATTGTTTTCCTAGTGTGATCTGTGGATTGGTATGTATCCCTTGATGTGTACTGAAGTACTGTTATGTATATCTGTTTCATGAGCTTTTTTTCCCCTTAATCGCAGGTGACTAATTTGGTGGGGCAGCTTCTTGGTAACAGTCGGCCGCCTATGTAAAAACCTTTCTGCTGCTTTCTTCTCATTACATCACTCACCCAGCGACCACAAAGATATAGACAGGAACTACTGAGGATGGGGCCTTAGGTTCCATGGTATATCGACATCAATAAATTAGGTGGATTTGATTTAAGGCTTTTTTGTTTTTAAATTTCCATTAGTTCCAATTGAATTGGTTGCTTAAATGGAAATTAGCGAAAGTTTTAGCAATGGTGACATTACTAAAACGTCTTTGGGAACAATGTCTGATTCTATTCAATTAATGTTGTTTGTGTATTACCGAAACTGAAATTGATGGAGAATATGCACAAATAATTTTGCTATTCCTTTCAGTGACTACTCAAATAATACTTGTTTGGCTTCTGTCTAGGGTTGCAACTCAGGTGGGTTGTGGGAAAACCCGAGATTTGTAAGCCCGACCACACCCCAGATACTCTCAGGTTGGGTCTGGGTTTTAATGTTTAGTTTAGGGAAATGATTTCTGCGCTCCAGTGTTTTGATAAACATGTGCTAGTATTTAAAGAGATGTCAGAGGATATTACGGTTCTCAAAAGGCTCTTAAAGCCCTTTAAATGCTACACGACAAATAATTGTCGAGCTAATATTTATCAAAACATTGGAGCGCTGAAATCATTTCCCTTAGTTTATAGTAATTAATTTTAAAGATTGTAGAAAACAACAAATCTTCACATCACAAATCTGACAACCTTAGTGAAAGCAATTATATCAATATACTTGAAAATAATTTGACTTGTAATTTAGGAGATATTTAAGAAAATCATAGCACACCAATAAGAGCTCGGTCGGGTCAGGTTTTGGGTTTCGGTTTTTTTTATTCTTTAAACCCGACCCAAGTTGCAACCCTTCTTCTGTCTAAGGTCTTTCATCTTAATAGTAGAAAATTATTAGGATATCGAGTTGCGGGGCCAACCCGAGATGGCATTCCCTCAACCCTAACCCAACCCAACCAGAGCCTCAGGTTGAGGATGGTCAACCCTGACCCAACCCGCCTCTAAATCTCTCAACCCTAATCCAACCCATCTAACCCAAAATCAGGTCGGGTTGGTTCGGTTTTACCTCGGACCAAACAGAAGCATACAATAACCTAAAGAAAATCAAGATAAGATTATAGGACGGAGGTTGGGGTCGGGTCGGGTTGCCAAGGCCTCAACCCTAACCCAACCCGAAATTAAATCGGAATGGCCTTTCCCAACCCTAACTCAACCCATCCCAATCCGTGGAAATGCCAACCCAACCCTAGCCAAAATCGGGTTGAGCCCGACCCAAGTTGCACCCCTAGGTTCCCATCTAATATCTGCTGCATTTCTATGAACAGTTAAAAAAGAATTTGGAGAAACTTGTTTCCGTTTGTCTGTTTTGAAGGGCAATGAATGTCTTTAAGGCTCACGTCTGAAATGTGGATGAATGACTAGTTTATTACCCCAAACAAATTTTACATGTATAAAAGAGAATCACTTTTTTTAGATTAAAGCATTTTTATTTTACCTTCTTAATTTTTTTTCTTGAATTTAGGAATAAGCATTACATAACATAACAAGTAACCACTTTTCTTTTTACGCGAGCCATCTTACCTTTCTGCTCTTTAATTATTTCGAGGAATTAAGAACAGTTTCCTCTGGGGATCAAAACTTAGTTCAGTTAATGGAACTAAGTGTAATCGAGACCGTTGATCTTTTAGACCCTTATAAGCCAATCCTTGGGGTACTGGGTCCCATGTTTAAAAGTACATCTCCTGTAAGGTGGTCGAGGACTACAAAAATCAGTGGTTTACCCTAAATGGGCCTTGATGGATCTAACGGCTAGATTCATCCAATTATGGGTCAGAACAATGGGCCCCAGTCACATCTATGTTACACATGTGGGACCCAGAAGTGGCATAGTCACCAGTCTCTTTAGCATTTCTCATTTCAAAGTCATCAGGCAGAGGAGACCCAATTGTGTTTTTAAAGGAACAAGATATAATTTTTTACAAGTAGAAACAAAATGGGTCCATGAGAAGCCCAAACTTTCCTTTAAAACCAATTACTATAAACTACGAAATTTCCGACCGTTGAAAGCATTTTTTATTGCATGGTGGATGGCTGCAATTGAATAATCTTCCATTATAGCAGGTGGGCCACTGTTTAATACAGCACTAGACTCTGGTATTTTAAATTCAGAAGATGTGAGATTACTGTCTTTTTACCTTAGTATTTTAGTGGTAATGATCAATGAGTTCTGGTTATATTTGAAAATGTCAAAGCATTTCCAGATAAAAGATTTCCAAATCATATGATTCTTTGATGGAATAATTTTTTGACACACTCCATTTGAACAAATATCTTTCAAGTCTAGAAATCACAGAAATGATTTTTGCTGCCTCTAGCAAAATGTGCAAAAGCCTCTGAAGATCCGGATGTCATCATAAACATTTCAATACCAAAAAAAAAATAAATTCATAAGAACCCTACTGTCATAAAAACTCAGAAGCTGAAATGGAAGAAAAAAAAAATGGAAGATGGATATAGATACAAAAGCAAGAAATCAAAAAGAGAAAACCTATACACTTCTAGTTTCTGCTGTTCTTTTTGGCATCCAAGGAAGTGCCGTCCTTGAGAGTTTCTTGAGCATCATCGTTCATTCCGAGGCTGAAAAGGGCAGCTGCTTGAAGATAGAAGGCGGTGGGCCACTCGGGGGACACCACCTGGGCTTGCATTGCGTCGCCTAGGGCTTCTTGTGGCATGTCACTCATGAGGTAAGATAAGCAGCGGCGAGCAAATACGGTGGGAGACACCATGGTTCCACCGTCAATGAACTACATTAAGGCGAGAACAAAATCATATTCATCATGAGTGGGACAAGTGTTTATTTACAAATACAAGCAATTAAATGACTAACGCAGATGAAACTAGCTTGGTATAAACACTGAGAAGGATATAAGGCAATTTGGTTTGAATGATTAACCTGTGTGTAGCAATCAATTGCAGTTCCAAAATCTTTAGCCCGAAAAGCAGAGTCCCCTTGTTTCTTAGAATTCAAGGTATCCTGCATTTGATTGGTCCACATTTGGAAGGACAGCTGCAGGACAAACAAGAACTAGAAGTGTCAAAACTACAGTAATTATTTACCTATGTTATGTTAGTCTGCATTAAACATGTCTTCCTTTTGACAATTGGAGTGGTCGTCAAAGAGGAAACGGCAACAGAAAGTGGAAAATAAGCGGTGTTAGTGCCTTCCTTCTGACAATTGGAGTGGTCGTCAAAGTGGAAATGGCAACAGAAAGTGAAAAATAAGCGGTTTTAGGGCCTGAAGTGCCCAAGACCCATGAATTTTTGAAGCCGGAACAGTGCCTTAAATTAGAAGATTCTTGCAATGGTAGACATGCACAAATAACTATGACATAAGTGATCATTAATTTTTGAACTAGTGGAAGTTCCCTGTCAGTAAAACTAAATAATTCTTAACCCATTTAGAAAGTAAAATGAATATTTGCAACTATAGCGTGTTGATGATTATCCATCTGTAGAGGTTTCTTCCTACAGTTGAGCAATACTACCAGGTAGTGGATAAGTTTCCCAAGCAGGTAATTTCAAATTCAAATTCCAAATATGGACTCTTTAACAGCTCAATGGTAGCATTGCCACTACAACCAACAGCTGCTTAAAATTTAGCATTCATAGAAGGCAAAGCATAACTCCGCCTCTGTTTTTCACAGCCTGCCCCAAGCCAGGATAGAGGAGGGTCGGCGTCAGGTTGGCAGCCGACGGTAAACTTTGCCACTCTTCTATGAAATGAATTCATTAGCCGACCCCAACTAGTTTGGGACAAAGGCTTAGTTGAGTTGAGTTGAGAAGGGAAAGCATCCTATATTGGAGGCCTACTAGATATAACTGTAGATATTACAAGAATAAATAACAGGAAAAACTAATATCCGAATCCCAGTGCACGAGACCCCGCAATGGCGGGAGCCTCGTGCACTGGACCGCCCTTTTTTTTTATACAACAAATTATGTACTCCAAGGGAATCCTGATTCCGGAAACATCTTTCACTTGATTTTATCAACACCTGTAGGTGTGAGTGGGACATGACGAAAAAAATTGGTTATAATTGATTACTACAGGGCGGTTTTTTTTGTTATTTATGATTGATTGCTAGCTCTAGAGACGTGAACGTGAAACTGCAAAATGACAGATGATATAGCTAAGATTTTGCATTAAATTACAGGAAACAGAAGTTTAAGCTAAACTATGGTGCTGACCTCATTGGCTATTCCCTCATCATCCTTGTATCCAACTTTCTCCAATATTTCATGTATGGCAGTGAGATCCATTCTCGAGCAAGCTTCACCTAACGGAGTTAAAGGCAATGACGGCATAGAGGATGCAGTTCCATGTGGAATTCCCATTAAAACATATGATGGGACCTGCCATATAATACCGAATAAGTACTAATGTAAGTTTCCTGGAGACCATTATCACTCAGACAATAGTTTGAAAAATAGTACTGAAAATTACATTTCTTTTTGTTGAAAAATACTGAAAGTTGCATTTAAGAAGTCAATTAAGATAAGCATCCAGTTCATAATAAGCTGAGTACTAATTAATAAAAATTCATTCCAACTTTAAGGTTTACCTCTGTTTCTTTCTGAAGAGAAGTAAGAGCAATCACTAGTGACTTTGCATTTGGCCTCTCACGAGCTTCATATTGCAAACAACGCGAAGATAATCGCACCAATTCAGTTCCATCATCATTTGAGAAATGACCCTCCAAACAAGAATCCATCAGCGTCGCAAAGTTCTTGCCACGAATCAGGTCAAGTGCCTGCCACAAAGATGTGTGCGAAGTGAAAACTTCAATATCACTGAATCTGAAAAAGATAAAAGCAACTACAAGTCTACAATAGAAGTTAGTTGTATCGCAAGCATTTGAATATAAAGAAACGAATGCAATGAAAACCACTGCCAATTTTCAGTAGCTGACCTTACAGTTATTTTGCTTGCAGGTAGATCCACTAAAAGAAGACTAGGATCTATTACTAGAATAGGTGAAGTACATCACATGGCAAAAACCATTTTATTCAAGAGTACTACTTTCATACAAATTGTACTTCCTGAACCCAAAGAACTTTCAAGATAGTGGTTATGCATATTGTGGAGCATGAAAACAGATAATCTAAATGCAAGATTCTGAGGACTCATGGCCTGGAATATGAAATTAGTGAATTGCCAACTAGCAAAAACTAAAAGCCTCAAAAGTTTGATCACATTAGAATTTCCCAGAAACTACTAACTGTTCACTACCTAAATGACAATAATTAGTTACCAGGCAGGAATAAGAATGTTGCATATTCAGTTTTTACATGTGAACATATACTTTAAAGATGATATGATAGACAAAGGAATGTCTATAAAAATGTGCATCTGAACATCATTTAAAACCACAAACTTAAAAAAAAAGTGACTTGAACTACTAAGGGTGGAAAGAACTCTGAACTAGGAGATCTATTGCAACATAAAGCAGCAGTACATACGACTGTCGTTCCTGCCATTAGAGGGCATGGCAGTGAAATAATTATCTGGACATGGCTACAGCTTATAGCCCTGCACCAAATTAGGTTTCCAAGTGAAAAGGTTGTATGAGTTTCCACATATATAAAGGAAAATCTTACATGGCTTGGGGGAATATGCTTTCCACTAAGAAGGTCAAGCAATAGAGTGCCAAAGCTGTAGACCACACTCTCTGGTGTTACCCTCCCTGCCAACCATAAAAAGTATGTTAGCTTAGTAAGAACTAAGTGACGAGTATATACAAAATTAAAAATGATACTTAGAAATTATCAGCAAGGAAGCCTTCAGCTTTTCAGAAGGATAAAATGGTAATGAAGGTTAGTTGCATTGAAATTGTCAGCAAGGAAGCCTTCAGCTTTTCAGAAGGATAAAATGGTAATGAAGGCTAGTTGCATTGAATGTTTAGCATGTGCATGTACAATTCTGATAAGACAAGCTTCAAACCAAATGCATGAAACCCGTTTGCACATGGAATCAATCTATATCCATAGTAGCATAGAAAAAGACCATCAACGTCATTCCGTAAAAGATAAAAAGGGAGTGCTTTTGGCTATCCCTGCATCAAATTGATACGTAAAACTATACAAGAATTATATATGTTTGCTAACTAATTGAAGCTGCTGAAACATTACCAGGGCTGTACCCAACCATCAAATCTATCAAACAGAACATTTATATATAAATTAACTACACAAACAATTTACGGGACACCGTTAAACCAACCTACTATCACAGTTGAACCTTTTTAACTCTAGTCTAGGCACCTCTACCTGTATATGGATCTTAGAATTTGTGACCTTGGTAGGGCATAGGTGTGGCTTCCGTGCCTAATTCACAACAGCGTTTACACTAAAACTGAAATGTTTGATACGGATAGAAACATTTTGAAGCGATTAGATAACATGTAGCTTGGGGGGCAGTGATCTGAAAAAAATGTACATATTTTTTTTTTGAACTGATGAAAACTTGAGTATTTTTGCAAAGACGTACATACCTGTCCTCAAGTACTCTGGAGGAGTGAAAGCTAAGTTTGTACTGTAGCTTTTTCCATCTCTGCTATTCTTCATGAGACCAAAGCATGAGAGCCTGGGATTACCATCCTGTCAAGTGCTGATTTACTATAAGGCCTACCCAATGAAAAAGCACCTGAATAGTAAATGTGGAAGCATAAATGAATCAGAAGGACATTCACCTGATCAAATAGAACTCTGTAAGCATTGAGGTCGTGATATATGGCCCTCCCTTTATTGCTACAGTACTCCAAAGCTTGTGCCAAATAAAGAGCAACCCTCAACCTCATTGTCCATTTCATAGGTTGAGTCTCCCCTGAATCATTTCAATCAACAACATAAAGGCACTCGTCGGAATTCAAATGATTGAAACAAAATGAGTAAGAAGGTATTAATTTGACGATTTCAAAAGAAAGATATGGTTTTGGATTCTGGTAGCATGATAAGATAACTAATTCTCGCATACCAGATCAAACCTATATAGAGCAAGAATCATTTTTCTTCTGTGCATTGGCAGATTAAGAAAGCCCAAATGCCCATCAATGCCGTATAGTTTCACATCACATGAAAAAATGGGTGCACTCAACCACAGATTATCATAGACTACATTACCATTCTTGAAAATGCAAGATAATTTCGCATCACATGGAAAAAATGGGCATACTCAACCATATTCATAGACTACAAATTTCAATAAAATATTTTCTAATACACAAGAAACCATTGAATGATATGACATGGGATCCATTGAAACCTTACAATGGAAGAGGTGCTTTGCAAGAGTGTCATTTGGCATGAACTCGGCCACGAGCAATCTCTCATCGCCCTCAAAGCAACAACCAATCAGATTCGCCAGGCGCTCGTTCCGAAGCTGCCCAACAGATCTAGCTTCTTCCTGCAATACCCCAAAAAAAAAAAAAAAAATCACTCAAAACAAAAAACCCAGAAAACATAAAGAAACGCCAAACCCTAAGAAGCAAGGGAAGAGAAAGAGAGAAACTAACAAGGAATTGGCGAGAATCGGGCCAGGCGGATTTGTTGAACCGCTTAACAGCGATCTTGCGATGATTTTCGAGAGTTCCTTTATAAACAACATTAGGAGCTTTCTCTCCGTGTTCTGAAACAATATTTTCCACTGAGAATCCCATTGTGGCGATCCGAAGCTGGTCTAAGCTGTACTCACTGAAACTGGGTAATGAATCTCGCTCGTTTTTTGCCCCATTTTCTGCCCAAAAAAGGAAAATAAAGAACCCATTTTATTGAAGATTAGTTTCAGAATCAAAGAAAGATAATACATACCCAGATCAGAGTTGTCAAGATCAGTGGGTTTCAGATGGGAATGCCACCAACAGAGAGAGAATCTAGAGCAACGAGCTCCCATTGCGAGAGAGAGAGAGAGAGAGAGAGAGAGAGAGAAGAGGGTTTTTGTTTTTGAAGGGAATGGGTTGGTTTTGATGGAGAGAGAGAGGGGTTTGGATAAAGTGGGTTTTGTGGATCCAAGGTTTGACTCTTTTTTAGTTATGGGTCTGCTTTTTTTTTTTTCTCTCTCTTTTGGTTTGGTTGAGTGTGTGTGTATCACTACGTAGTGAAAATGGGGAAGAAGAGAGGAGGTGGAAAAGGGGTATTAATCCTTTCTGGATTCAGCTCTCTGCTTTTCTGTATCTCCTCCCCCACACACCTCATCATTCCTTCACTGCCTTTCTGCTTTTCTTTCTTTGTCTTGCCTTTTTCTTTTCAGCTTCTTTTTTGTTTAAAAAAAAAAATCATATGTTTTTCTTTTTTTTTTGCTGCAAAAGAGGTCTTTTACTTTGCTTTATTTGCAAAAAGAGTCACAATTTGCAAATAGAGTCTCCAAATTTGCAAATTAGGTCATGCCATCAATTTGTGACCAGATGCCCGTTGTCATGCCATTAATATGTTTTGAGAAAGGGTCCCTCCAACTCACCATTTTACACCTCATGTATCTATGGGTGGGCACATTTACATTGAATCCTTCTAAAGTACATCAGCCCCTCCGCGGTCATTGATACATTGTTGTTGGGTGTCCCAAGTAATCAAAAGGGGCGGACTTATCATCTCCCGGCAAATTCTGTCTTTTCACTTGTAAGGACATTTTGGTCCTTTAACGAGTCAAAAACAATCCACCGTGGGTATTTTTGTCACAAATTGATGACATGACCTATTTGCAAAATTCACAAAAATGGAGTAAGTCTATTTTGTAAATTATCAAACTAGAAGACTCTTTTTGCTAATAGAGCAAAGTAGAAGACTTCTTTGGCAAGAGTTCCTTTTTATAATTATGGAGGAACGCTGATCAAATAACTCCCTCGCCGCCGGTAGAGACACTCCTTAATCATCAAATCTCTTGCTGCCAGTTGCTCTAAACTCGGCCTTTGACATGGCGTTTATGGACCGGCAACTGGACCTTAGGTGTGGATCCATCTTCTTAGACTACTTTTTTCATGAGGTAGTAAATTGAATTAAGTTATTAAAGAGTTCGTGATGAAGAAAAGTAGTTCTTTCAAATTACTTGCAGCCATTTTAGACAAGAAAGATGGGGAGAAAAGGTCTCTTAGGCTGATTTTTTATGATTTTTGTACTTCTTTTATCGTGAATGCGTGTGATAAGATCAATCCCATGTGGGTCACATTACATAATGTTGGACAAGAACAACGATCTTTGATTACACATACATGTTCCCATCTGGGTCCGAAAAATTGCCTGTTACCGTTGTCTTTTGATAAGTAGATGCACCAATCTAACTTCCAAACGACTGCTTTGGGTCCCCAATAGAATAGTAGGGACCACAGTGGGAAGTAGACGATCACTCTTTGTGGGTCCAGCATTGGTTTGATCAAACAGGCTCTCCTAATTATGGGAGAGAGCAATTAAGGAGGGGAAAATACAATCCAGACTGGGAGCGAGCAACTACTAAGGCAATGTTTGGCGACCGTGAATTTTATTTTCATGGAATATTAGTTTATCAAGCGGATAGAGGGGGCAATGGATTGTGGGAAATGAAGAAATTTGAGATCTGATAAAAAAATGAATCCTTGAAAAGATAAGTTCTAGTCAAAGAAGGAAGTGTCTATTACCATTTAATAGATAAAAAAATTTACATTTATAAAGTATTCAATTGTTAAAGTCAAATTCACCTTTATAGGTTTGTTGATAACCTCGAATATATGATGATGAAGAATAGACAGATACGTATATCTAATTGAGGGGATTTGCTAGGATCCGTTGCAAAAGGCATTTCGCAGCTGGTATGTCACATGTCAGACCAGCCACCTCTCTGTCGCATGTCAGACCAGCCATCTCGTGAATGAAGACAACAGCTTTTGTCTCCATTCACGAGGTGGCTCGTCTCAAATGCGACAGACCAGCCGTGAAATGCCTTTTGCGACGCTAGCAATTCCCTTAATTGAGAGGCAAGGTTGCAGTTTTCGTTGAAAAGAAGGAAAATTTTTGAATTTGGGAAAAATTATATAAAATGAGTTACCCAAAAGGAATGGCATTTTGTTTCCAATGGAAAAAGAATTTCCAATAAAAATCTTTCCTACATCCAAACAGCCTTTAAAATGCCATTCCACACGCATATGGTTCACATGCCTCTCTTCCGTCGGTCTAGTGGCCCACCACATGGATGGACCATAAGTCCATAACCCGATATGAAAAATCTAACCCTTCAATTAGAGAGGAAATGTTACAGCGGCGTCTTTGGATACCACCAAAATCCATCCTTAAATGCAAATAAGGTTATTATTATAAGTTGATTTTATTCGTGGTAGGAACATTATATAAGCTACTGATATCCCCACTGCCATGTTTTGATAATGAGACAAACTCAGCTTGTCTTTTCTTATTGCTTTTTGGGAATTATAATAGCTTTGGACAGCTGGTTAAATAATGAAGTTCATCTCAATATGACATTATCGAAACATGGTAGTGGAGATGTGGAACATAGTTTTTGGGATTTGCTAGGGACCAACGCAGAAGGCATTTCGTGGGCCAGCAGTTGCCTGAGAAAGCAGCCACATAGGCTCACTTTTCTACAGATTTTGTCTTATCCATGAGGTGGCCTGCTCTCTCATGCAACAGAAGGCCTGGAAAATGCCTTCTGGGATGGTTCCTAGCAAATCCCATAGTCTGTCTATCAAATGAAGACATTTTATCATTCGACAGCCATGATCCAGATGGCAAAAAAAAGATAGCCAAATAATGGCTCACAAACCACTATAGATTACAATGACACCTGCAATGCGTGAAGCTGAAATTCCAATCAGAACTTGGGTTTCCTTTTTTTAAGTAAGAAAAAGGTAATATGTAGGAGATGGGGTACTCTTCCCTTCTCCCCTTACTATTACAATCATCAACCCCACCCCTTCATTTTTACAATGAAAAAGGCCTTCCCCTTTATTTTTATTTTTTTTCTTAGTGGAAAGTGGAAAGTGGAAAGTGAAATTGAGACAAGCCACATTGATGATGGCAGTTTTAAAGGGAGAACATCGACACGCCTCTCTTTACATTGTGATGTACTTATGTAGTAGTAGTAGTATTGATGGCGAGCTCACACAGAGAAAACTCCCCACTTGAGAATCAGCAGCAATGAGACAAATGACAAAAATCAGCCCTCAGTGGGAGTTTTACGGCCGGGAATCGCGCAGACCTGCCCGAGCTTAGCATACCATGGAAGTGATAGTGAAAACCTTTTAACAAGAAAGATGTCTGATTGAAACAGGGATATTATGAAAAGCAGCTAATCCACAGATTTAAGTCCAAACACTCCCACTGACTTGATCATTGGGACCCTCTAGAGAGGAAGTGAGGTCTAATCCCCACTTTTGTGCCACCATGCTTATATTGATATAAATTTAGGGAACTGATATTCGTACGACCATGTTTTGACAATGACTCAAACTCTCCTCCTTTACTATGCTTTAAATATTATTGTTAGGTATCTTACCAATACGCTATAAGTTCTAGATGGAATGCGTTAGGCAAGGCCCCTTTAAACCTGTCTCATACAATGCTGGGTTCCACCCAGTCCCATACCTAGGTAGGCCCCCACTCAAGACCGTAACATACTGACATGCTTCCGCATCCCCCATCCTCAGTGGCCCACTCTATGGCAACTTCAGTCCGGCGGCTTTCGCTCTGGCTTATTTCTAGGTAGCCCTTCCACGTAGTCCTCTTCATAGGTCTCCCTTCTGTGACCCGAACACGAGACGTGGTGGCTCCTCCGATACCAAATATTAGGTACATAACCAATACACCAAAAGCTCCAAAGCTGATGGTGGAACACGTTAGGCAAGACCCTTTAGACCTGTCCCATACCTAGGCGGGCCCCCACTCGACAATAACAATTATATTATCATATTTACTCATTGACTGAGGGTAATCATTGCATCTCAGTATCCTAGTTAGACATGGATGTTTTAGTGTAGCTCTAAGTTAACTATATGAGGAGTAATGGTTAATTAAATTGATTTAGATAAGAATAATTAGACTGATTACAGTTCTGTCGTGGATGGATCACTAATAGTTGGTTTTCTATTAATAAAGCGGTTGGTCTCCTGTCATCTAACGGATCATCAGGAGATCTATCACATTAAAGATTTGATCATCCGGAAAGACAGTAGAAGATTAGGCCCAGATCGATTAATTGCATGGTTAGATCTGATTAGATCAATTTCAATATTTATGTAAATAGTTTGATTAGATCAATTGCATATATAATCATAGCATTCTAAAATAATAAATATTTAAGATAATTGAATAACCTGATCCTAGATTTATATTAACCAACTGTTGAAAGGCTATTGATGATTCCCAAAAAGCTCTCATCAGCCTTTGATAATTGATTAGAAAATATTAAACAAGGTTAGTTCACCCCATTGCCAAATAAGGTCGTGCCCATATCAGCAGCCTTACAAAATTAACATTTTATTAGATTAGAACCATATTGCCATATATCAGTTAAAAATGTTCTTGAGCTAGCTCATATAAGCTTATCTGAGCTATAGCTCAAAAACACATGTGGCCCCACATTTTTTCGGGATCCAAAGCATTCATTTGGAAGGCCCTTCCACAGATAGGGTGTACCAAAAATCAGCCATGTACGATCATCCTAACCCAAGCAAAGGTGGAGGGGAATATGGACAGACAGTGCGTGTCCATATTTCTGCCCATTTTTTCCCTCCAGAAATGGCAGGATTATGATAATCTTATAGGGCTGATTTTTTGTACACACCCTATCCACAAAAGGGCCTTCCAAATGAATGCTTTGGATCCCCCAAAAAATATAGGGCCACATGTGTTTTTGAGTTATAGCTCAGATAAGCTTATCTGAGCGAATACTTTCCTCTTAGGAAAATGCTTTCATCCATCTATTTTGAAAATAAAGACTGCTTTATATTAATTTGCTAGGAAAGGCCTTAAAAATAGAGACATGTTTTGAAAATAAATATAATGGGTTAAAATAACCTTACAAAGGGTTAAATTTTCAAACAATTACCACCATCACAATAACCGTACTTCAATCCAACTTACATAACATTGAAGGAGAATCCAGTAGTAGAAATTGGTCCACCAACCACTAAAGAAAACAAATAACAACACCCAACATGTTGTCCTAAAATTCTATCTGTCATGACACATGAACCCACATCTTAATTAATAATTCCCTCTCTCCCTCATTCGCATTCCATGTGCATCAAACGTGCCTACTGTCGAACTGGCTCTCTTTTTGGATTGGATATTGCCCAACCACGTTCTACTATTAAATCACATGTTTCCAAACTTATATATATATGTATCAAAGGCAACAATATAGAATGGCATGTGTGTCACTCTCCAAAGGCTGAAAAATGGTACATGAGAGCTTAGAAGTTAGAAGAGAGGAGATGCATTTTGTCAAGAGATATCACGTGCTCCCTTTTTTTAGGCCATAAGGCAGAGAAGATAATGTTTGTCTTTGGATGTGGATTGTAGGGTTACCATCAAAGTACTGTGCTCTTCCCCTTTTCCTTCTTATTTTATTAAGGCTGTCGATGGAACCCCTTCCCATCGGGTGCTGGGTCGGATCCTTTTCAGAGTGCTTTTCGTATTCTACTTTCTGAGTCTAGGTTGTAAAGAGTTTTCATTTATTTATATATGTCTCTATTCGTGACAGCATAATTCCTCTCCTCTTGTTGTCTAGGCTGTAAAGATGTTGGAATAAGACCCTAAATAATTGTAGACCTTAGGATATGAATTCAATGGATGTGGGTCTATTGACACCCTTATATTTTACATGTATGAATTCAATGATACTAGGGACTACATGCAATCCAAAACGTTAAGAGCATGATGAGGCCATCCCACATGTCACCTGCCAAACAGACATCACATGCCATAGATAATGGGAGCTGAAAATCAACAGTTACTGCTTTCTCTTGGCAGGACCCCATTTTTACTTGACTGAGATGTGTTAAATGGCAGAGAAAACTACTCAGGAGATACATGTGATGATGTAAATGAGGCCATTTGAGGAGGAGCAATCAAAACTGTATTTATGACAAAAGACAGAAATCACAGTCCCACTGAAATACAAATTGAGCCAGAGATGATAAACAAACAAGCAAAAGTTTACTTGTGTTTATAGCGCATTGCATTGCTGTGTTCGAATGTCAATGTCACATTCTTGCATCTAGGTACCATTCATCATCGGACCATTAGCATGGACACCTCCATTACCATCCTCGAGAAGCTTCCCATTGACTTGTGTTCTCTGTCTCTGAACCAAGGTTTGCGAGTGTGAGTAACAGAGATGGAAAAGGCTTGATTAAAATAAGAGGATCGCTTGTTGGGAAAAGCAAGAACAAGCAACGTGAAACATAAAGTTGAGAAAATTAAACTGAATTATATAAATTCCTGTTTTTAAAAGAAATCATGAGCTTCAGAATCTATAAGGAATCAGGGTAACAGGTGAACCAACTTCTTGAAAAAGTTTTGATCGTATTTTAAGTTTTTAACACCTAGGTACTCTTCGTTTTAGATTATGTCAACCGATTGAAGCATTGGACTCAAAATTACATTCAATCAACACTAACGTTTAATTTTGAGTCCAACGATAGGTTTGGGACTGACAATCGGTTGCCATAATCTAAAACGAACACGTGATGTGCTCGAAGAATTTGATCGATTAATGATGAGAATTGCACACGAGCTTCTTAGCTCAACTTGATCAAGTATTTGCCTACTCAGCCAGTTTTGAGTCTATTCAGACGGGCCTTCATCAAATTGAAGCAAGTTTTAGATTTTTTAAAATCTGCTTGAACTCAATAAAATGAACTTTTATAAATGTGCTATACCCAGTCAACGATATCCCCGGAATTCCCATTCAGAAGCTTGTGGTGTTCCTCTTTGGATCTGCTATTTTTGTCTTTAGTACTCAGAGGTAGCATAGGAGATGTGGCTCCACTGGTACGATCAGGAAGTTCTGCATTGGAGATACATCCAAGAGTCACTACAAACAGTCTAATAATACTACATTAAAAATAGAAAAGCAAAAAAGAAGAAAAGGGGACAACAATAATATACGATCAAACATGTACCTGGCAGTTTCTTATCCAAGAAAAATACCACTAAATTCACGGTATACCTGAAAAAAAAAATGGGCGTGTCAGATTGCACATCAGCCAAAACTGGACTGATAATGAATGTTTCCGAATGGAAAAACAAAAGGATGGGACATCTCACCATGCAACAACAACATCAACTGTGTAATGTTTGCGCGATGCTATAATTAGGAAACTCAGAATAATAGCAAGCAACCAAGAAAGCTGCTTGATATACCTGGAATCATATGAGAAAAAATTATATACAATACTAGAAATCATCCAAAAAACTAGAATTCCAAACATAAAAAACCCATGTGTATTCCACCCCCATTTGGCATTACAAGTGCAATGGAAAAAAACATGAAAAGCAAAGATGACTCGTGAAGGCTGAAGGCAATTGATCTAGTATGAATATTTTAGCAGGTTCGCAATTCAAACCAGAAGAATTAGATCAAATGCACGTGTAACTATATCATGTGATAATACCTTAGAGTGCCATATTTCTGATATGTGAGAACGAAAACAAGTGCAAAGATCATGTGAGATGAAAAAATCAAGTCGCCACAACCATATACGATGCCGCTGGGAACTGCACAGTTTGGAACGGACAATAAATTAAAGGTTTGCACTTCCCAAATGATAGGCCAAAGCTTAACCAAGAATAGAACAAGCGTCACCCACAATTAATTAAGAGAACTTCCAGTAAATTGTCCGGACGAGGCAGTGTGGCAAGTTTAGATCCCTACAGATGCAAAAAGAATTGATTATGGTAACTTCCTGGATCAAGCATAGGCATAGCTATAAGCCAGAATATACGATTTTCCAAATCTAGATGCAAAACACATGCCTAGCCCTCATTAACTTTACACATGGACGTAAACGATGCAGATCAAGCAAATCATATAAGATGTTACCTCTCGGCAGTGATAGTTTGGACCAGGAAGCTGGGTAGAATAAAATGTAATAATTCGTAGACATTGAGAAGCCTGCAGGAGACAAGGAGATGCCTTCACAACTTTGCATAGTTTTTCCTCGCATTTTATTCTCACATAGTTTTAAGAGAACCAACATATCTTCCCCTGAGCTATGAATATATGCACAAATAGAAAGTATATTGCATGTGTGCTACCCCATGATATAACACAATGATGGAACACAACATTGCAAGCCAATGATTGTTGGGAAACATTTCTAGGTATTGATGACTCTTTTGAATCAAGAAGCCCATATGATGGTGCATTTTTGTGACATATAGGCAGGTAAATCACTCAGTTTTCTGCTGCCTGGTGAAGATGTCAGCTCGTAAGAGCTCTCGAGGCTAGAAAATTAGCAGTAGAGGGGTTCAAAAAATATCATTGGATTGAATGGATCTACAAACAACAAAAGCAGTAAATATGCACTGTACTCACAACTAGAAATGCCAGAATCCTGCGCCAGATCAGAACTGTGTGGAATTTCTTGATTTGAAAAACAAAAGGATGAAAAGTCCACTGCAGCAGAATATACACCATTATCAGACTAATAACAAATTCAGAATGCAAGTAGGCATCACTACATCAGCATAGCATTGCATTAGTAGGAAAGAAAGGAGTATATAAATATTAAAAAGGTACAAACAGTGCTTATATTTAGAAGAATGAAACAAAGTCCAATATGACATAATACAATCAAAACGACGAAAATTATAGATGTATCAAATCTACTATAACAGTGGGAACATGATCAGTGGACCAATAGCTAGTATGCCTCTAAACTGCTCAAAACCACCACTGAAATACATGACTTGCAATTTTGTTTTCATCTCACATAAAAATTAAATAGATTATGTATCCTTCCCAGTACCAGACTTGGAACCCCGTCAGATGACAGTTGAAGAAACCAGAATCAAAAGGCCAACTTGAAAACAAGATAAATTTCCTTGAAACAATGAAGTAGATTTTTTTTTTTGCCATTCAGAAAAAAAACAGTGAACTAGAATTTATTAAAAACAGAAAATGTAAAACATAGGATCATAGTTTCAAAACTCCCCCGTGCCATCGTTAACTCGCCTGAGTTGAGTCCCCTTTACCTTTGCCAAGTTCTTGTCCAAGTCCACATTTTGCCCTACAAAATCAATCAAAACACCTTTTGACTCTCCCGAGTTATGATTGCATCGCCCGAGTATTCGATTGGGCCACGCCGAGTCAACTAGAAGTTTCTTTCGCCGCATTTTAGCCCACATCCACATTTAGGTACACTGCTTAGGATTACGCCAAGGGCAGTAATTACCTTGCCGCACAAATAACATAACTCTAAGGGGTTCCTACTTTAGCTAAGAGGAAATTATAGGTTAGAAAATGAGTCTGTACTTCAAAACTGGCAACAGAAAAGAGCGAAGTTTTCTTAAGACATCTGACATCATGATGAGTAAATACTACATACTAAAACAGAATCATGCATTGACCATTTCGGTCAATTGTTTTTCACTTGTATCCAGATTGTCTTTCCTTTATTGTTTTTCCCTTGTAATACCATCTTGGTCTTTTTCGTTGCAATAAAATTTGGCTACCATTCAAAAAAAAGAAAAAAGAATCCTGGATCGATCACATTATCACAAACATTGGCTCATGGTGTGCTACTCACTGGCCTAATCCACCACAATAAAAAGACTGCCGATGCTTACAGAAAGGCAAAGCAGGGCATTGAATTATAACTGACCCAGTCCCAGCTATTTGCAACTCCTGTCTGAAACTTAGGCCATGTTTGGATACCTCATGTTTTTGTATCTGGATTTGGATTTGAGTTTTGGATACAAAATCATCAATTATCCTAGAGAGAGAGAGAGGGAGGGAGGGAGAGGGAGAGGGAGAGGGAGAGGGAGAGAGGGAGGGACGTCTGGCTGCTTCAGAAGCAAGGTCGAGGAGCAGCAAGGGTGAAGGTAATTGCCAAAAATATTGATTTCCAAATAACGTCTTGCAGAACAGATTTGAAAATCGGATTTTTTTCACTGTTGTAGCTGATATGGAAATCTAAGGATCTGACCCAGTTCCAAATTTCAACTGCAAATGTGAGAAATCCAAATCTAAATCTTGTGGGTATCCAAACATGACCTTAAGGAATTTCTCATTCCCCTTTAGCAGTTACTAGATATCCTGCTGTACTCTTCAGTCTTCACTTCATTTTAATATTGTTAACTTGCCAACTTCTCCAAAAGCTTAAGCTGTTGGAGAGAGGCGTTATTTATCTTTTATACTTTAACACTCCCCCGCACGTGTGGCCCACTTGGCAAACACGTGGCACATGTTGTCCCACTTTGGGCCGACCATCACATGTGGATTTTTGCTATCCGGGAGGTTTGAACTCGAGACCTTTGGCTCTGATACCATGTTAACTTACCAACTTCTCCAAAAGCTTAAGCTGTTGGAGAGAGGCGTTATTTATCTTTTATACTTTAACAAATATATCCGTATCTTTCCCAAGAAAATAAAATTAAGTGGCGGAGAGAAACAAGTAGAAAGATGAATAACAGTACTGGAAAGTATGCTATGGATACATGAGGTGACAAGACATGGACAGAGTGGGGAGGTTATTCATAGTTTTAGCTTCAATATCTTAGGTGTTGAGAACTGAACCCCCAAATTAGCTCCTTCGACATCATACAATAAAATGATGAAACACTATTTGTGCATTTGCAAATCACAAAACTTAAACCCCAAATTAGCTTCTTCAATAAGCAAGCTAGGATCAAAACCAAATGAGCTATTTGAGTATTTGCAAGACTCCCTCCTCCATGCGTTTATTGGGAAATGATATTTTCACCCAGAAAAGTGGCCATTCCACCCCTCCATTCTATCTCAACTGTATTTATGACCGGCCTATGTAGTATATGTGCTAATGTGCCCCATTCAGTAGAACGTATAATTATAAAATAAAATTTAGGGAAGCATGCTAATGTGCTCCATTCTTCATTGTTTTCCTGCCGGGAGCTCAACTTTTTCATTAGTTCCCCTTCCAGTGGTCGCCGTCCTTTCCCAATTAATAATATGATTGAACAGTATGTGATGGTCATTGGCCTCTAAGAAAGCACTTTAGAAGAGCAATAACTCATTTTCAAGACCATTGTTATAGGGTTTTCCTTGATCTCTCTTGCAGCAGCCTTGAAAAACTTTGGCAGAGAATGTTGCTCGGATGCCCTTTCCTAGAAGGTTCAGAAAGCTCCAACCAATGGTGTAAGAGATGGAAACCTCCAACGAGCAATTCCTAGCCGTATTCATTGGAAAGAGGATCATCAAAGAACTCAACCATCTTGTGACCGTTCACATTCCTGACGGCTTTGTTGTGTGGCATTGGTTCCTGTGTCTGATGCTTAAAAACTCCCTAAGCAAATCATTAACTCATCCAAGTTGAATCCCTTTTACCTTGGCCGAGTTATTGTCCAAGTATGAGTTTTGGCATACCAAGTCAGTCAAAACTCCATTGACTCACCCATGTTAAGGAAAATTTAACCACGTCATTGACTCACCCGAGTCAACTCTCTTTACCTTGTTCGAGTTCTCGTCCAAGCTCGAGTTTTGGAACACTTCTTGTGTTTGTAATGAAATTGTCTACTTCCGTAAACTCCATTGGAGGAATGAGAGTTCTGCTTTTGGACTAGATAAAGAGCCTTCCAATGGAGTTTTATACAAACCAAGCCAGATATTTCAGAGAGCAAATCACTATAACTTCGGAGAGTAAATCTGTCATTGGATACTAACAAAATGGGAAAAAAAATGCTTATACAAATCAAGGTGGACTAAAGAGGAGATGTTCTTAAGGTGTTCCACTACCAAATCTCTATGTGGAACAGCTACAAAAAAAAAAAATTACTTCAGGATCAACCATCTCTTTGAGAAATTTTCTCAGACAACTTTGTTGTATTTTTTGCTTTTTTCAGTTTTGCCTTCTTCTTCATTGGGGTTGTTTTAACTCCATCAGTCCATCTCCTTTCCACAGCTGCTTCCACTACCATGAACACTGACACTATAATGAATGCAACGTCCAACTCCACCCCATCAAGAAAAAAACCTAGCTTCTTAATATCGATATCCCATATGCTGATGTTTTCATTTTTTGTTGTAAGTTGGGCCTTCCATCGGGGATTTAAAGGGGGGGTGGGGTTGATCCCAAAGCTGGAATCAGAGATATCAAATTACACGAAAATAGAGATCTAGAGATAGCGCATGAGGGAGGGTGAGTGAGGTGGGGTGGCGTGGGGTGGGGTGGGGAGGGGTGGGGGTGGGGGTGGGGGTGGAGGTGGAGGTGGAGGTGGAGGTGGAGGTGGAGGTGGGTTCAGGCGTATTTAGAACCTCTCATTCATTATATTGATTACTTTATATTTTATTTTCAAAAGTTTTACCGGATGATGTGTATTAACAGACTGTCTATAAACGGAACAAAGGAAAGGGGCTTCTGAATACCTAGATCCCATATGCTGATGTCTTCAATTTTTGCTGTAAGTTGGGTCTCTTTCATTAAGAATTTTAGAGCAAGGGAGTGGGGTTGAGGCCACAGCTGGAAATCAAAGTTTCAAATTGTTCAAAAATAGAGATCTGCAGATGGCACATGAGAGAGAGAGAGAGAGAGAGAGAGAGAGAGAGAGAGATGGCGTGGGGGCAGCCGTATGCAGACTCATTTGTTTTATTGATTATTTTGTTTTATTTTCAAAAGTGTTACCGGCTAGTGTCATAAATGGTTGTCTTTAAATGGGAAAAGGGAAGGGTTCAAACGCATGCACGCACACGCACATACACAAACATTTCGAACAGGTAGTTGTAATTGGTTTATAACCTTATCTCAAATGAAAGAACATAAGAAATTTAATACAGTTTTCAGAAGGAACATAGAAATAACGAGTAATTCGCAGTTTGTCAACGAAAACTATGCAGAATAACAACACATTTGACTTTTAAAAAAAAAAGGAATTTACAAACTCAAAACAATATCAAAGTTCTGTTGGCAAAAGTGCCATAGAATCAATGCCATTAAAAAAAGGTACGGATAGGCTCAGTTTGTCAAATTGTTGGCAGTCATAACAGTTGAGTGAAAATTAAACAAGGCAAGGATTATAAACTCTTTATAGCTAGAAAAGGATACGTTCACTTCTCGTTCTAGCTAATAAAATAGCAACTTATGCCTATTGAGATAATTACAATTTTGAGAAAGATCCTTACCAAGGCGAAGGAGATGAACATAAAGGTGAATACGGACTCACTGATGAAAGCTCTTTCTTGTCCGAGCTCCTATAACAATATCGATATAAGAAAACAATACGATAATGAGTCAGCTAATAATAAAATCTTTATACACAAACATATGCAGATGTAGACACAAGCAGGGATGCTGATATTAGTGTAAGAATGCAAATTCCTCTAATGGATAATAAATGCGTGTGGACACACACAAATGCATGTCGCTCAACAGGGTTAACATATACCGGAAGGATGAGAAAGCCAACATCATGCAGGATTGGTCCTGGTCGATGTAAGTAGTGAACTCCTCGAGCAGCCAATCCATGAATATACTGTGATAGATGCAAACCATAGTATAAGTATTCAAACAATTCTTGCTTGACCACCTCCAACTAAATAGTAATAAGAGCAAAAAACGGGTCCATCATATTATAAGTCCATGAATAAGTAACGCAGCAAGTAATATCCCCATATCTACAAATCTTAAAAAGAGACATGCAAAGTCAGTTCCACATGGCAAATCGGCAATTTTATTAAACGAACCATGTAAAACATGATGCTCACACACAGACAGACAGAGTCAGAAGATTTGACATTGTTTTGTAGCACTCTGAAGCCGCGAATGAAATGTCTGTTCTACTTGACAAAAACCATGCACAATGTTATTTCTAGAGTTTATGAAATCTCAGTATCTTTTGAGTAAGGATTGATATCTCCCAAATAGCATGGTGTTTTTTTGCTAAACGAAGAGGTGACATACATAGTTATGGAGAAAAGAGGAAGAAACAACTACTTTAAGGTATCAGTTCAAAAAAACAAATACCTTTAAGGCACCCACTTAGTCTCTATCGAAGATAATCATGCAGTTATTTTACGTTGTAGTTTTCGTCACCACTTTAGAGAAAAACAATTAATCCTCTAGACAATTTAGTCTTCAAGAAAAACTAAGCATGTAGTTTCTGGCATGTGGCTGCATTTTTAGGAGATTTTGTGTTTCAAGGTTCTAGTGGTAAGAAAGTAGAGCTTCAAATTGTCTTCTTTCTTGAATCAACGAGACTACGTGGAAGTATTCCGAGAAAATAGTGAAACACATTTGCATCATAATGCCTAGTGGATTCAATAGATCAAACTGGGGGAATTTTACCAATTTCAATCATTGATACCCATGCAAATCTGTTATAAAGTACAATTTTCTGAAGAACAACCAAGCCACCCTGAAAAGGACCTAACCCAGCAGAGAAATTTCATCACAACAATATTCATGCAAGACCTCTCTTTGAAGAGAAATATAATATTTTATAATTACAGAATTACTTCAAGGCAGCCACTTAGTCTATCTAGAAAACCATGTAGTTCTCGTACCTTAAGGGGCCGTTTGGATACGCGGATTTTAGAATCCAGGTTTTAGTTTGAAAACAGGGTAAAAGAGGGTTCATGTCAAGCTGCTGTATGCTGTCTTGACAGTGCTTCTTGGATTTTAAGTAAGAAATCCAGATTTTAGAAATCTCTCCCGCATCCTGAGATTTCTAAAACCTGGAAACATGGGATGATCTGCTACACTCTTGCTGACGGAAAGAAGGGTGAGAAATCAGAAAACGACGGCTGGTCTGCTTCTTCTCTTGTCTCTCATCTACAATTTTGAAGAAATCCCGGATTCTAAAATCTGCGTATCCAAACAGCCCCTAAGTTTTTTTCCAGCACTTCAGATATAACTCTTAAGGATTTAATCTTCAACCACTGATCAAAGAGAGGTCTTGATGTATCACTTTCAAGTGTGCAGCTTTATTTTAAAGAATTGCTTCTATGTTTTATAGTTACAATGCTAAGGCCCTGTTCGTTTAAGATTATTACAACCGATTGTAAGTGCCAAACCTATTATTGGACTGAAAATTACATTTACATTTGAGTCCAATAATCAGTTCAGAACTCACAATCGGTTGTCATAATCTTAACCGAACAGGGCATAAATCAACATGCCCTAAGAAGTTACAGCTTAATATTGTGTTCATTCGCGAAAGGATAGCACTTATTGGAAGTATTACATAAAGAGAGAGAAACATATTCACATTAGATTCACATTGCAATGCCTACGGAATTCAATATACCGAACCATGGGAATTTATATTTGAATCCCTGACATCCATACAAATCTGTGCCGGTGTACGATTTTTTTTATTTATTTTTTTTTTTTTTACGAATTTT
Organism: Tasmannia lanceolata; assembly: GCF_043159265.1. Lineage (NCBI taxonomy): Eukaryota > Viridiplantae > Streptophyta > Magnoliopsida > Canellales > Winteraceae > Tasmannia > Tasmannia lanceolata. The sequence continues at coordinate 18,215,173 of NW_027518683.1, forward strand.
ACCAAAACTAAGGTACCCCCAAAAAACCTCACTCAGGCAGAGAAATTTTTAACATAAGCATACTCAGGAAGGACCTCTCTATGAAGAGAAGTTAACAATTTTCCAACATTGTGAAAGGTAAAAACAATACAAATGGATACTCTGCTACCCCTAAATTCAAATATAAACATGGAGGAGAAACATCAAACAGGAATAAAATCGTCTGACAAAATTACACAAATCAGATCCCAAAGGTGTTAACTTTTCTAATTACCGTTTTCTTAGAAATGACCAAAAAAAGAAAAAAAAAAAGATGAATAGAAAACCTGAAAAACCAATCCGGCAAGAAGAAGCTTCCACTTTTCTGCCAGTAGTTGCAACTCTAATGAAACCTCCAACGAAACTCTTCTCAAAAGCTTTTCACCAAAAACAATAACACCATCATCAGATCAATAAAAACGAAGAAGAAGAAGAAAAAAAGAGAGAGAGAAATCAAAGAGCAGAGACGAACCTTGGATGCCTCGCGAGCGAGGTAAAACGTCATCTCTATATCTGACAATCAGTTCCATATTACTTCAAAACCCTAAGATTAGATTCGACATCATTCCAACTGATTCTCATAACAAATTCATCAGAATCGTCCAAAAATCGCTTCTAGAAAAAAAGATAAACTACAATGAAATAGCGGCAGTTTCCCGCCTCTCTATGCAACAACACAAGAAAAAAAAAACCCTAGATTTGCTTCGAATAGCAAGAATTCTCTAGAATTCACACCAAAACCGATTATCCAAATCGAATTTATGATCGAAAACAATATATTTGTATTATTCACGATTCAAAGCGAAAAATTGCCTAAAAACAGAATCGGAATTGCGAGAATCTCGGTAATCTGGAATAACAGTGCGATCAGAGATTCTATTCATATATCATTGCTCTCTCTCTCTCTCTCTCTCTCTCTCCTTTGGCGGCTAGATTGATTAGAAAGCTTGTTAGACACGGAACAGAGAGAGTTGAAAAAAAGGGACAAAAACAATGGAAAAAATCTCTACGCAGAAATAGGAAAGGAGGGGGGAAGAGAATGGAAGAGAGAGGGGAGTCGGAAATTGTAAGGGGGGCGAATTTTATATTTAGTAAGGGCAAATATTCTTCTTAATTTTTTCTCCTCGTGTTTTAAACTTGTTTTAAGAAAAAATAAAATAATAAAGAATGGAGATGATATTACGAAAATGCCCACGGCTTTTTCGATATTTTCGGTAATTGAATTAGGGTCCTCCGCCTCACGGCCTGCAAATGAATTCGTCACCCTTTTTAATTTACTTATTTATTTATATTCCCGTTTTAAAGTTTGGACAGCCTCTCTAGTTTAAAAGAGTAGTCATGAATAAACTAGGGTGGGCTGTCCCAATTAAAAAAGGAGGTGAAGATATATATCTTCCCTTACTTATTTAGCCGATCTTGGAGTTTGTGTCTGACCAACCTTCTTCAGTTCGGCACGGTTAAAGTTACAATAATGCTGATGATAAATTCGCACCCACAAATCACACTATAGGGGGGGGGTGCGAATTATCCTACAGGGGGGGGTGCAACCGTGCAAATCATCTTCCTAATGGGAAAATTGCCCATACTCTTCTTTTGCACACAAACCGAATAGTCATGTCAATGGATCTGGACCGTCGGATGGATTCCAAGGATCCCAATCTTAGGTTCTGAAATAATCTCTCATGGCATCCATACAAAAGCTCAAGATTAGGAGTGTCAATTGATCGTGTAAATTAGAAGAAAGTATAGGGGGTATTCTGTCCAGAGAGGTAGTTGGAGGGTATTTCCGTCATTATGAGGGAGCATTTATTCATATTTTGAACCGAGAAAATGTTTGGTTTTGGTAATTTTGACCCTTTTGGTCAGAGGTCTCGGCTGCTGTTGGAGAAGGAGATTTGAATTCAAAGTCTCTCGGCTGCTGTTGGGAGGGACATGAAAAAGGAACATGAAAAGACAAAAAGGCTTTCTTCATAACGTGACCACCCAGACATCTTTCACTTCTCTTCCCTTGAAGGGAACTTCAACAAGATTGGTAAATATTTCACTTCCACTAGCGAATTAGGAACAATATGTGAAAATTACATAGTTGAATGCACAATTTTCACTTTCAACTAGGGAAAAATTATGCAGAACGTATTTTACATGATGGGGTCCGAACTCAGCAACCAATTGGCTGTTGACACGTGGCCCTCACAGGGACCACTGCAAAGCCAACACCTGTCCCTGCTAGGTGTGACACCTTGACCAATCAGAGACTTCCACCTGCCCCTCCTAGGTATGAGACCTGGTCCATACAGGGGCCACCACCTGTCCTGGACAGGTGGCTCAGGATCACACTATAAATAGCCCTCATTTGTGCTAAGGTGAGGGATCTGAAATAAAAAACCCTAAGCTTTCTGCTCTGACATTGCTCTGCACTCCTGCTCATACTGACTTGAGTGTCGAAGCGCCCGTCCGGAGCAACACTCCGGGTTGGTCTTCTGACCCTTTGTCTTCTTGTCTGTGCCCTTGTGCAGCGCAGGACTCCACTAGCCCTTCAGCTGTGGCTTGTCAGATCAGCCCTTCCGGCCCTACCATAACCTGTTACCAATTTTAGACCTAACAGATTTGGCGTCATCCATGGGACCCCGTAACAAAAAGCTGTTCGGAACCTCACTTAAGCAATGGTAGGGAAAAACGGAAAGCATGTGCCAACCTCCCGGACGACCCGGGCTACAGCCCCCCCGCGAAGGAAGAAGCGAGCGACTGGCCTCGCAGATAGAGGTCGGGACGGTAGGGGAGCGAAGTCCGACTCGCTCGGACCGTTCAGACCCTACCCCGACCCCGAGGGAGATGCGGGCCCTTTTTCAGGAAATGACTGCTGTGATTGCGCAGTTCAGGAATCCGGCCCCCGCACTCCAGCAGCACCCAGCCGAGGCCTCTCAGCCCACTCAGAGGAGGGGAAGCTCCCGCAGAGAGCACACGCCCCCGCCCCGAGAGCAGACTCGTCACTCTACAAGACGAAATCACCTCTCCCGGGACAAGCATGTGCGCCCCGAGCCTCGCCTACGTCACCGGTCACGATCTCCCTCCGTACAAAGGCATGGCAGCAAGAGAGACGTCACGCACGGAGAGGGATCGCGGCACCGGCGAAGGAGTTCGGCCAGTCAGTCCGGATCGGCTATGAGTCCGCCAGTAAGAAGAGAGAGGCCCGTCCACCGGGCTGAGGAAAGAGACGACCCGATGTTACGAAGGATCCAGCAGATCGACCACCGGATTGAAGAGCTCGCTAGAGAGCAGGGCCGGCCTACCTCCCGGATCTTCACAAGCGCTCAACCATTTTCGGACAGAGTGCTCAGCGCGGAGGTCCCCGCGGGCTGGAAGATGCCGCAGATTCCGCAGTATGACGGGACCACCGACCCCGTGGACCACTTGGAGACTTTCAGGACCACAATGCTCCTCCACGGGGCGTCGGATGGATTCCTTTGCCGGGCATTCCCCACCACGTTGACTGGAGCAGCGAGGGACTGGTACTCGCGGCTCAAACCCAGGTCCGTGGACAATTTTGATGATTTTGGGGACGACCTGGCCCGTCATTTCATGAGCAGCAGAAGACCCAGGAAGACGACGGCTTCGCTGATGGCCCTCAGGCAGGGAGATGATGAGGCCTTGAAAGTGTTCGTTGGTCGCTTTAATAGGGAAGCCCTTCAGGTTCCCAACCTGGATCCCTCCGCGGCCACGAATGCCCTTCTGGCCGGCGCCCGATCAACTGACTTCAGGCGAGCAGTGGCCCGGCGCAATCCGCAGTCCCTCGCAGACCTGATGGCCGGGGCGGAGGAGTACATCTCGGTGGAGGAAACTCTCGCCGCCCTGGACTCTGCTAGCAAGAGAAGGCCTGAGGAGAAGAACCCTACCAAGCAGCGTAGGGATGATAAGTCTCAGAAGAAGGAGAGAAGCCCTTCCCACAGGGAGAGAAGCCCTTCTCGAAAGGGGAGAAGCCCCCACCCGAGAGAGCATTACACGCGGCTGACCGCGTCTAGAGCACAGATCCTGGCAGCCATTCGAGAAGAGGACTTCATCCGGTGGCCGGAGAGGCAGACCTCGTCGGCAAAAAGAAACATGTCCCAGTACTGCAGGTTCCACAAGGACCACGGCCACGACACCAACGCGTGCCTTCATTTGAAGGAGGAGATCGAGCAGCTGATCAGCAGAGGGTACCTCGGAAGGTACTTGAAAAATGATGACAACAAAAGAGAGCGCAAGGACAAGCCGAGGCCCAGAGGCAGAAGCCCCCGGGGCGCTCAACCTCTAGGCGATCGCATTCAAGCTCCGGCCCCGGCCAGCCCCCCTCCTCAGGTACCTCAACCTCAACCTCATGGTGTTATTGGTACCATTTCAGGAGGGCCGACCGCAGGAGGAACCTCTTCATCAGCCCGCAGGACTTATGCCCGGCAGGTCAACGCCGTCCATACCTGCAGCAAGAAGGCCAGGCTAGAGAACGAGATATCCTTTTCAGATGCAGATCTCGACGGCCTGATCCTCCCGCATGATGATGCCCTGGTCATCACCATGCTGGTGACGAACTGGGAAATGAAGAAGATCTTGGTCGACAACGGGAGCTCCGCAGACATCCTCTATTACCACGCCTTCGAGCGGATGCTGATCGGAACCGACCGTCTGTAGCCGGCCAACTCTGATCTGTTCGGGTTCTCCGGAGAAGTTGTCAAAGTTGAAGGGCAGATCGAGCTTCCAGTTCTTATCGGGGAGTCGCCCTGCCAGTCTGTCGCCATGGTGAACTTCTTGGTGGTAAGGGCCAAGTCGGCCTACAATGCAATCCTGGGTTGCCCCGGCCAGAATCTCCTCCGAGCCGTTCCCTCCGCCTATCATCAGAAGATGAAGTTCAGTACACCAGGGGGCGTAGGGGAAGTCAGAGGGGATCAGCCCCAGTCGAGGCAGTGCTATGCAGCGGCACTAAAAGGGAAGAATGCATCCGAGTCTCTGCCAATCGAGCTGTTTGATCTAAGGGATGAAGCCCAAATCATAGTAAACGAGCCGGCCGAGGACCTTATATCTATCCCCCTGTACAGCGATGACGACCAGAGGGTTGTCCAGATCAGCTCTGCCCTGCTAGAGGCCGCGCAGCAGGATCTTGCTCAGTTCCTTAGAGCCAATGCAGATGTCTTCGCCTGGGCTCCTTCAGACATGCCCGGCATCGACCCTGCAATCAGCACCCATGAGCTCGGGGTTGATCAGACATGCAAGCCCGTGAAACAGAAGAGGAGGCACTTTGCACCGGAGAGGCGAAGGGCCATTAGAGAAGAGGTGGAAAGGCTTCTGAAGGCCGACTTCATCAGCGAGATCCAGTACCCGGACTGGCTCGCGAATGTTGTGATGGTGAAGAAGTCTAATGGGAAGTGGAGGACCTGCATAGATTTTACAGACCTGAATAAGGCCTGCCCGAATGACAGCTACCCGCTCCCAAAGATCGATCAGCTCATCGACGCTACTGCAGATCACGAGCTGTTAAGCTTCATGGACGCCTTTTCAGGATACAATCAGATCAGAATGCATGAGTCCGACATTCCGAAGACATCCTTTGTAACCAATCAGGGGACTTATTGCTATCGAGTTGTGCCTTTTGGACTGAAGAACGCAGGGCCACCTACCAGCGGCTCGTCAACAGGCTGTTCAAAGAGCAGATCGGCCGCAATATGGAAGTGTATGTGGACGATATGCTGGTCAAGAGCAGAGCTGCCAGTAATCATGTTGCCGAACTCAAAGAAGCGTTTCAAGTCTTGAGGGAGCATAACATGAAGCTCAATCCGACCAAGTGTACGTTCGGCGTCGGAGCAGGCAAGTTTCTGGGCTTCATGGTAAGCCAGAGAGGGATAGAGGCAAATCCTGAGAAAATCAAGGCGGTGATGGAGCTGACTCCGCCCAGAACTATCAGAGAAGTACAACGCCTGACCGGATTAGTAGCTGCCCTGGGGCGGTTCATCTCTAAGTCCGCAGAAAGATGTCTTCCCTTCTTCAACGCAGTCAAGGGTATAAAAACCGCGCCCTGGACTCCGGAGTGCCAAGCGGCATTTGAAGAGCTGAAGCAGTACTTGTCCTCTCCACCGTTGCTGTCGAAGCCAGAACCAGGAGAAGAACTGATTCTGTATCTCTCGGCGGGACCTTTAGCAGTTGCAGCAGTACTGATCAGAGAGGAGTACCACCAGCAAAAGCCGATCTACTATGTCAGTAAGGTCCTCCATGATGCAGAGACAAGATATCAGCGGGTCGAGAAGCTCGTATACGCCCTCGTTATGGCGGTTAGAAAATTAAGGCCGTATTTCCAGGCGCATACGATCAAGGTCTTGACGGGACAGCCCCTCAGGCAGATCCTCCACCGTCCAGACACTTCAGGCCGACTTGTGAAGTGGGCCGTGGAGCTCAGCGAGTTTGACATCAAATATCTGCCCAGGCCAACAATCAAAGCTCAGGTTCTTGCAGACTTCATAGCTGAATGTACAATGCCAGATTCAGACCCCAGGTCGGAAGCACCGCCTCCTTCAGAAGCAGAACCAGCAGACCGAAGCCGAAGCGGTTCCGCTTCCCGGGCTTGAGAGTGTAGCCCCACCGATCAGCCCGCATCCACGTTCTGAAGAGCCGCTCTGGGAGGTATATGTCGACGGATCCTCAAATAAAAGTGGCAGCGGTGCCGGACTAGTTCTCACAGGACCAGAGGACTTTGTCCTGAATTATGCCCTGAGGTTTGGATTCTGTGCGTCAAACAATGAGGCAGAGTACGAAGCGCTCATCGCCGGAATGAACCTCGCCATTCAGGCCCGCGCTCAGAGACTGAAGGCGTACTGCGATTCGCAGTTAGTCGTATGTCAGATCCAATGAGTATATGAGGCCCGAGAAGAGCGAATGATAAAATATCTGCAAAGGGTCCGTAGCCTGGCCAGTAAGTTCGGAAGTTTTGAGGTCATCAGAGTCCTCCGGACTGAAAATACAAAGGCTGATGTGCTCTCAAAGCTAGTGGCATCAGGCTACACCGCTCTCAGAGAAATCCGTATGGAGTTCCTAAAGACCTCCAGTATTGATGGCCAGCCCGTCGTAGTAATGCAGATCGACGATGAGCCGTGCTGGATGGATGAGATCATCAAATATCTGCGCAGCGGAGAGCTCCCCGGAGAGAAAAAAGAGGCCTGTAAAGTCGTATAGCGGGCAGCAAGGTTTTCACTTGACGGTGAAACTCTGTACAAGAGGTCTTACACCCTCCCGTACTTGAAGTGTCTCCGGCCAACCGATGCCCTGTATGCCCTGCGAGAGACCCATGAAGGGATTTGTGGAGAACATCTTGGGGGCAAGGCCCTCGCCATCAAAGTCCTTCTAAGAGGCCTGTACTGGCCTACACTGAGACAAGATGCACTGAGCCTTGTGAAGAAGTGTCAGAAGTGTCAGAAATTTTCTCCCGCCGTTCACCAACCTGCCGTGCCAATGGCTCCGATCATCAGCCCTCTCCCTTTTGCTATCTGGGGAATGGACATCTTAGGTCCTTTTCCGCCGGCCTCCGGAGGCCGCGATTTCGTCGTTGTCACCATCAACTACTTTACTAAGTGGGTAGAAGCTGAACCTCTGGCCAAGATCACCGAGCAGAACGTCCAGAAATTTTTCTGGAAATCAGTGGTGTGCAGATTCGGGATACCCCGAGTCCTCATAACAGACAATGGCAAACAGTTCGACTCAAGGAACTTCAGAAAGTTTTGTGCAGATCTGAAGATTGAGCAAAGGTTCACTTCCGTGGCACACCCTCAGACGAATGGACAGACCGAAGTGACGAACAGGATTCTGCTGCAGGGGATAAAGAAGAGACTGGATGATAAGGCCGGACGCTGGGCTGACGAGCTATACCATGTGCTCTGGGCGTATCGGACTACCCCACGCACTGCAACGGGTGAGTCGCCTTTCAATCTCTCCTTCGGAACAGAGGCTGTGATTCCGGTTGACATCGGCATTCCTTCCCCAAGAATTGTTAACTTCAATGAACAGCTTAATGGGGACGGGCTCCGTGCCAACCTCGACTTGCTTGAGGAAGTCCGTGAGGAGTCACAGATCAGAGCCGCAGCGTATAAGCAGAAGGTGTCTAGATACCATGACACGAAGATCCGACCAAGGGAGTTCCGCACAGGCGACCTAGTTTTGAGGAAAGCGGCCGTCTCCCAGCCAAGAAGGGTGGGCAATCTCTTCCCGACTTGGGAAGGGCCGTACCGAGTCAAAGAGGTCATCCGTCCAGGAAGCTACCGCCTAGAGACACTTGACGAGCAGCTGCTGCCGCACGCCTGGAATTCCAGAAATCTTCGAATATACTATCAATAGTCTTTTCCTTTGCCTTTGAAGGCCTGTAAAGAGTCTCTGTATTTAAATTTCAAAAAGAAATAAAGTGGAGTTGTCTCTAAACTATGTCCCTCACTTTTGAGTCACTAGCATAGGCCAGCTCCCCCATCAAAAGACTCTAAGTGTTTGCAGACTTAGCTCTCATTCTAAGTGTTTGCAGATTTAGAGAATGGCAGTGGTGCACTCCGGCGCGTCCAATTTGGTGTGAAGATCAGTTCCAACCACATGGACCCGCCCTAGTGGAAACCACCTCAAAGACCTGCCCGGCCTGGCCGCCCAGAGCCTTAGCCGGACAGGATATGGCGCAATCGCTAAACGCCAAAAGACCTGCCCGGCCTGGCCGCCCAGAGCCTTAGCCGGACAGAATATGGCGCAATCGCTAGACGCCAAAAAGACTCTAAGTGTTTGCAGACTTAGCTCTCATTCTAAGTGTTTGCAGACTTAGAGAACGGCAGTGGTGCACTCCGGCGCGTCTAATTTGGTGTGAAGATCAGTTCCAACCACATGGACCCGCCCTAGTGGAAACCACCTCAAAGACCTGCCCGGCCGGCCGCCCAGAGCCTTAGCCGGACAGGATATGGCGCAATCGCTAAACGCCAAAAGACCTGCCCGGCCTGGCCGCCCAGAGCCTTAGCCGGACAGGATATGACGCAATCGCTAGACGCCAAAAAGACTCTAAGTGTTTGCAGACTTAGCTCACATTCTAAGTGTTTGCAGACTTGGAGACAGAGGTGGTTCACTTCGGCCAATTACATCCGGACAACCACTCCGGCTCGACAGAAAGACAAGGAAGAAGCACAGACGTCATAAATACAAAAAGCAAGGCAGCCGTACAAACAGTTAGACAAAATTGGATTTGTATTCATATTACAAAAGTGCTCTTTTCGCCGAGCTGGCTTACAAAGAATGAGCCTCGTGGGCCATTACAAAAATTTACAAACTAAAATTAAAGATAGGAGCAAGAGGGCTGCCACTCAGGCCTCCTCGTCGGCCACCTTGTCGGTGACTGCCTCTGTAGTAAGGGCTGCAACCTGGCCGGCCTCGGCGGTTGGAGGGGTGACCTCGGAAGCCAGAACGACTTCTTGTCCCACCCCGATGGGTTGGGAGGAGTCCAGTTCACCTTCTTCCTCCTCGTCCTCCTCGTCCTCTGGAGGTGCATACGGGACGGCCAGTCCGTCCAGGGAAATGTCGGGGTGAGTCTTCTTCACCTGCTCGGAGCAGAGAAGGAACCCCGCCTTATAGGCCTGAAGGCCCAGGTTGAAGAACTGTGTGTCCTTCCTCTTTTCAGCTTCCTTCACGGCCTCTCCCACCGCCGCTCACGGCCGCCTTGATGGCCGTCTTCTCCCTCTGACCGGCTCTTTCTTGCGCATTTAGGAGATCCTGCACGGCCTGGTTTTTTACCCTCTGCAGCTCGTCCTTCAAGCTGTTGCATTCGGCCTCTTTGATCTGGACGGCTTCGCTAAGCCCGTCCTTGTCCTTTTGGAGCTGGCCCTTCTCGGACTCTATCTGTGTGAGCGTCTCAGAGAAGAGATAACGCTTCTTCGCCATATCCCTAGAGTACACCTGGAGCTGATAGAGGGCGGAGGCGATCGCCTCTGCACAGGTCTCCGGCGCCTCTTTCTCGACTTCCCGTCGGTCGCGTGGGAGGACGCCCTGGTACATCAATTCTGTGGCCACCCGGCTATCCCCTAGGCCGGAGTCCGTTTTCTGCACCGCCCAGTTCGGGCGGAAGACGTTGTTGCCTCCCGCCGCCGTGGCGGCAGGGATGCCCAGGACCGGCCCGCTGTGTTGGGGCTCTGTCATCCGTGCAGACCCGGAGCTCTGCCCGACGAGATTTGGCCGGCTCGACTTGACGGACAGCTTATGCGTCGCCCGGCTACTTTTAAGTGGCTCGGCCAGTGCGGCCATTGCCGGAGTTGACTCCGGCACCTTTCTTTTCTTGCCCTTGGGTTGGGGCTGCTCCTGCGTTGGGGACGCTTGGGAGGTCTGCCTGATTTTGTCCAACATGGACATCTGCTTCACCATTTATGAACGTGAAAACAGAACAGAGTTAGAACTATAAAAAAAAGAAGAGAAAGAAACAATTCAAAAAATAAGAGCTGGCCTAAAAGAGTCTACGTACGTGCCGGCGTCGCACGGGTGATTCCGAGCTCTACCAGGACGGCCTTCTCGGAGAACTCCGAGCAGTTTATTTGACCGCGCTTCAGCTCTTCTTTGATCAAAGCGAAGGTCATGTAGTCGTATCCCTTAAGGGCTGGCTTTCGACTAAGGTTCTAGGTGTCCGGCGTTCTCCATTCCAACGAGAACGGTCAGTGGGAGCCCTGCTCGGTGTCCCTAGCGTAGAAAAACCTGTTCTTCCATGTGTGAATGGAAGTAGGTATGCCAGTGATCATTTTTACTTCGGGCCGTTGGCTGATGTAGATCCAGCCGCCGTCCTTGTGCCTCTTCAGGTGCGCACACATCCTGAAGACGGGCAGGGTGGGGTTCCTACGGAGCCGAACTCCCAAAAGGTGCAGGAAGCCGACCAGCGTCCTCCACGAGTTCGACACGACCTGTGTAACCGCCAACCCGTAATAATTCAGCACATCGACAAAAAATGGATGCATGGGAAGCCTGAGCCCGGCCCGTAAGGCTTCTTCGTATAGGCAGAGATCTGCACTATCGTTGCTGGCCCGGTCCCCTTCAACGGCCGCCCTCAAAATGTACCGATCAGGAATACAGTATTTGTCCCTGACGGCCTGAAGTTTGCCCGGCCCCAGATGATTCACCTCGTACAGGGCCCCGATGTTGTACTGAGGGTTGGCCTCCATCCGTGCCTCCGCTATCACCTCGACGGGCGTGCGCGGCAAGCGAGGAACTACCGCTTCAATGTCTCCTTCGTCGTCGCTGGTTTCTACCCGGTGCGGTCCGTCCCCACGGACCGGGATTGTGTTTAAGTCCACAATCACTTCCTCTCCGCTCTCCTCGTCTACTACGATTATTATCTCCTCGTCCTCAACACCGGCCTCCGTAGGCGAGGCCGGCCTCGTCCTCTCTGACGCCCCGGACCCCGTACTACTAGTCGAACCGGACTCCTTTGAGCCAGAGTCCGACTCGGAACTAGTGCTAGACATTAAAAGGGAAGAAAAGAAAAGCTAAAAGAAATTACCGAACTGAGGTGTTGACCAAAGATCTCCGGGCTCACTGATCCGAGGCGGGCAGAAATCTGACTAGCCGAGCAGCAGAGAAGGAGAGAAGAATGTGAAAAGTGAAAAAATGAGGAGTAAAAACTCCGGTATATATAGGCTTGGAAGAGCGGGAAAAATTCCGCCCTTTTCCCACCAGCCGTAGTGCGCCACGTCACCTACCGCATTAAATGCGCCGCTCGCATTAAATGCACCGTCCGCATTAAATGCGAGGTACAAGTTCCAAAGTGATAACGCCAGAAGACAAAATTCTGCCCGGCATAGCCGTCCAGCGCCTTAGCCGGACAGGATATGACGCGTTCGCTAGAAGACAAAATTCTGCCCGTCATAGCCGCCCAGAAGGCTTAGCCGGACAGGATATGGCGCAATCGCTACGCGACAAAAATTCTGCCCGGCTTAACCGCCCAGAAAGCTTAGCCGGACAGGATATGGCGCGTTCGCTAGAAGACAAAATTCTGCCCGGCATAGCCGCCCAGAAGGCTTAGCCGGACAGGATATGGCGCAATCACTACGCGACAAAAGACCTGCCCGGCTTAGCCGCCCAGAAGGCTTAGCCGGACAGGATATGACGCGTTCGCTAGAAGACAAAATTCTGCCCGGCATAGCCGGACAGGATATGGCGCAATCGCTACGCGACAAAAGACCTGCCCGGCTTAGCCGCCCAGAAGGCTTAGCCGGACAGGATATAACGCGTTCGCTAGAATACAAAATTCTGCCCGGCATAGCCGCCCAGAAGGCTTAGCCGGATAGGATATGGCGCAATCGCTACGCGACAAAAGACCTGCCCGGCCCGGCCGTCCAGCGCCTTAGCCGGACAGGATATGACGCGTTCGCTAGAAGACAAAATTCTGCCCGGCATAGCCGCCCAGAAGGCTTAGTCGGACAGGATATGGCGCAATCGCTTGGCGTCCACAAACAGACGAGTGTGGACCCCGATCCGGGACGAGCGTGAGGGGACGGGCCCCCGCGCGAGTCTCTGGAGATCGTCCACGTGAAGGAGAGCCCCACCAAGGAACTCTCGAAAGAGTGCCCCTCACAGCATGAGCGGCGATGTAAAGTGAGATACCTCTCGATTCGGGGACTAGCCCAGATTCGAGGCGTACCTTAAACAAAGAAGAGTCGCCATCCAAGGAAGTGGGCCCTGGATCCCATGCTGTGCTCTGTTGCAACAGATAACCAGAGATATAAAATAGGGTTCGTGCCTGATGACGAATGGGGAAGGGATTAGGCGCCCCCAATTCGCCCAAGTGCTAGCACCTGGTCTCTTATGCCATTTATTATTAATTTTGAAGAGTTTTGGGCGAAAATCATGCGAAATGGGAACGAATATCTCCGAGATAACGTCTAGCTAATCATGCATGTCTCGGAGATGAATAAGAAGCACACACAAAAGAAATGAAAGATATGTCGCCTAAGAATAGCTAGGTTATGAGTGCCATGCCTAATTGGTGTCTAAGTTCTGGTGGACAAGCACATGCATGTTACAGCTAAAGGTATAAGATCTGTACATAAAAATAAGAAAACACAGCAAAACACACAACACAACACGACTCGACAAGACAAATCCTAAAATTCTAATGCAGGACTTGACTCGGACCAGGATGGCCATCCATCCTAGCTGCACTACGTATCCCGGCCTCGGGAAGAATCAGAGCCAACGTAGTTCGGTGTCCTATGCTAAACTACAATGCCTAAACCTCTAGGACCGCTATCCTAGACTCGATCAACTAGACTCGACTAGTTTTTAAAGCTTTTTGTGCGATTGCTTAAATTCAAGTGGATTGTGATTTTTACGACTCTCTATATGTCCTAACTAATGCAGGTTGTTTAGCCTTAAGCTAATGCAGGTGGGCCCTACATCCTATGTGTATCTAGGCTGTGCAACATAAAGAAAACCATGGGCTGACTATATGCTTCCTAGTCTAGCCATCGGTTCGACTAAGTGTCTGACCGATCGACTCGAGGCCTCCTAACTCTAGGGACACTCACACGACATGACACACCACATCAATACAAATCAAGACCGACTCCTAACTCTAAAACACCCTAAATATCTAGGACAGACTCCTAACTCTAGGGGAAGATCTTTTTGAAAAGGTTTTGAAGTTTTTTGTATTTTTGGGAGGTTTTGAAGTTATGAAAAATGGTGAAAGTTGTGAGAAATATTTACAAAAATGGTGACTGAAAATGGTGAAAGGGTGTAAAAATGGTGACTGAACTCAGGGTGCCAGCAGCACGCCTGAGCTGCCTACGTACCCCTCAGCTAGGGATCAAGCCATCCGTAGTTCGGACGGAAAGGTGAGAAATGTGGGTAAAAATGGTGAGAAAAAAAAAAGAAAAAAAAAAGAAAAGAAATGGTGACTGCACTCAGGATGCCAGCAGCACGCCTGAGCTGCCTACGTACCCCTCAGCTAGGGATCAAGCCATCCGTAGTTCGGACCGAATTCCTAACTACTCTGCACATGACTCAAGATTTTTTTAGTTTTTCGATTTTTTAAATGTTTTTGAATTTTCAAGCATTTTTAAAATGTTTTTGGTTTTTAGATGTTTTTCAAGTGTTTTTGAAAGGTTTTTTTTTTTGACACAAGAAGACAAATCCTATCATCATGAGGGGAGGACATACTCCTGAATATCCCGCAAAGGTTGGACAGCATCCTATGCTTTGCGGGGGGGGGAAAGAACAGAAACACGACTCTGCAAGGGTTGGACAACATCCTATACCTTGCAAGAGCAGATAGAAGAATATGATCTGATAAAGGGTTGGCTGGAATCCTAACCCCTATGATGATAGGACAAGCTTCGGAAAGACTGAAGGACTGACTCCTGTGCTAACGACTGTTATAATTACTATTCATAATTACTATTCACAATACTATTCATGATTACTATTTAAAACTACTATTCACAGTAGGACCCACCAAGTACTATTCATACCTCAGCGGGCTCCACACCAGCGGGTCCCACATCAGCGGGCCCCACGTCAGCAGGCCCCACATCAGCGGGCCCCACATCAGCGGGCCTCACACCAGCGGGTCCCACCACCAGCGGGCCCCACACAAGCGGGCCCCACACAAGCGGGTCCCACATCTGCCTAAAGAACCCACAACCATTGACCTATAGACAAGTGCGACAAATGGTAAACAGAGATGGAAATTTACAGACAGATTTAAGAGCAGCATGCCAAAGCGAGATCTGAGACTAGGTGCAGCTTTACCTTAGATTGAATCCTGATCGATTGATGCCTTTGATCCCCTTTGATTTTTCTTTTAGCTTCAAGCAGCTGATCTTTGCAAAATTCTCAAAATGGGTTGAAAATGAGAGGAAGAACGATGATGACGATCGGACCTCCGGTCAATTTGCCGGAGATGGAGATAATGGAAAATGCTGATTTTGGGTTAGAAGTGAAGGTGGAAGGAAGGTGATGGTGGTTGAAGTGAAAATGAAATGGGTTTGTTGGTAGAAAACGGGGAAAATCAAAATGAGATGGGTTTTAGACCTAGGGACCAAGGAGATGGGTAAGATGGAGGAGGGTGGTCGGTGGCGGTGGAATGGGATGGAGATGAAGGTGGAGGAAAAGAAATGGGGGGGGGGGTGCTGTGGATGGGATTCGGTGAAAAACCGAATGATTTTTTTTTTTTTTTTTTTTTTTTTTTTTGAAGTGGGTTTTGCTCAAACATGGGTTTTGGGTAGAGATGGGGATGGAGGGGGGTTTGGAGGTGAAAATAGGGGGGAGTAGAATGGGGGAGGTGGCGGCTCGGATTCCGGTGAGTTGCCGGCCGGAGATGGGTTTGGCCTCGCCGGATTCCGGCTGGCCGTGGTGGTGGAGAGGGTGGCTCGGTCGGATTCCGACCGGGTGGGTGTTTTGGGTGGGGTTCGGTGGTGGAGAAAATGGGGGAAGAAGAGGTGGAGAAAAGGAAGAGTGGAGAAAGTGGGGGTGGGAGGCGGCTTGCCGGATTCCGGCAAGCTTGCAGGAGAAGATGGTGTTGGCTGCCCCTCTTTTTTTTTCTTTTTTTTGGAATGGGTTTTGTGAGTTTGGTTGGAATCGGTTTTGGGGAAGAAGGCTAGGTGGTGGCTGGTGGCGGTGGGGAGTGGCTATGGAGGAAGATTTTCGAGGTGGGTTTTGGGGGAAAATGGGTTTGGGTTTCGGTGGTGGAGGAAGGTGTAGGTGGAGGACGGTGGGGGATTTTCGAGGGGTTGGGCGGTGGTGGAGCCGGAGGTAGGGGGTGGCTGTGGTGGTGCCGGATTTTCAAAATGCCGAAATGGGTTTCGGTTTTTGGGGTTGGGGAAAATGGGTTTGGGTTTCGGTGGTGGAGGAAGGTGTAGGTGGAGGACGGTGGGGGATTTTCGAGGGGTTGGGCGGTGGTGGAGCCGGAGGTAGGGGGTGGCTGTGGTGGTGCCGGATTTAATGGAGCTCGCCGGATTCCGGTGGTGCTTGCCGGAATCAATGGCAAAGGGAAGAAAAGTGGTCGGTGGAAAAGAAGGTGGGATGGGATTAGAGTTGGGGAAGAGATGGGTTTGATCTTGGGGTTGCAATGGAGGAGGGTTTGGGCGAATATGGAGGTTGGATCTCCGGCGAGACCGCCGGAGAAGATGACCGGAGTGGTCTCTCTCCCTCTCTCTCTCTCTCTCTCTCTCTCTCTCCCTCTCTCTCTCTCCCTCTCTCTCTCTCTCTAGGTTTTTTTTTTTTTTTTCACAGCAGATGCTAGCCCCCCCTCCATTTTGCCATCATTCGATGGTTATGTAAATGGGAATGATATTTTCGCCCCCCCCTTTTGCTCCATGGGCAGCCCTCTCTTGTGCACTTGTGACTACTTTTGTACCCTATAGGGGGGGTGTCTAGGTTAAAAAAAGATGGGAAATCAAAAGGGCAATGATAAACTTGACCTTGCTTTTGCTATGGACAGCCACCTCATTAGTGAATTTACCTTATTTTCGATTGGGAAGGATGGTCCATAAAAAAAAAATGTTCAATGAAAATTTCGAATATTTATTAGACCCTTTAGTTTCCCGCAGGTAACCCTTTTCTGCGAAAATAGCCTAATTAGAACACCTCCTAACTAGATAAATCGCTCTTCTCTCAGGATACATTCACCCCCCTTTCTGGTTTACACTACGCACATTATCTTGGCTCGTTCGCTAGGCAAACGCGCTCGGATTTCGACGGAATTTTGCAGGGGCCTTGGTGGGACCCAAAGCTAGCCTAGGGTTAAGTTTGGGACCCTAGCTCATTGATTTGGTGGGGTTTTTTGCAAAACTGGAAGGGTTTAGGGCACGGTCAAAATGGGGTGTCTACAGATGCCCCTCTTTGGCAGAGCGCGCTTGTCGCGCGAATGTCAAAGCTGAACAGACAACACATTTTGACTGGCCCAAGATTTCGAACAGAAGGGATGCAAAAGGGTGGCGAGATGGATCGACGAGACACATTCTCATCGAGAAGGAATGATAAGATGAATTGACGAGACAGAATCTCGAAAAGAAAACTGAGATGGACTCTCAAGTGGTAATGAGACAGACTCTCACACAATGCAGAATGGAATGATTAGACATCATCTATTTAAGCCATTCAGGGATTTGGAGATTGTAAAGCGGAATGATTAGACAATATCATGATCAAACCTAAATTTGGATCTGGGACAAGCGAAATGATTAGACAGCATCTTGATCATTCCTGAATTGGGATCTGAGAAGACAGCATCTTAACAGATGAACACAGCGGAATGATTAGACAGCATCATGATCAAACCTGGATTGAGATTTTGAGAAGACAGCATCTTGACAGACGAACGTTGCGGAATGATTAGACAGTTATCATGATCAAACCTGGGATCTAAGAAGACAGCATCTCGACAGATGAACGAAGCGGAATGATTAGACAGTTATCATGATCAAACCTGGATTGAGATCTGAGAAGACAGCATCTTGACAGACGAACGTTGCGGAATGATTAGACAGTTATCATGATCAAACCTGAATTGGGATCTGAGAAGACAGCATCTTGACAGATGAACGAAGCGGAATGATTAGACAGTTATCATGATCAAACCTGGGATCTGAGAAGACAGCATCTTGACAGATGAACGAAGCGGAATGATTAGACAGTTATCATGATCAAACCGGGATTGAGATCTGAGAAGACAGCATCTTGACAGACGAACGTTGCGGAATGATTAGACAGTTATCATGATCAAACCTGAATTGGGATCTGAGAAGACAGCATCTTGACAGATGAACGAAGCGGAATGATTAGACAGTTATCATGATCAAACCTGGGATCTGAGAAGACAGCATCTTGACAGATGAACGAAGCGGAATGATTAGACAGTTATCATGATCAAACCGGGATTGAGATCTGAGAAGACAACATCTTGACAGACGAACGTTGCGGAATGATTAGACAGTTATCATGATCAAACCTGAATTGGGATCTGAGAAGACAGCATCTTGACAGATGAACGAAGCGGAATGATTAGACAGTTATCATGATCAAACCTGGGATCTGAGAAGACAGCATCTTGACAGATGAACGAAGCGGAATGATTAGACAGTTATCATGATCAAACCGGGATTGAGATCTGAGAAGACAGCATCTTGACAGACGAACGTTGCGGAATGATTAGACAGTTATCATGATCAAACCTGAATTGGGATCTGAGAAGACAGCATCTTGACAGATGAACACAGCAGAATGATTAGACAGTTATCATGATCAAACCGGGATTGGGATCTGAGAAGACAGCATCTTGACAGATGAACACAGCAGAATGATTAGACAGTTATCATGATCAAACCGGGATTGAGATCTGAGAAGACAGCATCTTGACAGACGAACGTTGCGGAATGATTAGACAGTTATCATGATCAAACCTGAATTGGGATCTGAGAAGACAGCATCTTGACAGATGAACACAGCAGAATGATTAGACAGCATCATGATCAAACCTGAATCGGGATCTGAAAAGACAGCATCTTGACAGATTGACAACAGCGGAATGGGTGCTCTAAGGGAGACTTTAGTGAGGTGCTCTCAGGGAGACTTTGGTTGGGTGCTCTCAGGGAGACTTTGGTGAGGTGCTCTCAGGGAGACTTTAGTGAGGTGCTCTCAGGGAGACTTTGGTTGAATGCTCTCAGGGAGACTTTGGGTGGGTGCTCTCAGGGAGACTTTGGGTGGGTGCTCTCAGGGAGACTTTAGTGAGGTGCTCTCAGGGAGACTTTGGTGAGGTGCTCTCAGGGAGACTTTAGTGCGGGTGCTGCTCTCAGGGAGACTTTGGTTGGGTGCTCTCAGGGAGACTTTAGTGAGGTGCTCTCAGGGAGACTTTAGTGAGGTGCTCTCAGGGAGACTTTGGTTGGGTGCTCTCAGGGAGACTTTAGTGAGGTGCTCTCAGGGAGACTTTGGTGAGGTGCTCTCAGGGAGACTTTAGTGAGGTGCTCTCAGGGAGACTTTAGTGAGGTGCTCTCAGGGAGACTTTGGTTGGGTGCTCTCAGGGAGACTTTAGTGAGGTGCTCTCAGGGAGACTTTGGTTGGATGCTCTCAGGGAGACTTTAGTGCGGTGCTCTCAGGGAGACTTTAGTTGGGTGCTCTCAGGGAGACTTTGGTTGGGTGCTCTCAGGGAGACTTTAGTGAGGTGCTCTCAGGGAGACTTTGGTGGGGTGCTCTCAGGGAGACTTTGGGTGGGTGCTCTCAGGGAGACTTTAGTGAGGTGCTCTCAGGGAGACTTTGGTGAGGTGCTCTCAGGGAGACTTTAGTGCGGGTGCTCTCAGGGAGACTTTAGTGAGGTGCTCTCAGGGAGACTTTGGTTGAATGCTCTCAGGGAGACTTTGGGTGGGTGCTCTCAGGGAGACTTTAGTGAGGAGCTCTCAGGGAGACTTTGGTGAGGTGCTCTCAGGGAGACTTTAGTGCGGGTGCTCTCAGGGAGACTTTGGTTGGGTGCTCTCAGGGAGACTTTAGTGAGGTGCTCTCAGGGAGACTTACACGGATGATGCCTCAGGGGTCTTACACAGATGGGATGCCTCAGGGGTCTTACACAGATAGGATGCCTCAGGGGTCTTACATAGATGATGCCTCAGGGGTCTTACACAGATGGGATGCCTCAGGGGTCTTACACGGATAGGATGCCTCAGGGGTCTTACACAGATGATGCCTCAGGGGTCTTACACAGATGGGATGCCTCAGGGGTCTTACACGGATGGGATGCCTCAGGGGTCTTACACAGATGATGCCTCAGGGGTCTTACACAGATGGGATGCCTCAGGGGTCTTACACGGATGGGATGCCTCAGGGGTCTTACACAGAAGGGATGGATATTTCTTTTGATTTTGATTGATTGATTTATTGATTCAGATTGATTCATTTGAAAATTGCTTTGTCTCTTGCCGAGAAAATGGGATTGCGAGTTCTTTGCTGAGGACCAGACTCACATGATCTGCTGAGGTTCTGAGTATTGATCATTTCTTCTGAGAGAACTGAATTTTGCTGGAGATTGAAGGCTGCGTGAGCAAATTCTAGACTTCGCTAGGGAAACTGATTTTCTTGGAGAATTGACTCTTCTGAAGAGTGGAATCAACTGAGGAGTTTAGAGGTTTGGCTTGAGATGTGCTCGTACCCCTCTTATCTTAACTTGCTGGAGGCCTTATTACTGATTGCCTTTGTGTGCTTGACATCTTTTATGACGCGAGTCATAAAAGATGCCCCTAGTATATTGTGTTTCCATGACAGGAGTTTTAAGGAGGCAGGACAATGATGGTTGAAGAAAAGATGTTTCATTTCATGAAGGCTTGAGGTTGCACAGTTTTTTTGTATGGAGAGAATAGGACAATAACCATGATGGCTGAGTCTGAAAATCTCTTCTTTCGCATGGCTCACTTTTGGAGGCTTAAGGTCTCGGGTAGGTTTGAACAAGATGTCTCCCGCCCCTTTCTGATACCTAAACCAGGATTTACTCTGAATTTTCTTCACATTTTGGAGGACACACTCCCATTCTTCCAGCACCCGACAGTTTGGACTTTGCAAGGAAAGGGAACATAAATATGAAGGAGGAATAGATTTCCAAGGACTCGGTCAAAGAAGATTCTTGTTGTTCGAAGGACTCGATTCGCTTTCGACTCATTCTTGGATCTGATGTGTCATTTTTTAAGGGTTTGGCTTAGCCACTCTTAGAGTATTTCGAAGACCGTGTCAAGAGGCACTACTCTCCTCTTTCGGTGTTTATGTCATTGGTTATTATCCCTTTCAGATTGCTCGGTTTCAATGCCCCCAGTTTAGAGGAATGTTAAAGTAAGCTTGCTGGCACTACTTGGACTCCGAGATTTCACCCTGGTTGAAGACTGTTTCTCCATCTCGATGATTCGCTTTTTCGTTGGAAGTCATTGCCATTGACCAGATTGCCTTTTCAGGTTTTCAATCTGACGGACCGCTTGCCCTAACTTTTGCCTGGTTCGCCCTTTCGGGTTTTCAATCCAGCGGGCTTGATACCCTAACTTTTGCCTAAGCCGACTTTTCAGTTGTTAACTTAGCGGGTGAATGACCCTAAATTTTGCCTAGACCGCCCTCTCGGGTTTTCAGCCTAGCGGGTCTTCAGACTCCATCGTTTTTTTTTTTTTTTTACTTTGAACCTCTGCTTGTTCACCAGAAGGACTTTCTAGGCGGGATTGGGTTCAAAAGGGTTGGATATTTCCTTTGAATTTCAAAGTTTCAACCGAACCTGGATTGGTCAGGTTGCCTAAGTACCCCAAAAATGGAGGATCAGGTCCGCGTAGTTTGCTGGGGTTTGGAACACAATGATTTGGCTTTAAGCTCAAAAGTTGAAAGGGAATAATTTGATTTTTATTCCAAAGGTTGAAAGGGAATAATTTGACTTTTATTCCAAAGGTTGACCGAACCTGAATTGATCAGGTTGCCTACGTACCCTATAGAAAGGGATCAGGTCAGACGTAGTTCGAAACGAACTACCCCTGGTTTGTGGGTGTTTGAAAAGAATGTTTGATTTTGTTGAGGCTCAAAGGTGTTTGTAAAAGGATTTTTTTTTTTAAACTTGGGATTTTGGCATTTAAGGCTCAGGCGTCCAATGATGGCCTTCTGGTGTTTTGGCATACAAGCTTCTTGAATGGCTAAGGTTCAATGGCTTTGAACTTTTTCTCTTTCTCTTTTTTTTTGAGGAGTCTGGCGGCATTTCCTGGCAAGACTTCATCTGCACTGTGCGAGCTAGACTGATTGAATTCCCACTTTGTCTTTGAGATCTCGCACTGATATTCGGGATTCTACGACTCTGGGTCTTCTCTAAATGCTGAAGATGATTTTGAAATTTTCAATCTATTTATCAGCTTTGCTTTTTGAGATTCTGACGTTCTTGAGGAGTTGACGTGGGGCATGCTCCCCTCTCCTTTCTTCTCTGGATTCTATCTTTTTTTTTTTATTGGATGTCGGGGAGGCCCCTACTCCTTGAATGTTCTAACTTGAAATTCCATCGGAATGTATAGCCCAAGTATTCTTTTTGGGGTTCATGTTCTATGCTCATGACTTTGTTGTCCGAAAGTCTTCTCTCAATTTTTCATTAACTTCACTTGATGTCTGGTATTCTTCGTTTGAAATTTTCACTTTTTCGACCCGATGTCTGAAGCTGAGGGTGACTTACGTTGAACAGTGCCAAGGCATGCTTCTGGTTTATCCTCATATGACCAAGCAACACTTCTTTGAACCCTCTAAATAGGTTTATCGATTCTTTGCGCTCTTCGGGAGATTTTGCCAATCCTTATTTCCCGAGTTTCAGATTTGGGTACCACTATTCACGGTATCGATTTCATCTTCAAGTGGCTTTGCTCGACATCTTCCACTCGTTTGATCAGCTTTCAAATCTCGAGGAGAATTTCATCGGCATCCTCGTCCGAGGAGGGTGTCTTAATTTGTTTATTAACATTAGATCCAAGAGTGAACATATACAAGAATACTGACGACACTGGAATCAAATGTTCGTTGCATTGAATGTTTGAAGTACATACATTGATTTTTGACGCGCCACGATAGGCTCTCCATCAAATTTAACAAAAGACTGGATATTGGCTCACAATGAGAGAGACCAATAAACACAACGTACTTAGAATTGACATTGACATGGTTAGACTTACCAACTTTGACAGGGAGGGTTGGTATACACACTTCAAAGCAAATTTCAAAGATGTGACACTTCATCGGAGGCAACGGATTGGCGCTGAAAGTTCAAGGACAACGTGCCTTCATTAATGATGATAATGATTGGAGAGAGCAATCCTGGAGTTAGAATCTCAGAAGGGAGGGCCTCTTTGGTTTCTGTTGACCCAGCTCAAATTGTTCTTTAGCACCTGACAATGGCAAGGCTTTCTCTGGTATGATATTTTCAAGAAGTTCAAGCTCTGACATTTTTCTTTTCCCTTCCCAATCATTTTTCAGGCCAGAAGTGGTACAGGTAAAGGTGGTGAGATCTATGAAGGGTTGAAAGGGTAGAGTGGTTCCCATGGTGGGTGTAGGAGGTGCAACACGGTTATGTGCAGGGTTCTCAGAAGCATTTGAGTTCAAGAAGAATGAGGGGATCCCTGTCTATCAGGTCATGGATGTCATCACCATCTCTCTCATTTCTCTCAGGACGAGACTTTCAGCATACTCAGCCATCTGGGCAATGTGAGAGGAAAAAGGTATAGTGGGCTAGACCAAGCGAGTTTAGAGATGAAAGCTTTTTTAGGGTTGATGGTAGACGAGTGACTAAGACTCCTGTCATGGACACCATAAACACTAGGCTCAATGAGAATTAATCGCATGACAATGTAATGTGCAAGTTGAAGCAAAAGGTAGCACAAACACATCCTTCCCCTTGGATAAAAATCCTACAGCATAACAACTGTACATGAAGATGTAGTACGGCAAGTACATGGTTCGTCAACAAGCCTAAAAGGATGATGACCACACTCAAGGTATTTGAAAAAAATTCGGCAGCATAACGGCCATACTAGGAGGGTCTCAGCAACTAAATATGAAGAGTATGCCGTCATGGTCAAGATAAAGCAGGGCTCTCAGCAAGAACACACACTCCGGTAATGATGATGGCAAGATAGACTCATAATCGACATGCGGAGTGATCTGATCAGGATCGATCAAATGATCAGGCTTACGGAAAACAGATCATGACTAAAAGAGCCAAGAATCTGATGATAATCCACATAATGGATAGATGGGGAAAAATTGATTAGATTAGAAGGAAACCTAACTAAGAAGCAAGCCCTAATCTAATAATAAATATATACATATATATACATCCTAACCAGGGGCACCAACCCTAGTCTAATCTAGCGCAGCCAAGAAAATCTTGACCCAGAAGTGTCTGTGAGTGTACTAGATAACGCGGCGGGTAACCACGGTGTGACTTACCCTTCTACACTACATGGGTAGGCTGACTTCTATCCTAGGCTTACATATGCTGGTCGCACATGTTCGTCCTATATGAGTACATATATATAGTGTCCTAGCAAGGGTTCCCTAATTTTGGTTATAAAGGGAGAAACTAATATATATACATAATATAATGAAATAAAAGTATGGCCCGGGCATTTCTGCAGGGTACTATGCTTATGACCATACCCTTGATGTATAACGCCAGCACACCCAGCATTATACAAAGTATGTTCATTGCTCATCGGCTGCTGTAGAACACCAGCACACCCAGTGTCTACGGCTGCAGCTCCGGCGCATAGCTCGGAAATAGATACAACGGTTCCCATCTGGTACGCGTCATATCTATTCCCTGAGGCCAATAATGAAAATGATGAAAGAAATAAAGAATATGACAATGTATGATGTGCGATGTGTGAATCCCTTGTTTTATTTACGCGCCTACTTGGTGCCCCTGGATTTCTAACGATAAAGTTCCCATTTAACTCGATTTTGGCCCAAATTTCCTCAAAATTAGTAACAATGGCATTTTTACAGAGTTAGGCAATGTTTCAAGTTTCCCCAGCAGAGTCGCCAGTCTGTGGACCCCGATCCGGGACGAGCGTGAGGGGACGGGCCCCCGCGCGAGTCTCTGGAGATCGTCCACGTGAAGGAGAGCCCCACCAAGGAACTCTCGAAAGAGTGCCCCTCACAGCATGAGCGGCGATGTAAAGTGAGATACCTCTCGATTCGGGGACTAGCCCAGATTCGAGGCGTACCTTAAACAAAGAAGAGTCGCCATCCAAGGAAGTGGGCCCTGGATCCCATGCTGTGCTCTGTTGCAACAGATAACCAGAGATATAAAATAGGGTTCGTGCCTGATGACGAATGGGGAAGGGATTAGGCGCCCCCAATTCGCCCAAGTGCTAGCACCTGGTCTCTTATGCCATTTATTATTAATTTTGAAGAGTTTTGGGCGAAAATCATGCGAAATGGGAACGAATATCTCCGAGATAACGTCTAGCTAATCATGCATGTCTCGGAGATGAATAAGAAGCACACACAAAAGAAATGAAAGATATGTCGCCTAAGAATAGCTAGGTTATGAGTGCCATGCCTAATTGGTGTCTAAGTTCTGGTGGACAAGCACATGCATGTTACAGCTAAAGGTATAAGATCTGTACATAAAAATAAGAAAACACAGCAAAACACACAACACAACACGACTCGACAAGACAAATCCTAAAATTCTAATGCAGGACTTGACTCGGACCAGGATGGCCATCCATCCTAGCTGCACTACGTATCCCGGCCTCGGGAAGAATCAGAGCCAACGTAGTTCGGTGTCCTATGCTAAACTACAATGCCTAAACCTCTAGGACCGCTATCCTAGACTCGATCAACTAGACTCGACTAGTTTTTAAAGCTTTTTGTGCGATTGCTTAAATTCAAGTGGATTGTGATTTTTACGACTCTCTATATGTCCTAACTAATGCAGGTTGTTTAGCCTTAAGCTAATGCAGGTGGGCCCTACATCCTATGTGTATCTAGGCTGTGCAACATAAAGAAAACCATGGGCTGACTATATGCTTCCTAGTCTAGCCATCGGTTCGACTAAGTGTCTGACCGATCGACTCGAGGCCTCCTAACTCTAGGGACACTCACACGACATGACACACCACATCAATACAAATCAAGACCGACTCCTAACTCTAAAACACCCTAAATATCTAGGACAGACTCCTAACTCTAGGGGAAGATCTTTTTGAAAAGGTTTTGAAGTTTTTTGTATTTTTGGGAGGTTTTGAAGTTATGAAAAATGGTGAAAGTTGTGAGAAATATTTACAAAAATGGTGACTGAAAATGGTGAAAGGGTGTAAAAATGGTGACTGAACTCAGGGTGCCAGCAGCACGCCTGAGCTGCCTACGTACCCCTCAGCTAGGGATCAAGCCATCCGTAGTTCGGACGGAAAGGTGAGAAATGTGGGTAAAAATGGTGAGAAAAAAAAAAGAAAAAAAAAAGAAAAGAAATGGTGACTGCACTCAGGATGCCAGCAGCACGCCTGAGCTGCCTACGTACCCCTCAGCTAGGGATCAAGCCATCCGTAGTTCGGACCGAATTCCTAACTACTCTGCACATGACTCAAGATTTTTTTAGTTTTTCGATTTTTTAAATGTTTTTGAATTTTCAAGCATTTTTAAAATGTTTTTGGTTTTTAGATGTTTTTCAAGTGTTTTTGAAAGGTTTTTTTTTTTGACACAAGAAGACAAATCCTATCATCATGAGGGGAGGACATACTCCTGAATATCCCGCAAAGGTTGGACAGCATCCTATGCTTTGCGGGGGGGGGAAAGAACAGAAACACGACTCTGCAAGGGTTGGACAACATCCTATACCTTGCAAGAGCAGATAGAAGAATATGATCTGATAAAGGGTTGGCTGGAATCCTAACCCCTATGATGATAGGACAAGCTTCGGAAAGACTGAAGGACTGACTCCTGTGCTAACGACTGTTATAATTACTATTCATAATTACTATTCACAATACTATTCATGATTACTATTTAAAACTACTATTCACAGTAGGACCCACCAAGTACTATTCATACCTCAGCGGGCTCCACACCAGCGGGTCCCACATCAGCGGGCCCCACGTCAGCAGGCCCCACATCAGCGGGCCCCACATCAGCGGGCCTCACACCAGCGGGTCCCACCACCAGCGGGCCCCACACAAGCGGGCCCCACACCAGCGGGCCCCACACAAGCGGGTCCCACATCTGCCTAAAGAACCCACAACCATTGACCTATAGACAAGTGCGACAAATGGTAAACAGAGATGGAAATTTACAGACAGATTTAAGAGCAGCATGCCAAAGCGAGATCTGAGACTAGGTGCAGCTTTACCTTAGATTGAATCCTGATCGATTGATGCCTTTGATCCCCTTTGATTTTTCTTTTAGCTTCAAGCAGCTGATCTTTGCAAAATTCTCAAAATGGGTTGAAAATGAGAGGAAGAACGATGATGACGATCGGACCTCCGGTCAATTTGCCGGAGATGGAGATAATGGAAAATGCTGATTTTGGGTTAGAAGTGAAGGTGGAAGGAAGGTGATGGTGGTTGAAGTGAAAATGAAATGGGTTTGTTGGTAGAAAATGGGGAAAATCAAAATGAGATGGGTTTTAGACCTAGGGACCAAGGAGATGGGTAAGATGGAGGAGGGTGGTCGGTGGCGGTGGAATGGGATGGAGATGAAGGTGGAGGAAAAGAAATGGGGGGGGGGTGCTGTGGATGGGATTCGGTGAAAAACCGAATGATTTTTTTTTTTTTTTTTTTTTTTTTTGAAGTGGGTTTTGCTCAAACATGGGTTTTGGGTAGAGATGGGGATGGAGGGGGGTTTGGAGGTGAAAATAGGGGGGAGTAGAATGGGGGAGGTGGCGGCTCGGATTCCGGTGAGTTGCCGGCCGGAGATGGGTTTGGCCTCGCCGGATTCCGGCTGGCCGTGGTGGTGGAGAGGGTGGCTCGGTCGGATTCCGACCGGGTGGGTGTTTTGGGTGGGGTTCGGTGGTGGAGAAAATGGGGGAAGAAGAGGTGGAGAAAAGGAAGAGTGGAGAAAGTGGGGGTGGGAGGCGGCTTGCCGGATTCCGGCAAGCTTGCAGGAGAAGATGGTGTTGGCTGCCCCTCTTTTTTTTTCTTTTTTTTGGAATGGGTTTTGTGAGTTTGGTTGGAATCGGTTTTGGGGAAGAAGGCTAGGTGGTGGCTGGTGGCGGTGGGGAGTGGCTATGGAGGAAGATTTTCGAGGTGGGTTTTGGGGGAAAATGGGTTTGGGTTTCGGTGGTGGAGGAAGGTGTAGGTGGAGGACGGTGGGGGATTTTCGAGGGGTTGGGCGGTGGTGGAGCCGGAGGTAGGGGGTGGCTGTGGTGGTGCCGGATTTTCAAAATGCCGAAATGGGTTTCGGTTTTTGGGGTTGGGGAAAATGGGTTTGGGTTTCGGTGGTGGAGGAAGGTGTAGGTGGAGGACGGTGGGGGATTTTCGAGGGGTTGGGCGGTGGTGGAGCCGGAGGTAGGGGGTGGCTGTGGTGGTGCCGGATTTAATGGAGCTCGCCGGATTCCGGTGGTGCTTGCCGGAATCAATGGCAAAGGGAAGAAAAGTGGTCGGTGGAAAAGAAGGTGGGATGGGATTAGAGTTGGGGAAGAGATGGGTTTGATCTTGGGGTTGCAATGGAGGAGGGTTTGGGCGAATATGGAGGTTGGATCTCCGGCGAGACCGCCGGAGAAGATGACCGGAGTGGTCTCTCTCCCTCTCTCTCTCTCTCTCTCTCTCTCCCTCTCTCTCTCTCTCTAGGTTTTTTTTTTTTTTTTTCACAGCAGATGCTAGCCCCCCCTCCATTTTGCCATCATTCGATGGTTATGTAAATGGGAATGATATTTTCGCCCCCCCCTTTTGCTCCATGGGCAGCCCTCTCTTGTGCACTTGTGACTACTTTTGTACCCTATAGGGGGGGTGTCTAGGTTAAAAAAAGATGGGAAATCAAAAGGGCAATGATAAACTTGACCTTGCTTTTGCTATGGACAGCCACCTCATTAGTGAATTTACCTTATTTTCGATTGGGAAGGATGGTCCATAAAAAAAAAATGTTCAATGAAAATTTCGAATATTTATTAGACCCTTTAGTTTCCCGCAGGTAACCCTTTTCTGCGAAAATAGCCTAATTAGAACACCTCCTAACTAGATAAATCGCTCTTCTCTCAGGATACATTCACCCCCCTTTCTGGTTTACACTACGCACATTATCTTGGCTCGTTCGCTAGGCAAACGCGCTCGGATTTCGACGGAATTTTGCAGGGGCCTTGGTGGGACCCAAAGCTAGCCTAGGGTTAAGTTTGGGACCCTAGCTCATTGATTTGGTGGGGTTTTTTGCAAAACTGGAAGGGTTTAGGGCACGGTCAAAATGGGGTGTCTACAACGAGCTCGGCCTGCTACGACGCCCAGGAAATCTGCCCGGCAAGGACGCCCAGGAAGTTTGGCCGGCCAGACTTCTGGTCCAAATTTTGGCCGGACTGGGTCGCCCACAGGCTCCTGTCCGGCCATGCTCCTCAGGCCATGCTCCAAGGCCCGACCAGGCCACTCGGAGGCCCCTGTCCGGCCACGGCTTCTTCTGGCCCAGTTTGAGGCCGGCCTCAGCTGCCCAGAGGCCTTAAGGCCGGCCAGATGCTGTTTTAACCCTCTTTTTGCTTCTCCTAGCCGCTATCACGACTCGGAGAACCAGGGGGCAACTGATGGGGTCCGAACTCAGCACCGATGGGGTCCGAACTCAGCAACCAATTGGCTGTTGACACGTGGCCCTCACAGGGACCACTGAAAAGCCAACACCTGTCCCTGCTAGGTGTGACACCTGCACCAATCAGAGACTTCCACCTGCCCCTCCTAGGTATGAGACCTGGTCCATACAGGGGCCACCACCTGTCCTGGACAGGTGGCTCAGGATCACACTATAAATAGCCCTCATTTGTGCTAAGGTGAGAGATCTGAAATAAAAAACCCTAAGCTTTCTGCTCTGCACTCCTGCTCATACTGACTTGAGTGTCGAAGCGCCCGTCCGGAGCAACACTCCGGGTTGGTCTTCTGACCCTTTGTCTTCTTGTCTGTGCCCTTGTGCAGCGCAGGACTCCACTAGCCCTTCAGCTGTGGCTTGTCAGATCAGCCCTTCCGGCCCTACCATAACCTGCTACCAATTTTAGACCTAACATTACAATCAATGATAGAGAGCATTCTTTGGGTTTTAGAGAGCATAAGAGGACAAGGCACGTATGCAAAATCAAGACCGTTGTTCTTGAGGAGCATCAGGAGGGCACCCACATGGTTTTGATCCCATCCATGGCGAACATCCTATGATAGGATGGAAGACTACAAAAATTAATGGTTCATATCGAGGTGTTCTCAACAGTATTTGGACTGGAGTTGTAGTTGCATTTGGATGGATGGATATGATCACATAAAATGATGAAGTGGGGTCCAATAAGTATCTTTTATGATTGATGGAGGTAAAATTCAATCCCCGACGGATCGAGACATGTGTGGCACAAGACCGAGAAACATCTGAGATAACCTCCCCAGCGCGCTGCAATAAGGAGGGCAGCAGGAAACCCTGTACCCGACCTGTTGCTACGTTTGGTTGCAGGAATATTTTTGGTTCTTGGGACTTTTGTGGAATTTCAGCAGGAAACCCACGTTTGGTTGGTGGGCCCAAAATATTCCCAAGTACTAAGAATAAGCTTGCAGAAGATTTTTTTTTCTTCCCAATAGTTCAAGCAATCTAACAAAACAAATTTTTTTCTCACCATAGTCCGGTCAACCAAACATGGGATTTTTTATTTTACTGGGATACTTCCAGGGAGTTTTTTTTCCCACCAAAGTTTTTTGTTCCACAAAAATCCCAAGAACAAAAAAAATTCTGGCAACCAAACGGATCCACCAAAGAGACTCCGCCGTGTCATACTACGGTCACATCACAACAGAACCTCCTACAAAAAGAAACCCTCCTCTCCATTCAAAATGATCAGCTCCTTTGTGGACAGACGAGTCACGCATGAGGTAATTACACTTTAGCTTCCTTATACCTAGCTCTCATTCTAATTGATCTTAGTACTGACTTGATCGATAGAGGGTTCTCTCAGAGTTCCAGCTCCGGATGGTCCTTAACCTGTTGTCTGTGGGTGCAAGTCGTGAATAGGACGGACGACAGATGGGACCAACGTCATTGTAGCCATCCGAGGGCTCGGACAGATTTAAGGGCTCGGACAGATTTAAGCATCATCAATGATTAAACACGCAAGTGACTTTGGTTTTGACATTTTCCAACCATACCATAATTTATGCACCACCTTTGAATATACAACGGCCCCACAAAGGCATGCACATAGTACATTCACAGCCGTCAAATCCAAACATAAATATGGTCATTAATTGCAGACCGTTTGTACTTTGTACATCGTTTTTGGAGACCGACACCGAATCAAACAAAACTCAAACTGTCATTTATTTCGGTCGAAATTTCGTTTTTTCGACCCAAAAAATCAGTTTTTTAAAATATTAATTTAATATTTCACAGAAATTTCGGCCGAAATTTAATACGGAATAAAATATTGTTTTCGGGTTGTGTACCAGTTTTCGACCGAAATTTCGAAATTTCGAGGACCGAAACTGGTACCGAAACCGAAATTTTAAACCTTGCGTTTGTATATGAGGGTTTTTACTTAATGTTTTAGAAAACCAGGAAAATGATGTATTCACCCTCTTTCCTTCTGGGGCCACCTCTGATAGTGTAAAAACTAAGAAGTGTAGCATATATTCACGTGTAACGATCGAATTTATGAATACTTGTAAGCCATCACATCTGGCCAACCAATTGCCCGTTGATAAAGCATCATGAAAAAATACATCGGGTCTGTTTGGTTGGTATGGAATAATGCCTTTTCCACAGCTTTCCGGGAAAAAAAAATCCATCGGGTCTGTTTGGGGATACATCATGAGAGTATGAAACTACTACAGATGATAGAGGTGTACAGAATCGCTTAAAATTTTGTCAGCCTGAAAAACATGAGCATCTATTTTATATGAACCCTAAAATCAGAATTTATTCCTCTAATCTTAGAGCTTCCAAAAATCCTGATAATGAATTTATGAGGTTAACCACTTTAAAACCTATTGTTAATCTCTTTAAAGCATATCGAGTTACCCATCTGTCTATATTCTCTGAATCCTCTAGAATTTTATTGGCCTCGATTCCATACCCATTTGAATATTATGAAGTCTTATTGAATTTTTCTCGCTCATTACTTGATTCTAGGGTTTTGAAATCTGCCTCTCTCTTTCTCTTTCCAAGGTTTTATATCTTGTCTTTCTCCATTTTCTCATTTTATGATGACACTTTTGCTCTCTGGATATTGCAATCCGTATCGATTTCACACAGTTTCTGTTTTCCTTTCAATGTTCTGAACTTTTCATGATTTGGGTTTTTGCAGTTTTTTTTTGTTGTTGTTGGGTTTCATGATTTGGGTTTTCATGTTCTGAACTTTTCATGATTTGGGTTTTTGCAGTTCATGGTCTTTAAATGTCACTATTAACGATGCCGGTTCCATGCATCTCAGTACTCGCATCAAACCCTAACCTTTTGTCTAATTTCCCGTCTGCAATCTATAGGGATGGTTTCCGCAACAAGGTAATTTTTCTCTTTTGAATTTGTTGTTGATTTTGTTATTGCCTTGTTTATTGTTGTTTTTTATTTGCTTTTGTTTTTTTTCTTTATTTTTGTATGAATTAGTTTATTGACTATTCGAGGTTTATGGAGAAGGCTTGCCTTTCTTTGAAAGCTTTGATTTCTTTGTTTATTTTCTAATGAAGAAAAAATGTTCCTTTTAATTCAATTTGCAAGAGATGATAGGATGGGAGGGCAATCTCAATTTTATGTTCCAACTTCCTTTCAACAATTAAGTTTGGTTGTGATGAATGTGATTGAAATGATTAGTCAATAGTCAGATGAGAATTTATGTTATTGTTAGATTTGGTACTAATAAGTAATAACAGTGTACTGAAGTGGAAATATTGCTTCTTGTGATTTGATTTCCTAAAGAAATCAGCTGAATGTTCTTGTAGGTCTGTACATGTTAGGAGCAATGTCCTAAAACTGGAAATTTAATTGAGACTCGGTCAATTACTTGGCTTATCTATCGAGTTTTTCATATAATTTGTTTAACATAATTAAACAAATCTAGAAACTGAAAAGATATTAAAATACTATTGTAATATCAAAAAAATTAAACAATTATAGAAACAGAAAAGATTCTAAAATGCTAGTGTATATCAATAAAAGTGAAGCCTCACTATTCACTGTGCATTCAGTTAATGAAATAACATGTTGTAATAGCCTGATTCTAGAACATAAAACAATCTAAAATTTACAAGCTAAGTAATCTTTTATTGTTGTCTCATTACCTTTAGTCTGGAAAGAATCACACGTTAGAACATGATTCATAACTCACAGGATGATAATTAAGAATGTGTAACACTGACTCGATTGCAGAAATAATTATCTCCATAATGTTAATGGTATATGTCTCCTTGGGAAACATCTCATAGTCATAGAGGTTACCATATTGGATTTGTGAATATACTTTTTTTGTGGAATGGCTGGATTTGTGAATATACTGCCTGTACCTTTTGTTGCCCGTATTCATCCCACCCCCGAGTTGACATACATATGGGTTCTGATCTTTAATGAAAAAGAATTGCAGAATACAACTAAAATATCAGCAGAAATACATAGAAAGTCACATCAACTCCCTCCTTGAACCGTTCATACAACACTGAAAGAAAAACCAGGCCTGTTCATAGTGCCATGAACACTAACATTAGTAACCTGCCCTAGAGTTCCTGCTCCACACAATGAACGTGTATGTATATAACCCTAGGTCTAGAACTTATAATCATAACTCCTTACTATAGAACCCTTTACATCAAATAACAACCTTCCTGAATATACTCTAATTTAAATAAAATGATATTCTGACAAAGTTTGACAAAGAAAACTAAAAAAAAAAAAGATATTCTGACAATGGCAAGAAACTGTCTGAAACTTGGACTCTTCAAGAATCTGTAAGGCAAACTCTAAAAATTCAGACAAAACTGCGAAACAACCAGTTACCCCAAAAGCTTAAGCTGTTAGAGTTGGTGTTATTTAATCATTTATACTTCAAGATTTCCCCTTCACTTGTGACCCCGCTTTTTGGGCTGGCCGTACACGTGGCACATGTGGCCTCTCTTTTGAGTTGGCCGTACACGTGGATTTTTAATATCAAGGAGTTGTTAGGTTTTGAATCCAGGACCTTCCGTGAGGCAATAGCTCTGATACCATGTGAAACAACCAGTTACTCCAAAAGCTCAAGCTGTTAGTGTTGGTGTTATATAATCATTTATACTTCAACAAAAACTGTTGATAATCCCCCATAAATCCAATGATCTGGGGACACGGACAAGAGTATCGCGTGGCAACTCCTCTCCGCTCTCCCCCCTCTTCCCCCCTTCAAATATCTACATCCAATACTGTTCCTCTATTAATTCCTACATCTACAGCCTACAGCCTTCCCAACCTTAGATCTGCCCTGGTACTAATTCAAAAACTTTAGATATATGGTGCAAGCCCAGGGTTCGTGATGTGATTCAGCAATCTTAGTCATTAGGTGCAAACTTGCAAACTTAAGGTTCCTGGGTTCCTGGGAGAACTTTTAGGAGCATGAAGGGTCTAAGTTTCAAATAGAATTAGTGTTACCAATCCAAAATCAGATAAGAAATTCAGAAAAGAGGTAAGATCTTAGCTAGGGTTTTCACACGAATATTCACATTAAAGAGAAATCATCAATAAGCTTAATTCGATCCAAGTAAACATGGAATAATAAGATCACAGCAAGAAATTAGATATGTATATAAATAGGCATCCATAGAAAATCTGTCTATGATTGGAAATAATATAATGAAATCAAAGCTAGGGCCCAGTACACCAAACTAGCGTAAAATAGTCTTAAGGTAAATAATGGGTGAAAGGGTGGCTGATCAATGGGGTGAGGGCAGTAACATGTAGTCAATACATGTAACTGAAAAACAAGGGGACTGATCTCGCCCGATCGACATGCCTCAAACGAATCCTGATGTGTAAGAGAGCCCAAGAGGAGAATGAGCGATATCGACCGCCGTGATTTGTCCAAGAGCTGTACCAACCACCGGCAACGTGAAAAATGATGTGGGAAAATGGTGAAAATGCATGTGAGAGCATCAGGGCAGCAAAGGACAGCAAAGATGTGAAGTGAGCAGCAAGAGGGGTGAAAGGGTAGCAAGAAAAACTTAGGACAACAGCTATGTGCAGCAGATCAAAGATAGAGGGTAAAGATTAGGAGCAGGGAAAAACTGGGGGGAAAAGTGAAATAAGGAAGCAAGGAGCAAGGTTGCTGACTGGCAGTGCAAGAGGAGGGAGGTGGCTATCAGCTATTGCCTAGGGCAGTGATGCAGGTCAACAGCAAGAGGGAAGGAAGAAGTGGTGTAATACCTGAAGGCCTGGTATTACATATGCAAAGAATAAGGTCCCTCAATACCTCCATGATTCAATGTAGAAACACTTGTAGGCACCCAAAGAGGTGAATTATGAGGTACATTGAGGCACCCTAGGACATGGGCTATTCTGTGGAGCTTGTTAGAACAAAGAGGTTAATGTTGAAGCCTACTTAGATACATATTGGGCAGGACACCTTGATATGAGGATATCAGTTTCTAGATTTTGCACTCTTTATTCAGTGATTGTTTAATCACATGGAGTAGTAAGAAACAATATCCGACTACTAGACCATGTGCAAAAGCAGCGTACTGATCTGTGCCACCACTATAGAATTTACTTGGTTTAGAAATTTACAACAAGAGCTGTATCTAAGGTCTGATCCTCACATCCTCCACTGCAACATTCAAAGTGCAATTAACTTTCTTAGAATCCAAATTTTCATATAGAAATCTATTATCACTTTGATTGGGAGAAGGTAGAGAGTGGTGAAGTTCATTTTCCTTTTTTATCCAGTTGAGATTAGGCAGCAGAAATCTTCCCAAAGGACCTTACCACGGATCATCATTCGTGCTTGATAAGGAAGCTGACCATGGAACTCATGAGCTTGAGGTGGAGTGATGAACTATGAGTGTAATAGACTATGGATGTTTGGTTGTGTACCCTTCATTATGAGTATTTTGGTCGTTTGTTTAATGCATGCATACAAGTCATTGTTTGTCTTACATGACGTCTCAATGAAAACAAAAGAGTTCTCTCCTATATGGTTTCTCCATCTCTTTGTATCTTCTTCTATATTATCACGTCTGATTCAAGGTATTTTTCGTACATATATGGATACAGATACGGTCACAGAGATAAGAAGTGGCACTATAACTTGTCATTTCCCAAAATCCGTTATACGGATATGGATACGGGTTTAAATATCATAAGACTCAAGACATAAACAAGAGATTAGAACACTTAACTAGATTTGACGTGGAAATGAATATTGCATGGATAATTTATAGACCTCATTACCATTTAGTTCTGATTTTTTTTTCGAAAAGTGAAAAAATTTGGACCATTTCTGGACTAAATTTGGACCAAATTTCTGGACTAAATTTGGACACTTAACTAAATTTGGACCATTTAGTTCTGAATGTTATCAAAGTTTCAAATGTAATGAGGACTAAATTTGGACACTTAACTAAATTTGGACCATTTAGTTCTGAATATTTTCGACTGTCAGGAGCTCAACAATCTGTCATCGTTGTGCGTAAATAATGCTGGGCCACTTTTGTCAGTCTCATCCAGCCTCCATACTGTGCACATCAATTTTGGTGATTCACCTAGGGAGACAAGAAGGGATCCAATAGCAAATGTGGTATCATCATTCAGTTTGTGGTCAAAGCCCGGGGTACCTCCAAAGTATGCTTTCCTTTTATCTATCACAATTTTTATCTATTCTTTTACATCTGTTTTTTTATCATATGTTTTAAAGCAGCAATAACAAGATAACACAATCTTCATGGTCTTATATGGAAGCTGTATTTCATATGTATTGCTTTGCAAGTTTGTGTGATCCTCTACCTTCAAGTTATCTATGTTTCGGACTCAATTTTTTGTTCTCAATTGAGTTTACACCATTCACCTATTAGTACATTTTTTGGACATTGTGTGCATGTGCTCATATGCAGCATTCCTCTCTCTCTCTCTCTCTGTGTGTGTTTTTTTTTGTGTATATTTGCTTGTGTTTCTTCCCTGTTTATCATCCTTTTATACTGTGTAGTGTGTATGGGTCATCATTCGCTAAACACCTGATCATTAAGGAAATGAATGTGTTGCTTAGAAGTTAGACAATCATCCGTTTCTCTGATTCAGATTTGAAAATTGAATAGTTGGGATACTGTCCTACGGACCCCTGAGCAATATTCTACAGCAGTACCTTACAGTTTATACTATACACGCACAGATGCACATGTTATGTGTGTGTACTGCTTCATTTATGGCGCTGTTGAGTTCAATAAGGGTATGTGTTTTAGTTACTGTTTAAAAATTCCCCAAGTCGACCATCAACTTGTCCGAGTTGACTTGGCTTTACCTTGATGAGGTTCTCGCCCGTGTCTGAGTTTGGCCTATCGAGTCAATCAAGATTTCCTTTGACTCGACTGAGTTCATAAAAATCGACTCTGTCAATCATTTACTTGCCTGGGTCAACTAGCTATCTGAGTCTCACATGGGTTTGGGGTTAAAAATCGACAATGACAAATTTCATTATTAACGGAGTTTACCGAGGCTGTTTCATTTGTTGTTCTGTTTCCATTCTTTTTGCCTGAGAGATTTGACCAAAGAAAAGATGGCTGAAGAAGATTTTAATACTATTTGTTCTTTGTTAAAAGACACCATCCCCAATAACTGAGAGAAATCCAGATGGTAGTAAGAGGCTTAAAATCTATAATAATATTTAGTCTTAAATGCCTCTAACTGACCCAGAGGACACTGATCCTATGACTTCTTAAATGGGCCTCCATATGATTGATTTTCTAAAATTTATTCACGTATAAGAGAAAAATTATTCACTGTTAATATGAACTAAGTTGTCCGATCCTCTATGTCTTGTATTTGACTCCTTTTTTTTTGAATGGTTGTATTTGACTCCTTTTATAGATTCGACTCTTGATTCTTCTGTAATTGATGTTCAATTCAGGCTTTGCTGCAAATAAAGAAGACATCACATGGTCTTTGTTTCTTTTGTTTGACATATTTGATAGCCTCAATTCTGATTGATCTGGTAAGGGTGTTGAATTCAGGGATGATTGGAAAAGGAGCCATACATATATCACATGATCTTTTTTTTTCTTAACCCAAAAAATACCTGTAAACAGTGGATATCAATCACTTAAAAGCTATAATTTTTATCTCAGTATGCAAAATAGGTGAAAAGTAAGTTACCTTACATCGTTAAAACTCTGGCTAAGGCGCGGGAAACTCAGATGGAGAACACTAACTGGCCGCATATCTGTCTCTCTCTCTCTCTCTCTCTCTCTCTCTCTATATATATATATATATATATATATATATATATATATATATATATATAGAGAATAGAGTTCCTAAGGTGTCACCTCATATAGCTTATATGAGGTGGCGCTCACAAAACATAAAGGGCCCACATTTTTTGGGTGATCCAAACCACTCATTTGAAAGGCCCTTAGATGGATATGATGCCTACAAAAAATCAGGTCCATAGGATCATCCTAACCCCTTTCATTTATGGAGGTTAAAAATGGGTAGATTTATGGAGGTTTATACCCATCCATTTCAACCTCCACAAATGGAAGGGTTAGGATGATCCTATGAAGTTGATTTTTTGGGCACACCCTATCTATGTGAGGGTGTATCAAATGAATGCTTTGGATCATCCAAATAAAGTGGGCCCCTTATGTTTTTAAGCGCCACCTCATATAAGCTATATGAGGTGACACCTTAGGAACTCTATTCTCATATGTGTATATATATATATATATATATATATATATATATATATATATATATATATATATATATATATATATATATATATATGAGGAAAAGGATTGTACGCTCGAGCGTACCAAGCTTATGGTACGCTCGAGTGCCCAATCACATATGGGCCCACAATTTTTGTGGTGATCCAAAGCATTCATTTGCAAGGCCCTATCATAGATAGGATGTGTACCAAAAATCAGCTCCATTGAATCATCCTAACCCCTCCAAAAGTGGAGGGCAAAAATGGGCAGATTTGTGGTCTGTCCATTTTGCCCTCCACAAATGGATGGGTTAGGATGATCCTATGGAGCTGATTTTTGGTACACACCTTATCTATGATAGGGCCTTTCAAATGAATGTTTTGGATCATCCTGACAAAGTGGGCCCATATGTGATTGGGCACTCGAGCGTACAATCCTTTTCCTCTCTCTCTCTCTCTCTCTATATATATATATATATATATATATATATATATATTAGAAAAGTGAGCATACTCGGTCGAGTAGATAAGCTTATCTACTCGGTCGGCTAAAAACAGTGGGGGCCCACATTTTTTGGGTGATCCAAACCATTAATTTGAAAGGTCCTTACCTAGATATGGTGTCCACAAAAAATCAGCCCCATAGGATCATCTTAACCCATCCAACAGTGGAGGGAAAAATGGGCAGATTGGTGGACAAACTGTGTCTGTCCATTTTCCCCTCAACATTTGGATGGGTTAGGATGATCCTATGGATCTGATATTTTGTGGACACCCTCTGTAGGTAAGGGCCTTTCAAATGAATGGTTTGGATCACCCAAAAAATGTGGGCCCCCACAGTTTTTAGGTCGACTGAGTAGATAAGCTTATCTACTAGACCGAGTACGGTCCCTTTTCTATATATATATATATATATATATATGAGTTAAGTGAAGCAACACATACGTGTAGCTAACTTAGCTACACCGACGGCTTAAAATACAGTGGGCCCGCATTGTTTGGGTGATCCAAACCATTCATTTGATAGGCCCTCACATTGGTAGGGTGTGCCCAAAAATCAGCTCCATTGGATGATCCCAACCCTTCAAATTGTGGAGGCAAAAATGGACAGATATGTGAAGGTTTTACACGTCCTTTTTTGCCTCCACAAATTGTAGGGTTGGGATGATCCTATGGAGCTGATTTTTTGGGCACACCCTATCTATGTGAGGGCCCATCAAATGAATGGTTTGCTTCACCCAAACAATGTGGGGCCCACTGTATCTTAAGCCGTCGGTGTAGCTAAGTTAGCTACACGTATGTGTTGCTACACTTCTCTCTCTCTCTCTCTCTCTCTC
Source organism: Tasmannia lanceolata (assembly GCF_043159265.1). Lineage (NCBI taxonomy): Eukaryota > Viridiplantae > Streptophyta > Magnoliopsida > Canellales > Winteraceae > Tasmannia > Tasmannia lanceolata. The sequence goes on from NW_027518683.1 coordinate 18,255,058, forward strand.
TCTCTATATATATATATATATATATATATATATATATATATATATATATATATATCTTCTGTCCAAGTGTTTCTTCATTAAATCTTGCTCTGAACAACCAATTGGTATAACACAATATTCCATTTCATAAACCAAGCCACCTAGCTGAACTAGTCTTTCTCTGCTTCCTGTCACTGATCAAATAATTCAATGTAAGTCTTCACCTTTAACCTTGGTGAGCTGGCATGACTTTTTCTTCAAGCTCAGAAGCTTCTTGAGTTTTGTAAGCTTTACCTCAAATGAGAAGGGCCCCAAGCTAAGCTTCTCCTTTTACGATCCCTATACAAAAAGCACAGATAACAATATGCCTTTTTAGTCTCAGATATAATTTATATTATCTAGTTTGTTTTGGTCTTTTTATCCATAAAACCTTCAAATATTTAACCTCTGATCCAAAGTGAGGATTATTTGGGATTTGATTGATTGAAAATGAAACATTTATGTATTAGTTTTTTTTTTCTTTTTTTTTTGTAGGTATAACAATTTTTTTCTGAGAAATGTTCATGATAATACCTCCACCAAAGGCTTCTTTCACCATAAATGGAAAAATATGTCTGAAAAAGCTTCATTAAGATATGAATACCAACTAGGAGCGCCACACAAACTACAAATCCGCTATTTATCTAAACTGTTTTACAATGTGCATCTAAATATAGATTCAATTGAATATATGTATGATGAGACCAGAACCTGCAGGATCTGCGGTCAGATAAAAGGTTCTCGTAATGTTGTGGGCAGCTTTAGTTCAGGATCAAATTCACTAAGTGGAGAGAAAAAGCAGTCCACCATGTCTTTTGATACTAACTCCAAGGATGGTGTTTCCCACTGCATATTTTTAATACAAGGCATACTACTAATCATGATTGTAGTCAATTCAATAGCTCAATCATGGTATTTCTTCATCCCAATTCCCAAGTGTGATGTGAGAAGGGATGTCATTCTAGGTGATGCAGGATGATTGGAGGAAGGACTAATACTTCTCTTTGATGCCAAACTGATGTAAGACAAATCTATTGAAAGTATTATGTCTCCTGATTTTAATCACGGATTGAGGAGTTTAGGACAGTTTCTTGAAGGCATTTGAGTTTTAAAGAAATTGAAAAATCTGCATGATTTAAGAATATGAGGAAATATACTTGAGAATAGGGGCGGGGTGAAAATTAGAGTTCTGTGTCCTAAAATTTGTGATTAAATTGAAAAATATTTCTACTAGGTGTAGGGTAGGTTTGGAAGGGTGCAGACATGCTTGAAAATTAGAGTCATGTGTCCTAAAATTTGTGATTAAATTGAAAAATATTTCTACTAGGTGTAGGGTAGGTTTGGAAGGGTGCAGACATATGCTTGGAAGGTGCAGACGTATGCTGGGAAGGTGCAGGTAGGCAAGATTAAGGGGCGCAGGATGGGATGGGTAAAACAAAAAGAAAAAGAAAATAGGGCTTTGAGGTTTTAGGCAAAGAGAAAGAATATTTCCGCTTCCCAGGCATGTCCTTTCTATAAAGGAAAACAAGAAAAGCAGAGATAAAATAGGAGAAATCTAGATTTCAAGGAAGAAAAAACATAAGATACTTGTCTCAAGGCATTTCACCAAGAGTTTTCTTTGGCATCTCACCAAAGATGAAGATTATGTTAGAATCACATTAGCAATATCCCCGGCATCGCGCCTTGAGGATGAAGGCTTCCCACTCATAATTTTGCAAAGTAGCAAGCAACAATCTTTTTCATTCATTCATCTGTATCATCCATCATTATTGAAAAATCATTCAAAAAAATAAAAATCCATCAGTATTGAAAAGTGCATGAGGCTTACAATATATATTAGAAAAAGAAGGGAACTAGAGAATTCTAGAACCCTGAAAAAACCTAGCACTTCTAGAGAATTCTAGAACCCTGAAAAAACCTAGCACTTTTGGACTAAAATACTCTCTAATGACTTAGACTCTCTTCCCACTTAGAATTTTCGTAATACATGTGTGGGTCTATTGAAAGCACTCATAACTCGGAAAGCTTAAGTGAATTTGATGGGAAAAGACAATGGTAACCCTATTATAACTTAAGGGACTTAAAAGACATCAAAAAAATTAAAATTTGGACCTTAGGATGGTCCTCATCATACTCCCTCGCTTAAAAACTTGACCTTGTTAAGTACAATGGTCAGCATTAGTAGTGGGAGTTTTTCAAATGTCATCCAAGAGCATGTCGCAAACTACCGTCCTTTCCAACAAATTAGGTACTTCCAACGCACATTAAGCTTTGGGCAATCATTTTATTGGTCCGAAGTAATATAATCATAAGGTACACCTTCAACGTACTCTTTGTGCTTTGGCTATAACAATAGATAAAAAACATGTTCGTCTCTTACAATAGCTTTCCCTAATCTCTATCGTACTCTATACGAGGTATCGTCAATAATTGTTCCGACATGAACTCCTGACTCTGTAGAACTTGTAGTCTCCAAGGCTAGAGGACGTGCATGAAAATCTTGATGAATACGATCAACGCATGAGTTTTCGTAATACATGTGTGCAGCCTATTTTAAACACTCAATAACTCAAAAAACATAGTGATTTAGATGAAGAAAAAGACTATGGTACCCCTACTGTAACTTAAGGGACTTAAACGACACCCAAAAGTTAAAATTTGGACCTTAGGATGGCCTTTGAGAGTTGAGACCCCTAGGGGTTTTGAATAAGATGGCCTTTTGATATTTTAATTAGTAGTAAGGGCAAGAGAGGTTAGGCTTTTGATTGCAATAATAATTGTAAAAAAGACTTCTTTGGTTCAACAATACTGCTTGTACTCAGTACTTCTTTGGCTCATTTCTTCATTTGCTATTCTATTGACTGTCACTGCTTTGCTGGTACATTTTAACCGGAAAACTTTTCTTTTATTAGTAAGTAAATGGCTTATTTTTTTGAGAAGCATTCATGATAATACCTCTACCAAAGGCTTATTTTGCCCATTTATCATCTCAAGTGTGATGTGAGAAGGGATTTCATTCTGGGGTTTTGAATAAGATGGCCTTTTGATATTTTATTTTTAATAAGTAGCAAGGGTAAGAGATATTAAGCTTTTTATTGCAATAATATTTGTACAAAAGTTATCATTCAAAAAAAAAAAAAATACACTTGTACAAAAGACCTCTTTGCTGCCTCATTCCTTCATTTGCTATTCTATTGACTGCCACTGCTTTGCTGGTACATTTTCACTGGAATACACCAACTAATATTGCTGCCTTCACTTTCAGAGGCTACTATACATATTTTTTGACACAAGTTGTCCATGAGTAGTCATCTATGGTACCATCCTTTTTATTCTGATGGATCATTAGTTCATAGGTAAGTATGGACCTATAGTCCATCACCTTCAATTTACATTTGCAATTGCTGTGTGGATAAGAGACACAGACTAGTCACACACTGATCTGTGGTTACATGTCTTGGGAAAAAGAAAAATCTCAAAGTAATCTCATTCATGGGTTTAAACTGTTAACTATATGAAAATTACATTTCTCATATGTAACTGAGTCTAATTCTGTATTTATTCAGTGCAGTACCCATTCATAGAACTTCCCACCTGCGTGCATGGAGACCATCCCAAGTAAAAAGTGGAGACTCAGAGGGAACTCTTAGCAGCGAAAACATGATCTTGGATGAGCAAACCTTAGAGCAGGATTTACAGATAGCCATCAAGGAGGAGAATTACGCCCAAGCGGCAAAAATCAGGGATAATCTTCGGCTTCTCCATGAAGACAACATGGCTTCAGTCCTTGCAGCGAATGCCCGGTTCTACAATGCATTCAGGAATGGAGATCTGGCGGCCATGCACACCATATGGGCGAAAAGGGAAAATGTTTATTGTGTACACCCAGGTGCAGGAGGAATATCGAGTTATGATCTGGTCATGGGGAGCTGGGAGCATGTGTGTGGGGCTGATTATGAATTCCCACTCCAGATTGAGTTGAAGAATGTGGAAGTTCATGTTAGAGGTGCTATTGGGTATGTAACTTGCATGGAAGTGGTTAAGACCAAAGGCAGCAGCAGTTGGGGAAAACAAGTTGCAACTAATGTGTTTGAGAGGATTGATGGGCAGTGGTTTATGTGTATCCACCATGCCTCTCATGTTGACTTGTGAAGTAGGTACTTGTAGCTTTAAGAACATCAGTTTCACATATATGAAGGGTTTTATTTGGATATTAGTGATCTTTTTTTTTACTTAATCTTTTTACTGGCACCTGACTTTGTGACTCACATATTTGCACTCTGAATAGTTCCAAACATGTCTTAAAGTTGGGGTAAAGTCCCTGCTGACATTCAACTTCCTGCTCCATCTCTGCTTATATCATTGCTGCTATTATAACTTTTAAGCATTTTTTCCTTGTTGTAAACACTAACCTAAAACATAGATCCATTTCAGAGCTCTTTGAGGAGTTTTCCTACTAGGCGAGCGTACTTCCTGGTCAACAGGTAGAACAGGTCCCGCTGAACTAGTTATGGTTTTCAAATTGATTTATTTAAAATTCATGACTCAATATGTTCTTAGAGATGGCAAGTGGAAAAAAGTTTTTTCTTATTTATTTTTTTAGTGATAGCATTAAAATAGAACAAAAAGAAGAAAGAGACCATGGAGGACTCAATACAAAATGAAACAAAAGGAGATACATAAGAGTACATAAAAAACCCTCCGAGAAAAAGATAATCAAAAGTCATAATCTCATCTCTGTCAACTACAGAACAAGCAAGCCAATGTACTTTTCAATTGGTTGATCGCCGGACGTGCCAAATCCCAACTTCATGACTCGATCAAATTGTGAATACCCTCTCACTAGCAGATATGAACTTCCATGGGAGGCACTCTTTCACTCACTTGATGACATTAAGAGAATCACTCTCAATGATCAGATAACCCAACAAGATTTGATACATGAGATGGAACTGATACAATAGGGAAGTGTTTGTGCCTCCACCTTACTGGAACCTGTCTTCGCAACAGGGTCCGAAATGGCCTACCTAATCTCTTTCTCCAAACTCCTCAGAAAAACAACCCCCCCCCCCCACAATGCTAGCCGGACGCGGATCCACTTGTGCTGCACTTTCCTACAACAAGTCATCCGAATCTCCTCTCAGGACCCTTAGAAAGTAGTTGGGGAACTATTTCTGAAAATGGGGAGGCTTGTTGCCCAGTGGACAACCACATAAAGGACCTGCCTTTTTTAAAAAGGTAACGAGATGATTTTATTAAAGGTGTGAACCCCAGCACAATAATGGGGGATGAGATGTCCTACCAAAGGCTTTTGTTGGCATCACAAACTCTGGCAGGCCGAGAATATGATAGAAGTGGTGCACATTCATATAATACCTCTACCAAAGGCTTCTTTGGCACATTTGTGGACTTTTCAAAAACCCAAAACAGCCCAAAAGCTTTGATGATGTTCATCCAGATGCTATGAGAGAAGGGGCAATGGATTAGGATGTGCTCTATTGGGAAGATTGTGGACAGTGAAACTTCCCAAGGTTAAAAACTCCTCTGTTCCTTCCCTTCCAAGCCGACTCGAGAAGCAACAAGGAAAAGAAAATAAGAGTGGATAGTGAAACTTCCCTTCACTTCCAATCGTACCTCTAAAAACAGGAAAAAAGAAACTTCCCATATAACACATCTCAAAACTATTTATTAATTCTCAATCTACAAGTGGTGAAGGGCTTACAGGTGGAACAATTTGCTAATCAGTTGGCATAAATGTAGACACTCAGTAATTTCAATGATGTAACTCAGTATATATTTCAATCTAGCATAAGAAAATCCTAAAACCTTTTTTATTGCAAGTTACAAACTGCATGCTGCCAGCTATATATTGGTTTACACATGGAAGAATTGCAGGCCTTCTTCTATTGTCTGCAAATTGCCAATTATAAAGATTATTACCCCCATACATGGGTGATTATGCAACTATTTTTACTACTGATACAAAACAGAATGGCACCAAGGGTGGTCAAGGTCTTCTTTTCTCCAACTGACAGTTGGTGCCAAAGGTGATTATAAATGGAAGACATCATGTGGCTGACTAGCATTGCTTTTCCAACTGGAAAATTGCTTACTAGGCCTAAATTACAAGATATATCATTTATTTCTTGAATCAGCAACTGCTAGACTCTCCCAACAGGAGAATGAGGTGGATAAATGACATAGGTTGCGGAAGCTTCCCTTTGAGTTCTGGTTGAAGCCTTTATCCTATCACCGGTTGGTGTGTGCTCCAGCGAAGTTTTTGCTCCGAGTTTCTTACACACTTCAGAAAGATTGACAGGTCTTCTGCCATGGAAGATCGCTATACAAATGGAGAAAGCTTGTAGTAAAGAGATGGATGCATTGAAATCAACTTTGTACCACCCCTCTTTAAGGGCTGCTAAGCTGAAGACATGCTTGTTTTCTTGGGCTCCTCCCTGCAATATAAATAAAGAAAATAGGAGCACTGACATTGTTAATGATCTATGAAAATACCTTTCCTACTTGTGAAATTCACCATAAATAATTAGTGTCAAAATGATGCCATATTTTGTTCTAAACTACCTGGACGAAAAGATCAAGTTGACGTGGGTCTTCTGAGGTGGAACAAGCTTGGGATGAGCTTAAGTTTTGTGGATCCTGGTTGGTAAGAATTGTTAGCATGCAACCCACGTCCCAACCTCCACAGTCACAAGATCCACCCGATTTCCATCGGCTAATCAATGATGAAGGTACTCCATCTGTTGCTGGCAATGCATGAACACCATTTGGGAGTATGACTACAATACTAGAAAACCCTCCACATTCTACATTTGATCCTATCTGTGAGTCTTCTTCTGGGTAGCAAGATAATCTATCTTGTGCCACACACTCACCCTGTCCTGCCATTGATGAATTGCTCTCATTACCACTCTCTTGCCCATCAATTTTAAAGATTCCCATCCTCTCTTTTGGAACATTGATAACAATGGCTGCAAGCTCTCTGCTAGGTAGGAATCCAAGAGTTTCATGATTTGCCTGTCTTGCTTCAGCATCAAATAGAACAAACTCTCTCATTGCCAAATGATCCTTAGAATCCACGTCGGTATGTTTTGGGCATTGAGTACATGAAACCTTCATTTGCCCAACTATATTTGATACGTACCCTGGCCTTTTACTGTTGCTTCCTTGACTTATCCACCTGCCACTCTTCTTCTTAACTTCGCGAATAGAGTAGAATGTGTAAATACAATCAAAATCATCCTTCCCAGCTATGCATACTTTCCTCATTGTGGCTGTTAGGACATCACTGTTATTGAATGTTAATCTAAAGACAGGCAGTTCATTTCTCGTAGCAAGATGCAGGCGAGCATGTGCTGTTAATGGCATTTGCTTCTCATCTGGGAGCGAGCCATGGGTGTTGGTGGGCTCACAACTCGAGAAATTCAAGTTTCTCTTCAATGTGGATACCTCCTGTAGAGGAGGTTCGTGGGCACAACTAGATTTATCGACATGGTGACCGAGTGAATCTGAAGGTGAATCCTCAAAATGTGACCGGCGGTTAAACGCCTTGACCTTTAGCAGCGGATCTAGAATCCTTCTCAATGGGCTGTGCCTAGACCTGCTATTAGCATTTGCTTTATCTATATGTGAACTATCTGAACAAGCAGAAGCACATGGTCTTGCTGAACCTGATTTAGCAGTAGATGATGTCGAGTTCAATTGTCGTGCAGCTAGAACCTCTTTAGAACTGACACTTCTGCTCTTGTGAAAACCAGCATTTGACTGCTTACTAGGCGATGGATCTCTTCTTGAAGCTGTGCAGGGTTGGGCTTCTTTTGAACCCAGTCCATCAGATGGTTCAACTGGAATTAGCTTCACAGGCTTGACTGTGGATTTATTCTGTTCTGTTGGTCTGTCATTGGATTGAATGGTTGGAGTTTTTTCAGATGAAACTTTTGTACTGGGCACATCTACAGGACTACATATGTCCAAGTCTTGCCATTTGCTGGTTTGAGAATTACATGGGAGTGGGCAAGAGTGTGGAACAGCGGGAGAATGACCAGCAAGCTGAAAATTGAATTCTTCTGAAAAGCTACTGCGATTTACTACTGTCGGTCTTCCAAGATATGATGATGTGCATTCAAAGCTATGTGGATCACCAGGGCTTCTCTCCTGAAGATGACCCTTTGTGCCTTCAGAATGATGAAAGCCCAATTCTTGGTGCTGCTCTGCTCTACTTTTGGATTCACCATTTCGGGCATTTGTCTTACCTTTTGACCGAACCACACAACCAAAATCTTTTGAATTTGACAAGAAGGGTCCCATTTCTGGAGGTTGGCATGTGTTGCCTGAAAAATCCTTTGAATCTGAATCTTTTCTCTTATCCTTTTTGAGCTTGAATCCCAAATCATCTTTGCTGATGGCCTGATCAGATTTCAGTGGGATGTTTTTGGGATCATGAGAAGTTGCATTGTCTCTTGACGGTTTTCCATCCAATACCTGAGAGTGGTCTTCTTTCGCAGATGATTTGAGACGAGATTTCAAAGAAGTGGACTGCCTTTGACCAAGAGGGTTAGTATTACAGTCGTTTCGACCAGAAAGGCTAGACGATCCAAAAATCGAGAATGATGAGGAGGCATTACTAGTGGATGATGAATGCACATTACTTCCTGTTGGCTCCGGTCTCTGGCTGGCCCTCCATTTTTCAAGACGTCCCCAATCAAGAACTCCAAAATTCAAAGCCTTTTCCTGGACGTTGTTTCCTTGCCCAGTACGCTGGAGATAACATGGTAGACTTGACATGTATTTGACAAGCTCTTCTGCCTCAGTTGCCTTCCTCTCAGCCCTTTGGTGCTGGTAATTCCCTGACAATGTAGGCCTAACCGAGTGCCCATCACTTGCATTCTTCTGTACAATTCCCGAATGTTGGTCAGTATGTGACTGATCGATCGGCCTTTCAGATATCAAAGCATTACCCTTGTCTCTCAGCTTTAAGCTTCTGCTTGCCCTCGGGGATAGGGGGGCCTTCTCCTTTGCTGATTTTGAGCTGCTCTTAGCTTCTACCTTGTATCCCATTCCTGTTGTAGTTTCTGAGTTGATTTGTACATTATTTGCTTGTATCTTGGACGAGGTCATGGTGATCTCAAGAAGTAAAATGAATGTAATTTGATGAAGTGTGTTTCAGTCCACTACCACTTTCTGATAAGTAAAAGGTTTCCTTCCTCTCAATCCGCCTCATGTTTTGTGTTCCCGTTGCCTTTGATTCTCATCAAACCTCACATAGATGTAGGCTCAACTGCTGAATCTGAAGATGAAACCCCAAAAACTGTCATGTAAATTGTTGCAATTCTGAGATGGGTGCATGTAAATTGTTGCAATTCTGAGATGGTGCATGTAAATTGTTGCAATTCTGAGATGGGTTTTGTCTATATACATTCAATTAATCCAAAAATGGTGGTTTATGGTACAGAAAGTAGAAAGTTTCATGTAAAATTGCAGAGAATTACACTATTTTTTGTAAAGAGCAGCTTGAAAGAGACAAAATTAAACTACCTTATATCCAATAGAGGGATTTCCCACAGAATTCAGTGCTTATCGATTAGATTTCATCCTCAATTTCTGTTTAATTGAAGAAAACCTAATGTTCCAAGAAAAGGGGTTTTGAGGTTTCTCCAATGGCATTGCCACAGCCGTTGATCCGCGAGATCTCGATATAGAGGAAGGATCGAGTGGTGGTGGAGGGATAAGGAGGTGAGTAATGAGACAAAAAAAGAAGGAAGATAGGGTAAGGTAGTGGCCAAAAGGGAGCGAATTACGAGATCTTTCTTAACCTAAAGATAGTTAAAAAAAAAAAAAGAACTTGTTGGGAAGACAGGGAAAGGAAGAAGATGAGGTGGGAATGAAATGTCTATTTTGCCCTCATCTGTTTTCTTTTGTGGTGCAACCATTTTTACGCGGTTTCCAAGGGTATTATAGTCATATTCCCCTCCCTCACTCTCCCTTTCCCCAAAATTCAAAATCCTAATCTTCTTCCAAAAATCAAATCCCTAAATCCCTTTATGCATGTAAATCAAAATCATTAATTTGTTGAAAATGGATGTAAATTAAGATCATCACACAACAGAAACCCTAAATATTTTTTCTTCTTCTGTCAGAACTCAGAAGAAGAAGAAACAGAATTCCGAGTAAATTGTGAAGAAAAACAAGTACCGGACGAAATAGAAGAAGAAATGCTGATGACGTGGAAGAAGATCCGAGAGGTTTCCGCCGTGAATTCTAAGCGTGGAAAGAAAGGAGAGAAAGGAATTGAGAGCAGAAAATCTCCTCGAAATTCGTATGCGTTTTCCCCAACTCAAGGAAAGATAAGAAGAGGTTCGTTTTGTTTTGTTTTGTCTCTTTCTTCTCTGCAGGGAAAGAGAGAGAGGTGGAGAGGAAATTTGGCCATTTGGGTTTCATGGGAAGGCAAAAGTGAGGTGGGGTCCATTAGGGAGGAGTGACAGAAAGGGAAGCCAATGCCGCTCAGTGGGGTCCATTCATGGCTTTTAAAAACCGGATTTTCTGAAGTCCGGGATCTCTTTTCCATAAGAAAAAAGCTGTGAGTCTTGAATCATTTACATAATAAACCTTTCATTTGTTGGCCCACAGCATAAATAGCCTGTAACTCATAAATCATTTCTATAACATCATTAGGCCCCTTTACTGTAAAAGTTAGACTAGAGGGCTAACAGGGGGAGTGCCATGTTTTGAGAACGAGACCAACTCACCTTGTCCTTTCTTTTTTGAGTGGCTGCTCAGTAGGGGTGCAACTCGGGTCGGTGTGCGGTTCAACCGAAAAAAAAAGTCGGTTTCGGGTTCGGTTTCAGATTCAGGTTGAGTTTTCCCAACCCGGGTTGAGTTCGAGGTTGGGTCGAGTTGAACTTGTGTTGGGTTAGGTTGAGGTTGGCCTCAACCAGACCCAGCCCACCCGAATTGCACCCTTACTCAAAGCTTTTTGAGAAGAGTGATGCAAGGAAAACTGTTTTCTACAACTGAGGAGGAAACTGAACAAATCAGTTGTTGCTACCACATCCAAAGTGATGTAGAATTGTTCTTTCAGTATTCTCACCGAAAAAACGTTATACACATGGTGCATTCTGATTGTTGGTTTCCCACCTATCAGTCTTACTCTCCGTTACCATATTAATTTTGAGATGGGAAATGTTATTAGCACAACCATGTTTTTATAATTGCACAAATGCAGCATATCTTTTCTTTTTCAATTGGCTTGTCAGAGCTTTTTGGGAACGGTAGGTAATGACCTCTGACAGCTCTTCAAATAATAGAAGAAAAGACGTGTTTGTGCAGATAGCAAAACATGGTTGTGCTGTTAACATTTTCCTTTTGAGAATTATAATGACTTGTGAGTTTTGAAAATCTAATTAAATAATAAACTACAAAGTGAGTTCGTCTCGTTATCAAAGTATGGTAGTGGGAATTTTCGTTAACCTATTTTAAACCAAAAATAGCCTTACGGACGGTTTGGATCATCCTATGGTGTAGGCCGTACAGTACTTTTTAAAAAATAATGGACTCTAAGGCCTTTCATCGTATAATAACTATTTCTTTTTGTCTCTTTTCTCTTTGATTTAATTTTCTTGTTTTTTTTTGGGTGTCCAAGTGTGTTTTTGTTTTTCTCGAACATTGCATTGGTAAATATTGGGTCAAGGCAACTGGGCCCACTTCCTATTAATGCCCGATCTCGATGGAGTGGTGAGGAGATCTTTTGCCCATAAAGGGATTCTGATATAGTGATATGGGTGTTTTTCAGCGTTCCCTCCCTCCTTTTCTTTGTTTTTGCCTTTTGAGTTTTGTCCATTCTTGTTTTGCAAAGCATTTTCATAAAAATCATGTGAGGATATTTTGGAGATTTTATATGCTGTGCGCGTGACCTCTAGTATTTTTCAAAAAGTACAGTGGGGCCCACTTCTTATGATGATCCGAACCGTTCCTTTTAGGCTAAAGAGTAAACATCATGTACCCCGTAGATCATGTCCATAGGATGATTCTAACCCTCGGATCTATAGAGGTTTTTATAATGTGCAAAATAGTATGTCGTGCTTCCGCTATGGCCCCAGCAAATGAACGGTTTGGATCATCCTACGAAGTGTACCCCACTGTACTTTTAAAAAATACTAGACGTCACGCGCGCACACGCAGCATATAAAAGCTCCCGTTATTTTGATATGATTTTTTCTTTTCATAGAACAGCTATGCGCGGGTGAACTCACTTTTATGATCATCTGATAATTTTATGTAGTGAAAATACAAAACTATCCTCAGATTTTTTGTAACAACTACTGAGTGCGTGTTTGGCATACCGTTTAAAACACCGTTTTGGGGCCAAATGGCCGTTTGGGAGTGTTTGGGTCCGCAGCCACCGTTTGAAACGCCGTTTGAAACAACGTTTGAACTCTCAAAACGGCGTTTTGCATACGGAGGGGGGGAGGTCCGTTTGCAAAACGCCGTTATGAACGGAGTTTTTGGGCTGTGGGTTTTTACGTGTTTGCCCTCACCAAAACCCATTTTTACGTATATGCTTGCGATTTTATCCGTTACGTCAAATACCAAAAAAGTGGGGGTGTTAATATCATTCTTGAGGACACAAATTTGTTAAATTGTTAATATTTAATTCAAAACAAGGGGCTGCTAATATCATTATATGATCACTTAATTTTGATTTTTTAAAGACAAAAGAATTAAAAGAAACCCTAGTTTCTTACTTTTTTCATCTACTTTGCAAAGTTGCAAACCCTCTCACACCTCACTGCCTCAGCGCCTCCACTCGTCCGTCAAATCCGGCAAATCCAGCCGTTAAGAAGAAGAAGGAGAAGAGCCCTAAAGGTATATCCATTTTTTTTTTTGGCAATGATGTTTAATTTTAATAGTGTTTGAATGAGATCCTAATGACCTTTTAATATTGGGCCTAATGAGAGAGTAGTTGAGTTACATTGAGGCCAACCAAGCAATGCCGTTTTTGGTCATTTTACCACTAAAACTCTGTTTTGGGGCATTTGCAACCAAACACACAATACCTCCGTTTGCCGTTTTGATCTGGCCAACCAAACATGAAAACGCTGTTTGGCTAAACACCGTGTTGAACAAACAAAGCTATTTCAAACGGTACGCCAAACACACCCTGAGTCTACGTTGGAACTGTAAGTCTGTAACCAGTATAAAATCACTCGAGAGAACGAGGGTAATTTCGTCATTTAGGGTTAAGTTAAGTAGTGGGTGTAATAGTATCATAAAGTTGTGGACCCCATCATTTAGATTGCATAGTACATAGTATGATCTCGCAAAAATGTTTCTCTCTCTCCCTCTGCTGACCCCACATATCGACATGGCACGTGAGATGCACGTGTTGATAGTTGACGAGATCTTTCTATTGTTTATTTTTGAATTATGTAGGCATTACCCAAAATCACGTTTAACTCTGAGTCCAATAATTAGTTTAGAAAGAAATGATAATCTTAAACAAACAAGGCCTTAGAGAGATGATATGATTATGGTTAATTAGAACTGGGTTTAAATGGGTTTAAGTGGTCAGTATGATGGAAGTAGAACAATTTTTTGTGTAAACATTCTGCAACATGCTAATATCAAGTGGTAAGTGCAGAATAATTCTTACTGAAAATTTCATACGAGCGACCGCTTAAAATATATTTATATTTCGCCTTGAGTACATAATATGCAGATTTTATGTGCTGTATGTGCATGAAATCCATTATTTTTCAAAGAGTACTGTGGGTTCCACTTCATAGGATGTTAAGTTGTACGCCTGAAAATCATTTCCATAGGATGGACCTAACCCTCCAATTTGTAGTACTACACGTAGTAGAAACCTCTCTAGATCAGAGGGTTAGGAAGGTTAGGATCATTCTATGGAGATGATTTTTGGGGTACATATTGGCCCAACAAGATGGACCTCACCCTCCAATTTGTAGGACTACATGTAATAGAAACCTCTCTAGATTGGAGGGTTAACAGGGTTATGTCGTTATGATCATGGTTTTAAATTTCGAACTGAAATTCAGATTTCGCTCACCACCGAAACCGAAATTTAGAATACCCGAAACGGTACTTTATTTCGGCCGAAATTTCAGACCAAAAAACTTGAATTTTTTAATTTTTTAATATAATATTAATTGGTGTACTGAAAATTTTGATTTCAGTGAGGACAGAAACGTATTCCGAAACCTAAATTTGAAACCATGGTTATGATCATCCTATGAAGATGATTTTTGGGGTACGTCGTGGCCCAATAAATGAAAGGTTTGATCATCGATCCTATGACGAGGGCCCAAAGTACTTTTTGAAAAATACTGAACTTGAAGCGTGCACACCATATACAATCTCCACAATACGTATCATTGGCCTAAAGGGATTTGAAGCCATTTAGCGGCTTACTTTTTGCGGGAGAGAACAGCCCAACTCAGATGAATCGAATGAATAAGACAAAATCTTGAGCCCTTGGGGCTGTTCTCTCCTGCAAAATGAGCCGCAAAATTCCTTTCCCCGAAATTGCCTAGCAAATCCCCGGCCTAAAATATTATGATAAGCACGAGGGGAAAGAAACGAAGCATGAGGGCATACCCTTTTTCTCTTTGTATTGAGAAAGTGATGTGGGCGAGCTTTAAAAAGCTCTGCCAAAGTAATAGACTAATCATGAACAAAATACATGGAAAGTCTACAAAGATATATTTTATATTCCATCCCTATCACTTCTTCATCAAGTAGTAGCGCCTACAAATTGTGACTTTAACTAAAGTATTATGCCAGGCTCTTTTATAAGTTCTGGTTGTACATTTATTTTTTTAAAGAGCAACACACATTTCATGATTAGAAACACCCACATGCCACCCCATTCTAACCCTCTAATTTTTAACAGGTTTTGTTGGTAAAAGTAAACCCTTGTGATTGTTCATTTAAAGGGCATACATTTGAAAAAATAATGGGCGTTTGATATGTTTGGAAATTTTAGGTCATGGTCCATCCATTGCAAGGTACAATAATGGTTTGGATTAGGTTGTTCTTAACCATACTCGGCCGTAGTTCTTTGTTTTTGTGTGCGGTGAATGTGAGACAGGAGAAAATGGTGTTTGGAAAACGTGGCGCCCGGTGAAGTCCAGTTCTTTGAATCCCATCAAAATAGCGTAGGCGAATCAAATTTCCACATCTGGTACATTTTGGATTTTGAGAATTGATTCTTTTTCCAAAACTGATTGATGAAACGCAATTTTGAGTCCAATAATCAGTTTTGAATTCAAAATCCAAACAAATAGGTGGAGTCGCTTTGAGGATTCTGATTCTCCTTTCCCCTAGTTTATTTCATGAGAATTATAATGCACCTTAAGGCCCGTTTGGATTGCGGGAATTTTCTAGAAATTAAAAGTTTGGAAAAGAAAAGCTTTTTCATATTTTTCTTCTTTTCTATCATTTGATTACAAATGGGAAAATGTAATTTGTATCATCGAAACTAATGGTTTATTTAGAGGGACCTTTAATTTATAATGGTATCATTTAAATTTCTCGTTTACCTATAAATTGTGAAAATAAAAAAAAATTCTTAGGAAATTTTTTTTCACAAGAAATACTTTTCTTAAAATTTGTCATTCGGCAAAAGACGGAGAGGGAAAATTTTGAGCTTGATATGGTATTGGTTCAAAAAACATAGCAAAAAAATGGAAAGACAAGAAAATACATTTAAAATTGTCATTTGTGTTGTAACTATATAAATAGCCACCTAATTTTTGTGGCCATTAATGGCTAACCATCTCATCCTCTCCCTTATATAAATGAGATGTGAGTTGAATGACTGAGACATAAAGAGAAAATCTCTCTCTCTTCTTAACTCTCTCTCTCTCTTTACTCTCTCTCTCTTACTGACACTCTCTCTCTCTCACATACACACCTTTTCTCACTCTCTCTCTCACTTACTCTCTCCGTCTTACTCTCTCCCTTGATTACTTTTAGTTATATTTATAACACGTTATCAACACAAAGCTCTGACCAACTGATTTGTCATTAAGACGAATTTGCTCCGATCAGCTCATGCTCTCTCTGAACAGATCATTGCACACTTTGAATTAGTTCAAATTACAACCATAAATTGTAAGGTAACTAATTTATTTACAATGCTTTAATTTTTATTTTGTGGTCTCGTTCTTTTGTGTGGACTACCGCCTTTGTAACGAGAACACAAATTTAATTCATTTCCGGTACTTAACTTTTATTTTGTGGGTTCGTTTATTTGAGCGGATTACCGCCTTCGTAAATAGAACACAAATTTAAATCATTTCCAGTACTTAACTTTTATTCTGTAGGTTCGTTCATTTGAGCGGATTGCCACCTTCGTAACGAGAACACAAATTTAATTCATTTCCATTACTTAACTTTTATTCTGTGGGTTCGTTCATTTGAGCGGATTACCGCCTTTGTAACGAGAACACAAATTTAATTTATTTTCAGTACTTAATCTTTATTATGTGGTCTTGTTCATTTGTGCGGATTACCGCCTATGTAATGGGAAAATAAAGTTAATTTTTATTCTGTGGTCTCATTTCATTTGTGCGGATTACCTCCTTATGTAACGGGAACGCAGTTCTATTTTATGTAATCTGTTAATCTACTTTTATAAGATCACATATTTGTTTCGCGGATAACCGCATGTCATTTGGTGGGAATTTATTTATTGGATTATATATATAAACATATTCTTTTCTGTCATCATCTGGGGTGATGGCTTAGTGGTAGGAAACCGCTCAATCCAAAAACTCTCAACGTATTGGGTTCAAGTCGCGCAAACCCCATTATGTCAAATGATCTCATGTCCTAGTTAACTGGGGGGAACATGAGCAACGCCCAATTACTGTCACGTCTTATAGTTGCTGAACAAAATAATGAAATTCTCATGCAACAACATCGATCTCGCCCAACTGGTTCCACCCCATTCCCAAAAGCGAACTCCATTTCATTTAGTGAACGTGGATGAGGGTGTGGAAGAGTTAGAGGTAGTCGAGGTCGAGGACGTGGATATTACAATAATTATCTTAGACCTCGTAACGATTTTGGACCTCTGAAGGCAGAAGTACAAGAACTGAAGTGGCATAGTCCTGATATATAAATTCAGGATAAAAGCCAATCAAGTATGCTACAAAAGCATTCTGTAGATGCTTGTCATAGATGTGGCATGAATGGGCATTGAGCAAAGACATGTCGGACAGCAAAGCATTTGGTGGATCTATACCAGTCTAGCTGAATCTTTGATTAAAAGACTTCAATTGATTGCAAGACCACTACTTTTGAAAACAAAATTACTAATTTCTGCTTGGGGTCATGAAATATTACATGCGGCAGCTCTTATCTGCATTAGACCAACTGCTTATCATAAATATCCACCGTTGCAACTTGTAGTCGGTCAAGAACCAAATATCTCTTGTTTACGAGTTTTTGGTTGTGTTGTACATGTCCCAATTGCACCTCCACAGAGGACAAAAATGGGTCCACAACGTAGACTTGGAATTTATGTTGGTTTTGATTCTCCATCTATTATTAGATACCTTGAACCACTTACTCGAGATATATTTACTGCAAGGTTTGTAGATTGTCATTTTGATGAAATGGTTTTCCCATCATTAGGGGGAGAAAAGATTTTACCAAAAGCATATGAGCGTCCTGAAATCTCATGGAATGAGTCAACTTTATTATTTGTTGATCCACGTATGAGTCAATCTAAACTTGATGTTCAAAGAATTATACAACTACAAAATATTGCAAATCGAATACCATACGCATTTACTGATGCAAAGAAAGTGGTAAAATCTTATATACTAGCAGCTAATATCCCAGCGAGGATTGAAATTCCAAGTGACCAATATGTAAGTAAAGCTATAGAAGAGTCTAAACCACGCCAGAAGCGTGGTAGACCAATCGGAGCAAAGGACACAATTCCCAGAAAGAGGAAAGCGTTAAATGATGACGTCCCTAAAGGAGTCATACAGACAAATCAAACCACAAAGATGGTTAATGAACTGATAGACCTTGAAGAGGCTAATCATAATATTATCAATAAAAGAATACAAGTACCCTAAAATGAAGAAATTTCGATCAGTTATGCCAATAAGAATGAAATATGGGATCGAAATAAAATGATGACAAATGACATATTTGCCTATAAAGTGGCATTAAAAATTGAAATAAATCCTGAAGAGGATCCAGAACTACAAAATGTGGATGAATGTCGACAAACAATTGATTGGCCAAAATGGAAAGATGCAATTCAAGATGAATTGAATTCATTAGCAAAACGTGAAGTTTTTGGAACAATAATACAAACACCAGAACATGTAATACCTGTTGGATACAAATGGGTATTTGTTCGAAAGCGAAATGAGAAAAATGAAATTATGAGATATAAAGCACGTATTGTTGCATAAGGTTTCTCACAAATGCCTGGCATTGATTATGATCAAACATATTCTCCAGTAATGGATGGAATTACTTTTGCTCCTTAATCAGTATGGCAGCCAAAGAAGGGTTTGGCATGCGTCTAATGGACGTTGTTATAACATACTTATATGGATCACTAGATAGTGATATATATATGAGGAAAGTGAAGCTACACCGCCGGTGTAGCTAACTTAGCTACACCGCCGGCTTAAAATACAATGGGCCCACATTGTTTTGGTGATCCAAACCATTCATTTGATTGGCCCTCACATAGATAGGGTGTCCACCAAAAATCAGCTCCATAGGATCATCCCAACCCTTCAAACTGTGGAGGCAAAAATGGACAAATTTGTAAAGGTTTTTACACATTCATTTTTGCCTCCACAAATCGTAGGGTTGGGATGATCCTATGGAGCTGATTTTTGGTGGACAACCTATCTATGTGAGGGCCAATCAAATGAATTCTTTGGATCACCAAAACAATGTGGGCTCATTGTATTTTAAGCCGGCGGTGTAGCTTCACTTTCCTCTCTCTCTCTCTCTCTATATATATATATATATATATATATATATATATATATATATATATATATATATATGAGAAAACGGTTGCTACACATATGTGTAGATAAGTTATCTACACACTAGCTTAAAATACAGTGGGGGCCACATTATTTGGGTGATCCAAACCATTCATTTTTAAGGCCCTCACATAGATAGGGTGTCCACAAAAAATCAGATCCATAGGATCATCCTAACCATTCGATCTGTGGAGGCGAAAAATGAACTAATTTGTGAAGGTTTAAAGACATCCATTTTACGTCCACAAATCGTAGGGTTGGGATGATCCTATGGATCTGATTTTTTATAGACACCCTATCTATGTGAGGGCCTTTAAAATGGATGGCTTGGATCACCCAAACAATGTGGGCCCCCACTGTATTTTAAACTAGTGTGTAGAAAACTCTCTACACATATGTGTAGGAACCGTTTTCTCATATATATATATATATATATATATATATATAAGCTCACCAAACTTATCGTGAGCTTAAGCGCCCAATCACATTGGGGCCTACTTTGTTAGGATGATCCAAAGCATTCATTTGAAAGGCCCTTACATAGATGGGGTGTGTACCAAAAATCAGCCCCATAGGATCATCCTAACCCATCCATTTGTGAAGGTCAAAATGGACAGACATTATTTGTCCACAAAGCTACCCATTTTTGTCCTCCACAAATGGAGGGGTTAGGATGATCCTATGGAGCTGATTTTTGGTACACACCCTATCTATGATAGGGCCTTGCAAATGAATGGTTTGGATCACCACAAAAAATGCGGGACCCATGTGATTGGGGCGCTTAAGCTCACCAACACTTTCCTCTCTCTCTCTCTCTCTCTATATATATATATATATATATATATATATATATATATATATATATATATATATAGAGGAAAAGGATTGTACGCTCGAGTGTACCAAGCTTATGGTACGCTCGAGTGCCCAATCACATGGGTCCCACATTTTTTGTGGTGATCCAAAGCATTCATTTGCAAGGCCCTATCATAGATAGGGTGTGTACAAAAAATCAGCTCCATTGAATCATCCTAATCCCTCCAAAAGTGGAGGGCAAAAATGGACAGATTTGTGGACACACAGTGTCTGTCCATTTTGACCTCCACAAATGGATGGGTTAGGATGATCCTATGGAGCTGATTTTTGGTACACACCCCATCTATGTAAGGGCCTTTCAAATGAATGCTTTGGATCATCCTAACAAAGTGGGCCCACATGTGATTGGGCACTCGAGCGTACCATAGCTTGGTACGCTCGAGTGTACAATCCTTTTCCTCATATATATATATATATATATATATATATATATATATATATATATGAAAATCCCTGAAGGGTTAAAATTGCCGAATAATTCAAAACCACGAAATTTATATTCAGTCAAATTACAACGATCATTGTATGGCTTAAAACAATCCGGTCGTATGTGGTACAATCGTCTCAGTGAATATTTGGTAAAAGAAGGGTATGCAAACAACAAGATATGTCCATGTGCCTTCATTAAGAAATCAAATACTGGTTTTGTGATTATTGCTGTATATGTTGATGATTTAAATATTATTGGTACTACTGAAGAGATCATCAACACCGGTGAGTATTTGAAATAGGAGTTCGAAATGAAAGATCTTGGAAAAATAAAATTTTGTCTTGGTATACAAGTTGAACACTCATCAACGGGAATCTTCATTCATCAGACGACATATACAACAGTAGCTCACTTATGTGGATAAAGTTCTCAATTGATTTAGTATGGATCAAGCTCATCCATTAAGTTCTCTAATGGTTGTACGTTCCCTTGATACAAAGAAATATCCATTCCGACCACAAGAAGATGGAGAAGAACTTCTTGGACCGGAAGTTCCATATCTTAGTGCTATTGGTGCACTTATGTATCTTGCGAATTGCACAAGACCTGATATTGCATTTTCAGTCAATCTATTAGCAAGATTCAGTTTAGCACCAACTAAAAGACATTGGAATGGAATCAAACACGTACTTCGCTATTTCCGTGGAACTACTGATATGGGGTTGTTCTATTCAAGGGAGGCAAAGTCACCAATACTAGGATATGTAGATGCAGGATATTTGTCTGATCCACATAAAGCCAGATCACAAAATGGGTATGTATTTACATATAATGATACGGCTATATCATGGAGATCAATGAAACAAACACTGATAGCCACATCTTCAAATCATTCTGAGATACTTGCAATTCATAAAACAAGACGGGAATGTGTTTGGCTCTGATCAATGATTCAACATATTCAAGAATCATGTGGCTTATTGTCAATCAAGGGAGATCCTACTATAATATACGAAGACAATGCTGCGTGTATTGCACAACTCAAGGGAGGTTATATCAAAGGTGATAGAGCGAAACATATTCCACCGAAGTTCTTCTATGCGCATGAACTTCATGAAAAGGGAGATATCAGTATGCAACAAATTAAAATCTGGCTGATTTATTCACAAAGGCACTTCCCAAAGCACAATCTCAGCAACTGAGATACAAAATTGGAATCCGTCGATTCAAAGATCTTCTCAGATAAAGCATCTCAACTTAACAGGAACTATTTTTCAGGGGGAGACTGTACTCTTTTTCCTTCGCTATAGTTTTTATCCCATTGGGTTTTTCCTAGCAAGGTTTTAACGAGGCAGTCTTAAATGGTTCCATTTCTTTGTATGATGGTTATCCAAGGGGGACTGCTGTAAATGATATAAATGGCCACCTAATTTTTGTGGCCATTAATGGCTAACCATCTCATCCCCTCCCTTATATAAAAGGGATGTGAGTTGAATGACAGTGAGACATAATGAGAAAATCTCTCTCTACTTCACTCCCTCTCTCTCTCTACTCTCTCATACACTCCCTCTCTCTCTCACTTACTCTCTCCGTCTTATCTCTCCCTTGATTACTTTTAGTTATCTTTATAACAATTTGCAATATATAGTGGACAAAAAATGAGTTTACTACGCTTAAAACACATTTTCAATGCTTTCCTCAAAAAATAAAATGGAATTTTTTTTATTGTAAAAGTTTTAAATGGAGGATTAAACAACAAACCAATGAAATGTGTTCTTTTTTTCAAAAAAAAATAAAAATGAACCATTTAAAACGGTGTTTTGCTAACTATGGGGTGGAGAGCCTTCTACAGTTCTACTAATTATTTGTGTCCCCAATTTGGAGGTGAAACCTGTTAACGTATCTCATTTAAGATAACCATGACATACCTTCTATATAGTCAAGGCATCATGACATCATGCTGAATCATGAAATATTCCATTCTGCAGCAGCCCAAGAAGGAATATATCTTCAACATAATAAGATAAGGATTGATGATGTCACCCAAGAGGAGAATGCCTTTCCAATTAATGCCATGTTGAGAAAGAGAATATTTTATTCATTCTTTGTATTCTTCCTTATATTGATTGATTGTAATCATGAAATCCTACTGTCATGAGATAGGACATGCTGTACTCTTCCATGTATAACACCCTATTCATTATAAATATAGAGTGGCAATATGCAACATTTGTCTTAATCTTTTGTTTTCAAAACCCACATTCCATTGTTTTAGTAACGACATGACACTAATTTTCAGTTTTGTGACTGGCTGATGAAGGCCACTACAGTTAACAAATAACAACAGAATGCAGATATCATTTCTATCTGTTAAAGCTTACATAAAACCTGTTATATGAATATCATTTCCCTTTCAGCCAAATCCGGAGACTAAGACTAAAACCTTTGTCGAGTTGTAACCATGGTTTCAAATTTCAGTTTCGGAATTCGTTGACCGAAACTAAAATTTCTTCAGCTGAAATTCGACGAAATCAATTAAAATAATATTTTATCCCATACAAAATTTCGACCCGGGAAAATAATAAATAATGAACAAAATCGAGATTTTTGGGTGAAATTCCTTAAATTACGGATTAAATTTTGAGAAAAACAAATGTGTATGAAAGAAGGAGAAGGGTTGTTTAGGAAACAAGTATATTTGTTTCAGCAACCAATTAGGCAGAACACGAACATGTGCAAGCATTCAAATGCTTGTTTCAGCAACCAATTAGGCAGAACACGAACATGTGCAAGCATTCAAATGCTTGTTTCAGCAACCAATTAGGCAGAACACGAACATGTGCAAGCATTCAAATGCTTATTACACCTAATGGCTCTATAGTCTTATAGACATTGATTGGTACACTTTGGATTTTAAGTGCTGCTGTGTCCGCATCATCTTTGAAAATTTCTCCCCCTACCACGTTTCTCAAGGCATCCATGATTGTTGATGGGAAGTCTTACTAGGCTTCTTAACGTTGTTTCTTCTAATGACGATCTATCACTATATATTTAGGCATTTTAAATTGAAAAGAGGACGCACAGTAGGAGGGCTTCCTACGAATCACCCCTCCTATTACTACTCTTGCCCAAGTGCGCTTAACTTCGAAGTTCTTGTGCTAGTACTATCACACCTTAGGAATGATAGCTACCAAAGCAAGATCCAGACCGTCAATCTTGGGGCCTATTAGTTGTGGACAACAAACCAAAGATCTTACGTTGCCTGCGGTTGGTAGTTAAAAGAAAGTTCAATATTGTTCGAGAACTTAGGGAAATGATCAAACTAGGGTCCCATATGGAGACATTTATATACAATCAAGACCATTAAACTGGCCAATCAAAAAAAAAAAAAGACCATTAAACTTGCAGAAAATTGTAAGGCAACAAGTTTTCGTTCCATTCCGGACAGACATGCCATGTGATAATAAACGAAATTCTACTATTCTTCAATTTTTTTTTGGTATGTAACCTGGGATTGAACCACTGACCCCTAGGTTGAAGAACAAAGCCTCGACCAATTAATGAGCTAGAGGCTCATTCCTATACTAATATTCCGTGATTACAATAAACCCTACAGTGTGCTCAGGGGATAAATATTGAAAGAGGTCAAGGTAAACATGGAAAGAGAAGGATAAAATTATGCCAAGATAAACCTTTTCCAATTTACTTGCCTAGTCTAGCATGGTTACTTAATCTAGCATAATTAGTTAATCTAATGACCAAATCTAACACCCTAGATCCAATGTTCATATCCACCAAATCTGATATACTCTAACACCATGCTTAAGATTAAGAACTACAAAAATCAATGGCAGTGTGGATCAAAACTAAGGATCATCTGATCAAGGTGTTCTCGAGGGCATTTGGCCAGACTCATAGTCACCATCCTGACCAACGGATCTGGCCGCATATATGTGGCACAAACGGGGCCGAATGCGTTTCTGAGAATAAGCCTCAAAACCATCGTCTTTTTTAGTATTTTCCATATTTGTTAGGTGCGCAAAACTATACTTAATGGATACTTAGGATGGTCAAGCTTGCATGATTATCTGATTGAACATGAGGCGAAGGATCATGATAGGGGTAAATCTAAACACTTCACCAAATTAACGATGATGTGTAGAACAGAGCCAGAGGACGCCTAGGCTGTCTAAAGAGCCCCTAAAGCTGAAACAATGCCTCTTGGAGACCGTACCATATCTACTTCTACCATCCGCAAAGTTCTCGTCACCAACTCCCACATTGTCACCATCAAGGATGGACCCATCGCCATACTCCCCCACCCAACCATTGGTCCGCAGTACTTTATTCAGTCTCCATATTCTCACCAGTGATAACCACGGCGTTAGAACGCCATCCCATCGTGCCCGAAAACACAGAACCTCCTCCTACAAATGGGAACCCTCCTCTCAAAGCCAAAGGATTGGCTCCCCTATTTCCTAGAAAACGATCAAACGTACCAATCTTAGAGAAATGAACGAAATAACCATATCTAGAGAATGGCCAAATACTGTCATTACATTTGTGGGAAGATGAACTACGATAAAAGTTTTAATCTGCACAGCTGTTACCAAAGTAAATATTAGGGTGATTGGAAATTTATAAATATGAAAATGTGGAGTCTTGTTTTCAACATATATTATTTTTTGGAATTGATTTATTGTCGGACTGCTACCACATTTATCATTCCTTTACTACTACATTATTCAGTGCCATTAGAACTTATAAGGGCACGCACCAAGGTTTTAAATTTCAGTTTCGAGGGTAATTTCGGACCTAGCTGAAACCGAAATTTCAGCCGAAAGCTTGAAATTCGGTAAAGACACATGAAATGTAGATTTTTTGGGCGCAAGTTTCGGCCAAAATTTGGGAAAAGGTATTATTTTTTCCAAATTTCTCCGAAATTGACAAAATTTCTGAAATTTGACCGAAATTTGGTACGTTTTGCCAATTTTGGATTTCGGATGTTTCGGTTTCAGTCTTGACCAAAATCCGAAATTTCGATATCGAACGAAATTTAAAACCTTGGACACACACCTCTCTTCGCCGTTGAAGGATCATTTAATGCACATCTTTCAGCTCATGAATTTAGCCCACTAGAGTCTAGAGGTCTATGATGTAAATGGGACTTTATCCCTTTGCCTTAAAAATGCTCTCTCCCACATGGGGTTAGGGTTCATCGTCTCAGCTCTCATTTGACAGAGCTGGGATGTGAAACGAAAGATTGAGAGAAAAGATGTAACTGTAAGGAAAACACTTTGTAAGATTAGTAACTGAATAGATAAAAATCTGAAGAAAAGTGGCCTTGCGTGGAAGATTAATAATTTGTTTCCTTGATTAGTGATTAATGCATGCATGAAAGAGTAGTAAATAATTAAGAGTGAGATGTGAAATAGATGAGAGTGGAAACTGGAAAGAAGTTTGCTTTGCAAGATAAATAATGCCTTTTCCTCCCTCGTTTAAAAAAAGTTGAAATGTGAAAAGGAATGAGAGAGGTAAGTACGCCCATCATATCCTACAATAATAATAATAATAATAATGGTCCAGATCAACAGTATGTCTAAACTCTAAACAGGAGAAGATACGATAGGATACATTACTGGCACCCCCTGTAGGATAATTGGCACCCCTCGAACGTTAAAAAGCTTTAAAGTCAGCCACATAGCCTCTTTTAAAGGGGTGTGATTTATCCTATAGTGGTGCGAATTTATTATCGCCTTATTCATAACTTGTAGAGTGCCATTAAGGGTCCGTTCACTTGTTTTCTCGGGAAAGGAAAGGAAAAGAAAGGAAATGAATCTGACATGGCAAAAAGGAAAGGAAGGGAAAAGAAATTGTGCTGGAAAAGGAATCCTGCGGCTGTTCACTTGCGCAGAAAAACCTGAGAAATCCATAGAAAAAGTTTCTTGCGCCTGTTCACAGCATAAATAAAAGAGGCATATAAATGTACACCTAGATTGGCAAAATCTCCATATAAATCCCAGGAAATAAATCTCAGAACATAGATCCATGAATATTGCTTATCAAAAAAATAAACTAGATCTCAAACCCTAATGTAAGAAACAAAAACTAAAAAAAACCCAACATCAGTAGCAGATTCGATAGACCTAGCTTCGCAAAATCTTTATACAAATCCCAGGAAATAAATCTCAGAACATAGATCCATGAATGTTACTTATAAAAATAAAATAAAACTAGATCTCAAACCCTATTGTAAGAAAAAAAAACTACAAAAAATCCAACAAAGTGACCTAAAATCTAAATATCAGTAGCAGAAGAGAGCTAAAACCCAAATATCAGCAGCATATTCTTTACTATTTTGCAAATAGCAGAATGAGAGATAAAATGGAGATAAAAAACAGAGCCATAAAAATCTGACCCAGAAGATCTAAGATTATTTCTCGGAAACCCATATCTCAAACCATTTCTGCAAACCCATTTCTGAAGATGGAGACCCATTTCTTAAACCCCTATGAAGATGGAGTGACTAGAAACCCAAAAATCAAAAGATGGAAACCCATTTCCGAAACCCCATGTTGTAGAAAACAAACAAAAAATGATGAAAAACCAACATCCAGAGAGAGAGAGAGAGAGAGAGAGAGAGAGAGAGAGAGAGAGAGAGAGAGAGGTACCTCGCTTGGCGTAGTGTCGCCGGAGGAGTATTCTCGCCGGAGAAGATGAAGATCCAGGCAGTGAGAGGCTAGGGTTTTGTCCTTGCGTGGGTGAAGAAAAAAAGAAGCCCGACTTTTTTTCCTGTCTCGAGAGAAAATAAACGAAATCTCACCTATTCCGTAGGAAATGAAATCTCTCGTTTGCGAGAAAGTATGACTTTCCACGTCATTTTTATAATTTCCACGTTTGATATTTTGGGCAGACCTGGCAAACTCGACCCGTGCCCGCGGGTCGACCCGACCCACCCGCAAATTTGCGGGCACGGGTCAGAGTTTTAGTGACCCGTCAAAAACTAACCCGCGGGTGACCCAACCCGCAAAAACACGGGCCCAACCCGCGGGCACCCGAGAAAAAGACAGGGGGTCATCACAACCGTTCATACTGTGGGTCCTACCAATCCAGGTGGTCTACGCTGGGGGACGTAAATATCACTTCCCATAGATAGACCTAATCCAACGGTCAAAATTTGACCATATCTAATAAATAAGTGTCTTACAGTTGTAATTACGACTCCCCATACTTCCCCCCTTGTAGAACAAACTCAACTGACCTTTCAGCCACACCTATAAAGAGGAAAGGATAGGTACAAAGGCTACTAATTTCATACGTCAGTGCTTTCTACGTGTAATCTCAATCCAGAAATATCTCTTCCTCCTCCCCCCTCACTCTCAGATGCCTCCTTCGATTCTAGACCAGGTACTTTCCTCAAAATCTCACTAATTTTTCCAATGAAAATAAAATTTTCACCCTTTCATCTTCTTATCTATTCATTCTTGCTCAATCCTCGTTTTTTTTTCTAATTTTTACAGGTAACCATCTATAAAAATGGATCTATCACCAACACCAGTAGTGATAAACCTTGTAATAGAAGAATATGTAATTCTCTTCTCCTGGAGGACCAAAAAGCTACCATTAGAGGTGTTGTATATGATTTCCTTTCTAAATCTGGATCTGAGAAAAGCTTGATTTCTCTCGGAGTAGGAGATGCCTCGTCTTTCCCCGCCTTTCAGCAAGGCCAAGATGTATCCAAAGCCATCATTGATTCAGTCTCATCTGCGAAATTCAACGGCTATGCTCCTTCCTGCGGGATTCCTTTTTCTCGAAGGTGTGTTTCGCGTTTTAATCTTACGTTGTTAGAAATGATATTCACACTCCCTTGTTTTGATAATCGCACTCTTCTCTCTAGATTAATTAGGGTGGGCCTCCCTGCAATTTTTTAGTTGAGTTTTGTCCGGTGTACTTAAAACGAAATTGAGTATTGCGGGTGACCCGCGGGCCGCACGGGTCACGTAAATTCTGACCCGCAAAAATGCGGGTCATTTCCTGACCCGACCCGACCTGTGTGACCCACACCCGCATCACTCGCGGGTTGACCCGGCCCGGCCCACCTGTTTGCCAGGTCTAATTTTGGGTTTCACGTGAAACCAAGCGAACATCGTAAAATCGCTTTCTGGGAAAAAACGGCATTTTCCTTTCTTTTCACGTGCCGAGAAAGCGAGTGAACACAGCCTATAAAGGAAACATCTTCACGCCGATAGTATTTCCTTCGAGTGGCATTATCGGATATAAAAGATCGTGCCGATATTATTGATTTATTTCCCCATAGAAAATCAAGTAAATAAAGATACGATAGGATACGTTACTGGCACCCCACTTTAAGATAATTCGCACCCATGGAACGTTAAAAAAGCGTTATAGTCTGCCTGCCACATACCCTCTTTTAAAGGTGTGTGAATTATCCTATAGGGGTGCGAATTTATCATCATGTCCCTCTCTCTCTCTTTCACCCCCAAATTTCAAAAACCTCAATATCCCCCTCTCCTTTTCTTCACCGTCCTTTAAATACACGAGCTCTCAGGGGAAGAAAGAAGGTCAGAGAAACAATGGGGTGTCTGGTTTTCATCTTCTTGATTTTCTCTTTGACTGTTGCTGCTTCTCCAAATCACCCCATCAATCCAGAATTCAAAAAGATTTACTCCTTTGGTGATTCCCTGACAGACACTGGAAACCCATATCCTTCCTCCTCTGTCATAAATCCTCCAAAATTCAAAAAGATTTACTCTTTTGGTGATTCCCTGACAGACACTGGAAACCCATATCCTTCCTCCCCTGTCATAAATCCTCCGTATGGAGAAACCTTTTTCGGCAAACCCACCGGCCGTGTGTCCGACGGCCGTATTGTGGTTGATTTTTTAGCCGAAAGACTCTCTCTTCCTTACCTTCCAGGCTCCAGCGACACCAAAGCAAATTTCACGAGTGGGGTGAATTTTGCCAAGGCCGGATCAATGGCCATTGATTTCGAGTTCTTCAAGAGTCACAATGCGACCAAAGGGATCATAGTTGAAGACTCGTTAGTGACTCAACGTCGTTGGTTCGAAGATTTCGCTGATAAGGTGGAGTGCGCCCGTAAATCTCCTCCTGAATGCAAAAAGGTAATGGAGAGCACACTCTTCTGGCTGGGTGAGATGGGCGCAAACGACTACGCCATAGCCAATGGGACCTCCATTAGCCCTGTCACTATTCGGAACAAGGCAGTCTCATCCATCATCGAGCTCGTGAAGGTAGGTAACATTTGACTATGATTCTGCTTCCATTTCATGTCTTATACTATGTTTTAAAGTGGGCTAATCATAAGAAATATGGAAACCCACGCAAGAACATTTGACTATGATTCTGATTCCATTTCCATGTCTTATACTATGTTTTAAAGTGGGCTAATCGGTTGTTGTGTAATTGTTGAATAACCATCACTCCTAGGGAAGTATTTGGTATGCATTAACAGTTACCTTTGAAAAGGATCCCGTCCATCATCAAAAATCACTTTTACTACCCTCCTCAACTGTATTCTGTATTCGGCTAAAGTACTCATCCTCCTTGCCCTGTTCTTTCAATTTTTTCAAACCCCAAACTTTCCATTCTCATGGTATTTAATAGTGAGAAGCATCGACTAAGTGCATCAGCCCCTTTATTTTGTGTGCTCGACTCGTGTTTAATTTAACTAAATGACTGAGCCCTCTCAATGCACTTCTATATTATAGCTTGAACCTACTCAGATGATGTGTTCACTAACATTCCCTACGCACAATGACCCATTCACACAATTTCTAATTATACATTGAGCCAACAAGCAATTGGATAGTTCAAGGAGTCATTTTCTTGTTGCTGAAGGGTGAATTTAACTTCTTTCAACTTGGATTTGAAATGAAAATATTTCCTCATGATCCAAGGGTCATGAATTAACATTCTATGGGCATAAATTTTGATCTGCTTGTGAAGTGCCTGTCACCTCCTTACATATTGCTCTATCAATTTGGAATTTGGCCTTCAAGTAAGCATTTCCACAAATAGCAGCTATAGGACAGGATTATTTCCTTGATGTGCAGGGCTACTGTAGCTACTGGATCTACTTATTTACAACATTGGATCCTCAATGAAAATTAGAGAATAGCCTACCAGTTCTTTAGATCAATTAACAAATCAAATCAATGACTAATTTCAATAGTGAGGGAGAGAAATAGTATCCGGTTTCAATTGATTCATTCAGAAACGACTAAAATGACAATTGACAGATAACTCTTCTTCGGTCCAGGAATGTTCTTTGTCCAATTCAAATCAGATCTTTTGTGATAACTACAACCGGATGCTCAATTACTTTCTTGTGGAATCAAAACAGAATTACCATGATCTTTGTTCAATTTCTTCAAAGAGAATATGAGAACAAGCATAATTCTCAGAATTTCAGCTGAATTGAGAGTAATTGACGAATGTGTACTTGAATCTTAACAACCAGCCAAATAGAAATGAAATGTGGTATTCTACTCCATTCTATGGAGCAAAAGGAGCTTACCAAATTCCAGAATTATTCTGAATCATTTGCTAGCGTTCTTCAACAATATAGGCCTGCAAATAACATTTCCTCTGTTTTAAATTAATAGAAAAGTTTCTTCTTATGGCTCACAGGATGTGTTAGCCAGGGGTGGGAAATTCGTCATCGTTCAAGGACTGCTTACAGTGCCGGGAACAGTCAAGCCGTCAGATTTTAATGCTCACAGTAGGCTACTGAATAAAAAGCTACATCAGGTGCGGAAACAGAATCCGAGTGCAATCATAATATATGCTAAGTTCTTAGAAGCGTATTTGGACATTAAAACAAACCCTGGGAATTATGGCTTCGAAGTGATCGAGGAGCCATGTTGCGGTGATAAGAAGAACTTCTGTGGAATGCTGCCGAATTCATCAGTATGCGTGGATCCCAAGAAGTACATTATGTGGGATTCTGCACATTTCACAGAAGCCATGAACGCGCGACTTGCTGACCACTTCTTCCGGCAGAACAACTACACTGAGCCGCCATTTGAAACCTTGTTTAACGCTTCTTGAATATCTCAAGTGAACATTTATATCTATGCATACTATAAATCTATCTCTATGTTGATATATGCATCTGTGTCTATGCTCCACAGATGCTACTTTGCAATCATATATAGACTACTGATGTTGATAAGTAAATAAAATGTTGACATATACATCATTATACGAGTGACTGCAAGAATGTAAATAAAATGTTGAAATATACATCTTTATACGAGTGACTGCAAGAATGCATCTGTTGGTTACCCATTTATTTTTAAGTTTCCTTAATGCATTTCTTCTCCTTCAATGGCAAAAGAAGATGCCTAATCCCAAAGGAACGAAGCTCCCTACCACTCATTGAAATCTCTGGTGATGTCTTTCCCTCACCTTGACGGTGGATGCCATATTTTTAAAGGTTCTGGTTTGATTCAGAGAGAGACGACTCGGTTTCAGCTCTGCCTCCATTCTTTGTTTCTTGTTTTCTCTGATGAAGGAGAACCATTTCACATTCTGTCTCTCGTGAAATCAAGTGGCTTTGCATTGAAATACTCCAAATAGGAAAGCTACCAAAGTTGGAGCATTTCTATGTTAGGCACTTGATTTGCATTTCAGCGATGATGGAAACAGAGAAGAGGATCTCAGCGCCTACAGTTTTAAAGATTGATTTCCTCTGGCTTTTTCAATTTTTAAGTCTATCATTTTAAGGTGCGTCATTCAGTAGCATTGAGATGTCATGTTTAGAGATGGATATAGTTGCCATTTTAAGGTGCCATTTTGGTAAATTTTCGGGTTACCTCTTTCAAGTACAGTTGACTTAAAATACAGAGAGCTCTTTAGTACATACTAAGGTGCAAGGGTTTGGATGGTCCGTGGCTGTTAAAGAATCTAGTCACTGTGTATGATAAAGATGAAGCCGAGGCTTTCGTAGTTGCATTTATTTCTAGGTATTTTTTTTTTTTTTTTCATGTCTATGGTTTTGCTTATTGGGTAGATTAAACTTGCTACGGTTTTATTGGTTATGTCTACTTGTGAGGATTAGTGTTAGGTCAATGTGTTAGATGGATAGGTATTTGAAGGGAAAAATCCGTATTTTCTGGTTGGTTTCAGGTTTTATGGGTTTGCTTCAGTTTTTATGCTGAAGTGGTTTAGTTTATGACCTATACCTTTTGTTTCTTGCAAATTGAGTGACTCGGTGATGTTGGTTTCTTTTCTTCTCCTTGCTTTTGGAAAATTGAATGATTTTCTTATGTGGGTTTCTTGTTGGAAATTGTAAATCATAATTAATATTTGTTGGATTTATTGGAAAATTTTCTAAAGGATTCATTAGCCGACCCCAACTGGTTTGGGACAAAGGCTTGGTTGAATTGAGTTGGATTATTGGAAAAGGCCTCCATATTTGGTTAGAAATGTTTGTTCTTAGCGGTTAATGGCATAGCTGTAAGGAATTGTTGCAAGGCATTTCAGCCGTGACATAGAGACATTGTTTTTAGATTATTGTGTTATTGATTTTGTATTTGTTAACTTACCAACTTCTCCAAAAGCTTAAGCTAATGGAGAAAGGTGTTATTTATCTTTGATACTTTAACACTCCCCCACACTTGTGGCCCACTTGGCAAACACGTGGCACATGTGGTCCCACTTTGGGCCGACCATTGCATGTGGATTTTTGCTATCCTGGAGGTTTGAGCTTGAGACCTTTGGCTCCGATACCATGTTAACTTACCAACTTCTCCAAAAGCTTAAGCTACTGGAGGAAGGTGTTATTTATCTTTTATACTTTAACAGTATTT
The DNA here is from genome assembly GCF_043159265.1 of Tasmannia lanceolata. Classification (NCBI taxonomy): domain Eukaryota; kingdom Viridiplantae; phylum Streptophyta; class Magnoliopsida; order Canellales; family Winteraceae; genus Tasmannia; species Tasmannia lanceolata. The sequence continues at coordinate 18,288,303 of NW_027518683.1, forward strand.
TTTTAAACTTCTTTGCATGCTTGAGACTGTTTAGAAAGAGTTAAAAACTTTGAGCAAGTACATCTTGAGTCATTGCAAGACCAAATGAAACCCACTTGAAATGATAAGGAACCTGGTTGTAATAAAGCTTTTGCAATAATAAACCTGGTTGATCCTACCTCTCTTCGTGCATATTAGATTGGGTATTTTAACTTGACTGATAGATTTCTCTACCTTAGTTTTCATTATTTGTCTGCAAATTTGTTATCATATATGGCATACATACTGGAGGTATCTTGGAATTGATCATTCATTGTTGCTTTTGAGAACTTACAACTGTGATCTTTTGAAGATTCATTGCTGTCCTAGACATTGAATGTTATTGTTTTAGACAGATTCTAAGTTGTTAGTGTCTTGTAAGTTGTATAAAGGAGATAACATATGGTATTGGTTTTCTGGATTGGTCTGGATTAGCTTGTAGCCTTATAGGGTGTTCATATTTGTGCTAGGGACAGTGCTATATTTATTATTCTTAATCCCAATTTTTTAAAAAGGGAAGAATTTTAATAGTGAAAAGGAAAAGTAGTTAAAACTTGAAACTACCACCAACATTCTTTAGTTTTGCTCAACAGGAAATTTGCTTCTTTAGATTTCTTAACAGATATAGGATAACGTGTGTTTTACTACTTGGTGTCTGGAAAACACCTGCCGAAGAAGAAAGCGATCCTTATTCATCCATCTGATATCATTCAACACCCCCCTCCTCTCGCCCTCTCTCAATCCACAACATAGCATGTGCATTTGAGCCAATTGCTCTTCCCTCTTCCACAAAGTTAATTCATCTTCATCATCAACTTAAAGAAGCATGGCTGTTCAGGTGTGTATGTTCCCACAAAGCTAATCCATTCTTAGCACACAGGTGTGTATGTTCACATATTCACATATTGACTTGAATACTGTTTTATACTAATTCATTACGCATGGGTGTTTAGGTTGGCTGTTATCTTACCGATTCTCCTTACCAGTGTGAATGAAAAGAAATTCTATGGTTTCCTACTAGGATATCTCACATATGTATTATTATAACTGATATTCAAACGGGTTACTGCTTTCTCTTTTTGTCAGGTGGACAATAAGAAAACTGCTGGACCAGACGGGCAGCTTCATTTTCATTTTCTCGAATCCAAAATAGGTTGCTCAAAGCCAAAAAAAAAGTTAGTCGAAGTCAAAAAAAGGCTTAGTCATAGCCAAAATAGGTTAGTCCAAGCCAACGATGCTTAGTCTAAGCCAAAAATTTGTTAGTCGAAGTAAAAAATCCTTAGTTGAAGCCAAAAAGAGGTTACTCGAAGCCAAAAATAAGTTAGTTGAAGCCAAAAAAAAGTTAGTCGAAGCCAAAAATATGTTAGTTGAAGTAACAAATGCTTAGTCGAAGCCAAAATAGTTCACTCGAATCCAAAATAGGTTGCTCAAAGCTAAAAAAAGTTAGTCGTGTTGGAAGGTTTCCTTGTTTTGAGCTTTCTAAATTGATTACGGCCTTGCATTTAAGCAACCCTTTGCTTGGTTAACTAATATGATATCTTTGGAAACATCTTAGAAGGCTTATCTTTAATAACTCTTGCTAATTTTGTGCCTAAGTTAGGGGTGCAACTCGGGTCGGGTTCAACCCGAATTTGGGTTGGAACAGGTTAAGCTTTTCACAAATTGGGTTGGAGGGTTGGGAAAAATCAACCTGAATTGAAAATCGGGTTGGGTTGGGTTGGGGTGTCAGGCAACCCGACCCGACCCAACCCGAATTGGAAATTTAAAATTCCCATTTAGTGGTGATGTTAATTCCAACATATACATATGATCCTAGTTTATATTAATATTACTGTATTCCATCTGAAGAAGTTCTGTATGTGTTTTTCTTTTTCAACATTAAAATAGTCTCTACAGTCCATAATGGACGGTTTGGATAATCCTATGGTGCGGGCCATACCTTACTTTAATAAAGTGAGGAGTGTGATCATCAAAATATAGTAGTGCGGATAACATTTCCCTTTGTTAATTGTTAGTCCCTGTTTGTTTTGGATTTTGAGAACCGATTGCGAGTCAAAAACTAATTATTGGTGACTCACTATTGATTCTAAAAATCCAAAACAACCCGGCTTGAGTTGAGGTGGTCAACTGTTGGTACCATATCAAATCGGCTCAACCCGACCCAACCCAACCCGAATTGGAAATCGGGTTGGGTCGGGTCGGGTTGGAAAAATGGGTTCCTCGGGTTGGGTCGGGTTGAGGAAATTGCAAATTGGGTTGGGTCGGGTCGGGTCGGGTTGGAAAAAATGGGTTCCTCGGGTTGGGTCGGGTTGGCCTCAACCCGACCCGAGTTGCACCCCTAGCCTAAGTTTCCAAACAAATTTGGACTAAATTGGAAGTTCTATGGGAGCTTCTTTGTCTATTTAAAGAGTTTTTGTCCATCTTACAATAAACACAACAAAAGAGTTCATTAAGAGAGAGAGCTCATATTTGAGAGAGGTTCCCATTGACCTAGAGTGTTGAGACGTAAGAGAAGACTAGGGGCGTTTTCGAGTCTATCTTGTGCTCGGACAAGGATCAAGCATCGTCGGATTATGTAGAACGGAGGAACAGCCAAGGCGGTGCAAGGTACACCTAACACATCTCGTTTAGATTCGGATTTTTCTTTGTTTCATTGCCAAAGATCCAAAGGTATCATTAAAGTAATGTTTAGAATAACAAGTTGAAGCCAAAAATGAGTTACTCAAAGCCAAAAAAAAGTTACTCGAAGCCAAAAAGGCAAAACAGGTTACTCGAAGCCAAAATTAGATGAAGCCAAGGGCATTTTCGTTCTTAAATTTTGTTTTTCTGTAAAAATAACATTTATACGAGTTTTTAAAACAACTAGCATTTTAAGGTAAATTTTCAAACTCTTTAGCACGTTACAGTGATTTACCCTCCTAATGAATAAAATTCAAGAGCTTAAACTTGCTAAAACAAGAGACTAAAACTGCTATTCTTTCTTAATTCCTAGCAAAGGCTTATTTTAAGAAAAAACTTGTGTTCTCCAGCCTTATATTCTCTAGCCTTGTTGTCTTAAGAAGACTTAAGAAAAGGCTTAATTCCTCGACCCAATCATCAATCTAGATGATCAAAAAATTTTGAATGGCCTAAGCAATGATTTGAGCAATTTCAAAGGTCCAGCCACAAACTTCAGTTTTCCGGGCGTTGATATTAGAATAATCCGACAAATCTGATTATCATTATAATACATCATGCCCTTGATCAGTTGATCTGCTGAAATACATCGGCAACACTGAGACAAGGTGGGACTGACTGTTACATGACCCACCAAAGTAAAGCAGCTCTTAACATCCACCCAAACGGCAAAATGTGTAGAAATAAATAATTAATTGAAGTTAAACATAGAAACCCTACTGTCCTCTCCAGCTTCTATGGAAAAATGGGTTGTACTCTTCATTTTCCTTTTTAAGAGAAAAGAGAATACTCTTGTGCATGCTCTCTCTTCCTCCTAACGTCTCTCTCCTAATTGACGTTTTGGCAAGAGAGAAATGAAATGAAGTGTAAAACGCAAAAATATTAAAGAATGCAGTAAAACTTATACATTAAATGTATTTAAACACGAAACGTAAAAGAAGTGCCACTATAAAAGGGCATTTAAAATTCAAACAGAATATATATATATAAGGAAATCTCTCCCGTTACGGGATTCACTAAAATCATTTTATCTTGAATTTCATTGTCTATAAATTGCAATTCATCTTGCTTCTTGTATTGTGAACTTCTCTAACCTAAACCCAATGGCAGATTTGAAAAATTATTCTGCCTTCCTTCTCGCCCTCTTCACTTTCTTAGCCTTCTTTGCCAATCCCTCTGTTGCTCTAGATGAAGATAGACAGGCAAGTCACGCTAAGTCTTCATGTTTTTGCATGCTGCTCTCTCTCTCTCTCTCTCTCTCTCTCAAAGACATGCACCCATATTCATGCATGAATACATGGGTACTTTTCTCATATATGTACTTATTTTCTAACTGGATTTTATTCCGAAGTTTTGATCTTCCTCATTCTACAAGCGATCGATTGGATGGTCCATCCAGTCCAAATCCTGTCCTTGAAGCCTTATGTTGAGGAGTAGGACCATAGATCTGGAAGAAGACAAAGATATCCCAGAGGGAGGGCCCCCTCACTATTTGGGATTCAGTTGAGTCGCGTAGTAGGCCGGGCTGGTTCCAGCCATTGATTTCAAAAGCCAGATCTCGATGTCAATCCTTTTCCCTTCTAGATGCAAATTCTGTTTGATCGGATGCATTTGGTCATCAAAATATATATTTTTGTGAAATTATACTGTGTTCCCATGTTGTTCTGTGTTACAGTCATGAGTGGGGTCTGCCTAGGTATGGGACTCGGTGGGACCTAGCCTAAAATAGTTCCATCAGCTCTAGCGCTAATGGTTCAAATGGCTGTCCCATACCTAGGCAGGCCCCCACTCACAATAATAACATTCCGCCTAGTGAGGGTATGTCATAACTCATAAGTGCCGCCCTTATTGTGTGAATGCAATGGATCACATCAATGTTGTATAATGCAGGTCTACATTGTGTACATGGGAGCCCTGCCGGAGGGAGAATATACAGCGTTATCTCACCACCATAGCATTCTACAAGAAGTTCTCGAAGAGAGGTAATGTTTGAGATGGGGAGATATTTTTTGGGCATAGCCTATGTATACTAGGACATAGTAGTGTAAACCTTCTTTGGTTTATTTAGGAAGAATAAACATAAAAGCTCTCTATTGAAAACAGTGGAAACACTCTCTTTCTTTGAAAACGGTGGAAGATAACTTTATTCAATGCATTCATTCTCTTTATATACAAAACTATAATGATAAAGCTAAATATTATCCTAACGCTATCTAATCTTTAGAGACCGTACATCTCCAACTATAGGAAACGTTAACTTCTATTCTAGATAGAAATGACTTCAACCTAATCCAACCACAAAACAAAATAGAAAAGGACTCTAAAGAAAACCTAAAACAAAACAACTCTATGAGAGTCGGTGGTGATATGTTCACAAGTAGATGGATGGATGGCTTGGATCGATGAACAGTGGCTCCTAAATTTACATTCAGTTATAGACTACAAATATTATTTTACACTACCTTATATATTTCATGTTGAAAATTTTAATTAACAACATAATCCTTTTATTCTCTGTGTGCAGCTCCCCCACTGATTCTATGATTCGAAGCTACACACGGAGTTTCAATGGATTCGCTGCCAATCTAACAGCTCAAGAGCAACAAAAGATTGCCGGTCAGTAAAATGTTATTCTCTAAGGCCGTTTGGATATGCGGATTTTAGAATCCAGGTTTTAGTTTGAAAACAATGTAAAAGAGGGTTCATTATCAAACACCTGTATGCTGTTCTGACAACGTTTCTTGGATTTCAAGTAAGAAATCCGGGTTTTAGAAATCTCTCTCCCATCATGAGATTTCTAAAACCTGGAAACATAGGCGATCTCTTACTCTCTCGCTCAATGGAAAGAAGGGCAAGAAATCAAAAAACGACGACTGGTCTCTTTCTTCTCTCGTCTCCCATCTACAATTTTGAGGAAATCCAAGATTCTAAGATCTGCGGATTCTTGGAATTCCTTTAAAATCATGGATGTGAGACGAGAGAAGATGGAGACTAGTCGTTGTTTTCTGATTTCTTGCCCTTCTTTCCATTGAGCGAGAGAGTAAGAGATCGCCTCTGTTTCGAGGTTTTAGAAATCTCAGGATGGGGAAGAGATTTCTAAAACTTGGATTTCTTACTTGAACCCTTCATCTGCAACCTACTTCCCCCACGTCTGCAACCTACTTCCATTGTAAAATCCAGAATTTTACACTGCTTTGAAACTAATACCTAGATTCTGAAATCCACGTATCCAAACATGGGGTAAAAGAGTGGAACAAATATAGAATCCATACCTGTGACAACAAAATAAATTTACAATAATTTCTACAGGTTTGGAAGGAGTAGTGTCAGTGTTTCCAAGTAAGATTTACAAGCTTCTCACAACAAGATCTTGGGATTTCCTTGGTTTCCCGGATACTGTGAAAAGAATCCCAACTGTTGAAAGTGATGTCATAATTGGGGTGCTTGACAGTGGAATCTGGCCGGATTCTGAAAGCTTTAACGACGAAGGTTTCGGTCCTCCTCCGAAGAAGTGGAAGGGGAAGTGCCAATCTTCTAAAAATTTCACTTGCAACAAGTAAAATTTTCTTTTCATTAAAGTATCATTTGATGTTCTAATATCCCATTGAATATAAATTTATGATGACCTCCAGTAATTAAAGTTTATAATTCGCAGAAAGTTGATTGGAGCTCAAGATTACACCGGAGAATCTCCTATTGACAATGATGGGCACGGGACCCATGTTTCATCAACAGCAGCCGGTCGCGAGGTGAAGGGGGCGAGTTATCTTGGTTTAGCACAAGGGACTGCAAGGGGAGCAGTTCCATCTGCAAGGATTGCCATGTACAAAGTCTGTAGTGAGCTTTGTACCTCTGAAACTATGTTGGCTGGATTTGACGATGCAATTGCCGATGGTGTTGACATCCTCACTATTTCAATTGGGCCTAGTCATCCATTAGACTACACAGATGATGCTATTGCCATCGGTTCTTTCCATGCCATGAGCAATGGAATCCTCACATCACAAGCAGCCGGTAATGATGGTCCTGGACTTCGGACCGTGAGTAGTATTGCACCATGGGTGTTATCTGTGGCGGCAACCAGCACCGATCGCCGGATAAAGAACAAGATTGCTCTTGGAAATGGAGTAACACTTGTGGTGAGAAAGACCATCCTTTTAATTTTCACTCAAATTCATTATCCAATTTGATCGAATCGGATGGTGAAAACCCAAAAAAAAGAGACTTATTTAATCTAGTTCCCGACAGTCTTTGGAGACTTGGGTTTTCCCATTTTCACAATTATTTTGCTTTAATTGAATAGTTTTGAAGTGAATTTTGTATTGGGCTACCTAATTAGTGTATCTCGGTCAGGGAAATGCTATCAACACCTTCGAATTGAACAGGACATTGTTTCCCATGATCAGTGGAGTAGATGCTTCATCTCGGGATTGCTTCATCAGTTCCGTTCTGTAAAATTCGTGATCCAGATGATTTCAGAATTTCTCTTTTCTTCTTGAGAAAACTGAAACTAAGCTAATTAATTTTGATTATAATGTTTTAGGACTTGCACCTGCTTGGATAAAGCATTAGTTAAAGGAAAGATTGTTTACTGCAACTCCTCAGATGGGGAAGGTCCTCTATTAGCTGGCGCATTGGGATTGATTGCAGAAGATAGCTCAACCGACGATTATTCCTATGCTTTTCCTCTTCCTGCTACCCATCTAAGCCTGAAGAGAAGCTCCGCAGTTCAATTATACATGAGCAAAACAAAGTACTCATTAAATTATGTGTTGATAATCTTATAAATTAAAACCAACTTCTGATATATACTAAACATGCTTTTACTCTACAGGAATCCTCAAGCAAACATATTGAAAAGTGAGGGGTTCTTCAATCCTAAAGCCCCCAAAGTTGCTTCTTTTTCATCTAGGGGACCCAATAGATTTACAAGTGATATTCTAAAGGTGATCATTTCATCCATGCTTACAAATCACTCTTTAGATAATTTTGTTTCCATTCTCTTTTATGATGCCTAAGTTGTAATTACTAACAAAAGTCTTTTTAGTGTGTAAACGGCAACTATTTAATCTTGATCTTCTTCAGTTGTTTTGAAATCTCATGAGATGCTTTGTTCAAGTATTGCAGCCGGATATAAGTGCGCCAGGAGTAGATATCTTAGCTTCCTGGGTCCAAGAAGATAAGAGATCTGCGAAGTTCTACATACAATCAGGGACTTCTATGTCTTGCCCTCATGCTGCTGGTGCAGCTGCTTATGTAAAAACTTTTCACCCAGATTGGTCACCTTCAGCTATCAAGTCTGCTCTAATGACTACTGGTAATCCTATTTATTTTGGCTTTAATTATGGGTTCTAGCAATGAAAATATGTGTCATATGGAAGTGAAAAGCTATCATGTGTTCAAATAGTTTAAGAAGAGAAGAGGAAACAAAAGACAAAACACGAAAGAGATGCATTTTACATTCTCAAATTATATAGAAACATCTATAGATTGAAGTGTTGGGATCATCGAGATGATTTACGGATTCCATCCTATTTATGTTGTATCCTCACAAATAATAGTTGAATCTTACTAACTCTTAATACAAAATTTATCTCACCCTTAAATATAAACAAGAGTGTTAACTCGCTTTTATGTTTCATTTGCCAGCTTCACCAATGAACTCTAGAGCCGCTGAAGATTCTGAATTCAGCTATGGTGCCGGCAATATCGATCCAGTAAAGGCTGTTGATCCTGGTCTGGTGTATGATGCTACTAAAGATGACTACATTCAAATGCTATGTGCCCAAGGTTATCATAAAAAGGAGGTTAGGCTCATTTCTGGGGATAAGAGCAGTTGTCCCACTGATACTACTGTATTCGTGAGGGATCTGAATTATCCTTCCATGGCCGTTAATGTTCAAACTGATGGGCCTTTCCAAGCCAATTTCTCTAGGATAGTTACTAACGTTGGTTTGGCGAATTCCACATACAAAGCAACAGTCTACGCGCCATCTAAACTAAAGATCATTGTGACTCCTAATGTTCTGTCTTTCAATTCATTGAACGAGAAGCAGCATTTCGTAGTAACGGTGGTCGGAAATGGTTTAAGGATAGGTGACCAGTACTCTCTTTCTTTAGAGTGGTCTGATGGTATTCACAGTGTGCGAAGCCCTATAATTGTGTACCAATCCTTTATATACGCAAAAACTCTGAATCAGTACTAGAAGTGAAATCAGCTTGGTTAATTGGAGTTGATTGTATTTTCTTTTTTTCGTCTTTCTTTCAATAAAAATGCTTAATTACCTTCCAAGTTAATAAAAAAAACTGATTTGGGTCTTTTTTTTTCTGTCAAATGTTGTAGGTTGATAACTGGATAGTTTACTTCATCTTTCTTCCTCAATAAAATTATTTATTTTCTCTCTGTTTTTAATGGCAAAGAATTATATTAAAAAAGAAAGGAACACGGGCAACAACGACAAGCCAATCAAATAGAAGGCAACCCAAAAATAGCTTTGTGAAATCTGCAGTTTTATTAAGAATCTGCACTTCTTGAATTCATTTTTATAGTTCATTGGGTCGATATGCAAATAGAACGAATCAGTTGAACTAAAATTGCACTTGTTCTTATGATCATTATTATTATTATTTTGGGTTAGATATGGTTGAGTCGTGCACAATCTTGCTCATTCTTGTTCACTTGATAATACTCAGTGAATCCCTGATGTGTACTCGTCCAATGTGTCCCACATGTTTGTTCGATAGGTATTATAGATAAGTGCTATTTTGAGGTGTCCAATAAGACAGGTGTCTGTTAGATGGATATCTATCTCTAGAGATTGAGTTTGTTTAGGATAAGTAGGTGAGTAGAAGTAGGAGTCTAGGAAATCTCACGTACAATGTTTGTTTGAGTTGGTTGAATAGTGTCATGGCATAGTAGGAGGGTGAGCCAAGTCTAGGAGAATATTTGGGTTGGTTGAATAGTGTCATGGCATAGTCATTGTATTTAAATTTAGGGCAGTGATAAATCGACTTCCCAAATGGATAAATCGACTCCCCATGTGTCTTTTTCTCTCCTCTTTCTCTCTCTAACCTAGAGGAGAGAGAAAGACACATGGGGAGTCGATTTATCAATTTGGGGAGTAGATTTATCACTCCCCTAAATTTATTCCATCAATCAATGAAACGTAAAAGTGTATTTTTTGGTTAGCTTTATTTTGTTTTATTTTGAGAGATGCAGTGAGGACAAATTTGTAATTTTGTGTCAATGGGCATTTTGGTCTTTTGTTGGGCTAGCTTGCACATGTGTGAGCCACACATATTTGCTACAACTTTTCCCACTACTTTCTATTTCAAATTCAAATCCTACTTGAAACTCTAAACCCACTACCACTCTCCTAGCATTAAAGTCTCCACTTTCCCATACCCACTATCTCTTACCAAAGCTATTACTTCTCTACTTTCCTTTAACTAGCCTATTCTCATTAACTTTACTTTTGTAGAGATTCTCCACTATCCTAGACCTCCATTGAAGCTCCATTGAAGCTCTCTTGTGTGCAAGCTTTCTTCTTGCTTTTTATTGTTGTTTATCTTGTAGTGTTGTTCTTTCTATCATATATTGAAACACATCTCTTTTTTGGGCATTGTTCTTCTTCTACTTTGGTTGTTCATCTTGGGCTAGTGTAAACTTTTGTTTCACTATTTGAGAAGAAGATTTTCCGGTGTTGTGAAATCCGTCTTCCTTTATATAGTATCAGAGCCACAAGGGTGGTAGTAGGTGCTTGTCTAGATTTCCTTGGTGAAGAAGTTTAATCGGTACTTTGAAGATGGATATGGTTGGAAGAGTTAGTGGACTCGGTATTGAGTTACTAAATCATTCAAATTACAAGATATGGAGAACATGTATGGAGTCTTATCTTGTTGGAGAAGATTTATGGGAGGTTGTTTGTGGAAATGCCATTGTAGCTCTGGAAGATACACAAGAAAATGCCGATGTATTGAAGGCGTGGAGGATGAAGAATGCCAAGGCCGAATTTCTTTTGAAGAGGTTTATTTCATATGACTTGTTTGAGCACATTATTGGGTGTAAATCGGCGAGTGAGATTTGGACTACCCTTGATGGATTGCTCAACAAGAAGAATATGGCTCGTCTACAAATGTTGGAGAATGAGTTAGCGAATACTACACAACGTAATCTCTCTATTTCTCAATTCTTTTTGAAGATTAAGAATCTTTGTTTGGAGATTTCTCTAATGGATCTGGAAGAGCCTATTTCGGAGGTACGAATGAAGCGGCATATTATTCGTGGGTTGAAAAGGTAGAGTACATTCCATATGTTACGTCGATTCAAGGGTGGGATCGACAACCTTCTTTGGTGGAGTTTGAGAATCTTCTTACTTTACAAGAGTCTTTAGCTAGACAAATGGCGGGCTGTTCAATATCCGGGAGTGAAGGAGAATCAATGTTTTCAAGTAACAAGAAGCCCTTCAACAAATACAAAGAGAAGAAAATTTTTTCAAGTAAAGGTGGATCATCCGTTATGGGTAATGGAAACCGAAAGGGTATCAAGTGTTACCGATGTGATAAACTTGGGCATATACAAAAGAATTGCCGTGAGAAATTGAAAGATGATAATGTAGCCGAAAATGTTGATGACCGAAAACATGAAGAAGATTGGGGTAGATGTTTCGTGGCGGAAACTACTACGGTGGGTGCTTTGGCATCCATCAATTTTGAGGATGATTGGATTGTTGATTCCGGTTGTGGGCATCATCTTACCGGCTACGAATCTAAGTTCCCAAAGTTCCAAAAATATGAAGGTAATGATGCTATCATCACGGCGGATAACACCATATATCCGGTAGAGAAAGAAGGGGTCATCACCATTGGTGGAGCGAATGACAATCCCATTACACTTAAGAGTGTGTTTCATATTCCCGGCATGAAGAAGAATCTTTTCTCTGTGGCAAATGGGGTTGATGTGGGAAATTATGTTTTGTTCGGGCCTAAAGAGGTGAAATTTCTTCGGAATATTTCAAGCTTGAAGCCGGATGTTGTCTATACCGGTAAGAGGGTTAAAGATTTATTTGTTTTATCGGCTTCAACTTTATATGTTGATAAAATGAGTACAAATGATGGCGCTTCAATTTGGCATGCTAGATTGGGTCATATTAGCATGAACAAATTGAAGATCACGGTGATTAAGAATCTAGTGAATGGGCTACCAAATTTGAATTCTTTTGGTGGTGGAAAGGTGTGTGAGGGTTGTCAATATGGTAAGGCACATTGTCTTCCATTTGACAAGTCTCTTTCAAGGTGCAAGGCCCCATCGGAGCTTATCCATAGTGATGTAATGGGACCTTGTAGGACATCTTCACTTTCGGCTTCCGCTATATGTTATTATTTGTTGATGATTTTACTAGATTCACTTGGGTATATTTTATAAGGGAGAAATCCGATGCATTCTCCAAGTTTGTTGAGTTCAAGAAGACCATTGAAGGTGTGCTTCATAAGAAGATCAAGTGGTTGAGAACTGATAATGGTGAGGAGTTTACTTCCGATGAATTTTCTATGTTTTGTCGTGATCATGGTATCCAAAGGGATCTCACTTGTGTTATACGCCTCAACAAAACAGAGTTGCGGAGAGGAAGATTAGGCATCTTGTGGAAACTTGTAAAAGTTGGTTGCATGCAAAGAACTTACCCAAGGCCTTATGAGCGGAAGGTATGGCATGTGCAACTCATGTGATTAATCGGGTGCCTCTTAGTCCGATTAATATAAAGTCTCCTTATGAGTTGATGTTTGGGGGTGAAGCCTAGTGTTAAGCATTTCAAGGTTTTTGGTTCAATTTGCTATGTACATGTGCCGGATGAAAGGAGAACTAAGTTGGATGCTAAGGCGAAGAAGTGTATTTTCATTGGGTATGATGAAAGGAAGAAAGGTTGGAAGTGCATGGATCCTACAACTCACAAGTCCATTGTTTCAAGGACTGCTTTATTCGCAGGGAGAATGGGGTCACCATGACTCTAATGTTTAGAAGGAATTTTTTTGACAGAGAGCTTGTCAGTGGATAGATTGCTGGCAACTTTGGAAAAATGCTACATTAAACGCTTTGGGGAAGATAAAAGAATTTGGATTTGGAACTCGGGGGGGGGGATTTCTCCGTAAAATCCTTCTACCACCATTTAGTCCCATGCTCTGTATCCTCTAATGTAGCCAAGATTTGGAGCATCCAAGCTACCCCAAGGGTTTGTGTATTTGCATCGGCGGCAATTTTAGAAAGGACCCAGACAGTCAACCTTTTGAGAAAGCGAAATATGCTAATCATCGATCATTGTGCTCTATACTTACAAGTGACGGAAACGGTGGATCATTTACTATTACATTGCAAGGTAGCAAGAGAGTTGTGGAGTAGATTGTTATCACGATTTGGTGTAGCGTGGGTCTTCCCAGCCAAACTTGCAGAATTGCTAGAAAACTGGGAATTGACTCCGTGGAAGGGAAAAAGAAAGATCCTATAGAAGGTAGCATTTCTTGTAACTTTATGGGTTCTATGGAAAGAGAGAAACGCACGGGTTTTCAAAGGAGTATCAAAGAGACCTCTATTCCTATTTAATAAGATGATGACAATCATAATACCTTGGGTGAGAACCTTCCCTAGCTTTGCATTTGTGTCTGCATATGATCTATGGTATGGTTGGAGAGTAATTTGCAATGGAGCTAGGGAAGAGCTCAAAGTGGATCAAGTGTGGGAGCCACCCGCCCATGAACTATTGAAACTTAACTTTGATGGCTCGAGTATTTGAAATCCTGGTCCATCCGGAATAGGGGGAGTATAAAGAGATGACCAAGGAAATGTCATTTGGGCATATTCGGGCCCAATAGGTATCTCGGATGCAAATGAGACGGAGGTGCGGGCCATACACCATGGAATTAAACTTCTAAGCAATGTTGAATTGGAAAAGGTGGAGATAGAAGGAGACTGAAAGAATATAATTAGATGGTTCAATGGAACTCATTCATTTCCTTGGAGATTTGCAGCTCTTTTTGATGAAATTCAGGATAATATTGGAGGATATCAAATAGTTGCGTATCATGTCAAGCGAAGTGCAAATGGGGTAGCGGATAAGTTAGCTAAAGATGGCGTATCCAGAGAAAGTTTGGAGTGTTTTGATTATCTCCCCCCTTGATATTTCTTTTGTTTTCTTATTCGATCTTGTATTATCTGTATTGACCATCTCGCTATTATTAATACTATCTACCATTCAAAAATAAAAAATAAAAAAATTCATCGAAAGCAAATGCTAGGGGGTATTATAGGTAGAATTCAACATTTTTATTTAGTCAGTGTAATGATCAATTTGTTTTGACGTTTATACTAAATTATATTGTGAAATGTCTTGGTAAGGAGAATTCAGCATTTTTATTTGTTTTAACATTTTTTTTACATGTATAATAAGGGTGCTGATTCAAATCGTCTCTCTCTCTCTCTCTCTCTCTCTCTCTCTCTCTCACACACACACACACACACACACACACACACCATCCTAGTCGAGTTTGTGATTTGGATTAAAAGCACTTCACTGGATTTGTGGTTTGGATTTTTATTGTCTTACTTTGTTTCAAAGTTTGGTGTTTATAATGCAAGACCCATTACAGAATAATCTTGCAGAAAAAAATACAAACAAAGACCAGATTCTAGTGAAAGAATCAAAGAATTAGCATAACTATTGCTGTTGTTTCTGGTAATCAGTGAAACATAAGCTTCTCTTAGTTGTTGTCGCATTCTCAGAAGTTTCATGGGTTCTTGGGCTGTTTGTATTGAGTTTCTGTTGGGGTTCCTGGAAGCCATTTTGTTATGACACTCATTTCTTATCTTATTCCATGGGTTCCTTTCATCTACATTGGATTTTCATGCAAATAAGCAATCTGTTGTCTTAACTCTTCAGTCTGATTAATTTGTCCCACAATGAAATTTCAAGCAGGAACTTCAACAAGAGACGGAGTTGGACTGAGAACCTTCCTGATTCTGTATTGAGAGCGGAGTTGGGAATATAATTCCATAACCAGCTTTCTCTCTTCCTTGTACCACCCCAGCTTCTTCTAATGCTTCTAGCTGCCCGGAAGCTGTCGAAAGCCGGGCGGGAGACATGTGGGATATAAGAGAGAGAAAGAAGGGTTATGACGAGAATTTATATGATGAAAGGCCTTATGAACACGTATCCATCATCCCATCCTTGATATTTGATCCAACTGTAGCTACACATATTCATCATCCCATCTTTGATATTTGATCCTACCGCAGCTCACTTTTTGAGGAGCTGCTGTTAGATCAAATATCAAAGGTGGTACCTTTATCGTACCACCTTTATGTGTTCATACGGCCTCTCATCATATAATTTCTCGGGTTATGATTTGGGCGAATGATTACAGGGATATTTTTCTAATTTAAAAAATTATTAACAACTAATTGATGGCTACCAACCTTAGCCAGTGTTAAAAGTTGCTAAAGAGGTAAAGCAAGTGTCCCAGGGAATGAAATTGGGGAAATATATCATATATGAGCTCACTTTTACTAAATTATATTAGTAAAATATCTTAGTAGCACCTTGCAATTGAAGATGCATTTTTAGTAGTGTTAATTTGGCAACCATACTATGTCTTTGTGTGTCTTATAGCCAAATTGTTGCCCAATGAACCTTTTCCCTACAGGTTGTAACTTGCGGGATCAACGGCCTCGATCATTTTATTAGACAAGTGCAAAGGCTATCGTGTGGGGTCATCTTGGTAAGTTACATTTCTTTAGATTTAAAAGCATGTGGAGGGCATTTGGAGTAATTGTCTGAAAAAGAGAGGTTATAATTTAAATCTCATCCAAAAAACAGAGTGTGTAGAACATTCCGGAGAGCTGTAGATAATTCCACCACAAGAACTCTCCAGAACCATTCCCCTCTATAAAATCTCACCACCATAACAGATTTTACACAAAAGAGAGAAAAGAAAAAATTCCCAATACATTTCTCAAACAGTTTCCAATACAAGAAACAATGTCGATCATCCCGAGCTTCTTTGGAGGTCGTCGAACCAACGTATTCGATCCATTCTCACTGGAAGTGTGGGACCCATTCGAGGGTTTTCCCTTTGGAAATTCCCGGCCACTCTCTGAATTCCGGCACCAGTTTCCGACCGAAACAGCGGCATTCGCCGGAGCTCATTTTGATTGGAAGGAGACTCCGACGGCACACGTGTTCAAGGCGGATTTGCCGGGGCTGAAAAAGGAGGAGGTTAAGGTGGAGGTTGAAGATGGGAGGGTTTTGCAGATTAGTGGGGAGAGGAGTAGGGAGAGTGAGGAGAAGAGTGACACGTGGCATAGGGTGGAGAGGAGCAGTGGGAAGTTTATGAGGAGATTCAGATTGCCGGAAAATGCCAAGGTGGGAGAGGTTAAGGCTGGGATGGAGAATGGGGTTCTTACTGTGACTGTGCCTAAAGAGGATGTGAAGAAGGCTGACGTGAAATCGATTGAGATTTCTGGGTGAGATGGGTTTTTGGGGGTTTAGGGTTTTGGTTCTAAGAGTGGTTTGTGGAGTCTTTTTATTGTTCTGTTTTTGGTATATGGGTCTTTTTGTGTGTGTGTGTGCGCTTGTGGGTGTTGTAGAAAGGTTTTGTTGGTGTTCTTGTGTTGGGCTTATATGTCTTCTGGTCTTCAGTTTAATGGATTTGTGATTTTCATATAAAATCAGTCTTTTGTTAGTTTGTGAAGGATAAGATAGGGTGTTCTTGTAAATGGGTCTTTGGGCTTCTGATTTGCTTTTACAAATCTCTCTCTCTCTCTCTCTCTCTCTCTCATTCAACCCAACCCAACATTGAGAATGCATACCTAGAAGAGAAATTATGGGTTGCCTGCTTTAATTTGTGTTCTTTGACGTGAAGGAAACGACAAAATGAGGTTGCTTGCTCTCAGTCTCATCCTCCTTATCAGAATGTTCCTTCGGCAACGCAAGGCCGATATGTTTAGTAGCAGCCAAGGATTAGTTCGATCCATTAGGTTCTTTGATTTGTTCGGAAAAGAAACGATTAACAAGAAAAGATCTTTGATTACGATTAAAAGGAATGATCTCAAATAGACCAAGATCCAATTTCTGATCATTTCTTGGTGAACATGATCTGCCATAGTCTCTTCGATCCCTACATTTATGTGCTTAAATCAATTTGGCTAGATTCTTGGATATGTAATTAGGGTTCTTCATGGAAAGAAGATATAAATAGCATTATGACTTAACAAATGTTGATTTGAACATGATTGGGATGAAAATTACAGTAATCAAGTTTCCTCATTTTGACTCCATTTGTAGTTATTCGAAAAAATGCTGTGGCAAGAATTGATTCAAAATCAGATAATTGTACACCATTTGTATGAAATATTCAACTTAAAAGCACTGTAACAAGGATATAAAAGACAAGAACATATCATAAAGACATGAGATAATCAACCAAACTATTCAGGGACTCATGTGAAGAACCTCCTTCCCTTAAACAAATCTCTGCGTTCTCCTTCACAGCACTAATCCTCTCTCTCACTTCCTCCCCTTGCTTCTCCACCATCAATCTCTTTATGGCTCTCTCTATTTCATCTCTCTCCAATCCATCCTCAAGTTGCACACCTATCCTCCAAACATGGCTGACAAACCTAGCATTCACCTTTTGATCCCCCAGAAATGGCCAACAGAGCATGGGAACTCCTTCACATATACTCTCCAATGTAGAATTCCATCCACTATGGGTCCAAAAAGCCCCAACAGCAGGGTGGGCCAGGACTTCTTGCTGTGGGGCCCACTTGACCACCAAACCCCTGTCTCTTGTTTTCTCTTCAAAACCTTCAGGCAATTCAACCCATTCAAAGCCATTTACTGAGCCTGGTCTAATGACCCACAAAAAGGGCTGCATACTATTGGCTATTCCCCAAGCTGTCTCCACTAGTTCTGTTTTCTCTATGGCAACTAAGCTGCCAAAACTTATATAGATCACAGACTTGGGTGCCTGTTTCTCTAGCCAGTCCATGCAAGTACGGTCTTGGACAAGCAAGCTTGTGGAAGAGGAGGGTAATGAGTATTTATGGAGAGGGCCTATTGGGAAAATTGGAAACTGATGATCATGTCTAAGTTCAGTCAGTGAAGTGTGTTCAAGGTGGTCAAAGGAATTCCAGATGAATCCTGCAGAGTCCATTATTTGATTGAGAGAATTGGCTACCATTTCATACCAGGTGTCCGGGCTTTGTCCCTTGATGTCTGGTATGTCCTTGATTCTGAGGGGTGGAAGCTCTGGAATTGGGGTCTTGGACATAGGATCTGGTAAGACAAATCAATGAAATCTGTTAATGAGCAGAGGATAAAGGGGAATGGACATGAGAATAGAGGATTGAACCAATTTAAGTCCCACACATTCTTCTTGCTGTTGGGCCAAATATATGGGTGGTTCAAATCAATGAAGAAGGGGCCAACAATTTCCATTAGGATGTAGACTGCATTATATAATAAAGGAATGCTACTTACATACACAAGGCCTGTGGACATGTCTCATTAAGACTTGTATTTTAGGTTTGAAAAGTGCTGAAAATACCCTGACTGTTTTTCACTTGGGGATGTATCTGCCTATTTGCTATGTTATAAAGCATTAGAGTTAAGTTGGGTCTGTTTTCTCACGGAATAAAATCATTTTGTAAAATGTAAAATAAGATCATAAATACAAAAGAAAAAAATTTTAAGGTAAACCAGACAAGTATTAAAATGCACATCCTTTTACGGCATCAATTTCTATCATAGCCTTCTCTTATCTGTCACACCTCCAAGAGATGGATTCCTGTTTAATTTCCCTTGGATTGGAATCTTTATTATAGGCCCTCTACATGTCTATTTATCTAAGAAAAGAACTATTTCCTACTTCGTTTCTACAATGAGAAATTTGTCGTTGATAAGCCATGTTGGGGTAAAATCCGACCTCTAATAGGGAGCTGGCCGACCTGAGCCAAACAGAATGACCAACTGATCTGAGCCTGCTGCCCTGGTATCCAATCAGATGCTAACACGTGGTGCCCGGAGTTTAAACATAGCTAGCGGCAAAAAGGGTCATTTTGTAACTCTTCTAGAAACCTTAAATGCCAATCTCGTTGTGGGCAGGATAAACTTGGAACAACACTTGCGTTCCCACTCTCGTTCGAGCGTGAGGTGGAGCAACAAGCGAGTATCCGCGAGTGCTTCTAGTAGCTACTTCCCTTGGAACAAAGAGCAACTACTCTCTTGCTCT
Organism: Tasmannia lanceolata; assembly: GCF_043159265.1. Classification (NCBI taxonomy): domain Eukaryota; kingdom Viridiplantae; phylum Streptophyta; class Magnoliopsida; order Canellales; family Winteraceae; genus Tasmannia; species Tasmannia lanceolata. The sequence goes on from NW_027518683.1 coordinate 18,307,275, forward strand.
GATGTTCGAGTCGCATTAGCATTCGCGAGCCAAAGGTAAATTCCTGATTTGCACCGACTCAGGAAATCCCAATATTGAGTTAAGAGGCACGCTCACAAGCGCTCGCAAACCTGGAGCTCGTCCAATCACAGAAGACTTCAACTGCCTAGAGGTACGCTCACAAGCGCTCGCAAACCTGGAGCTCGTCCAATCACAGAAGACTTCAACTGCCTAGGACTCGGTCTATAAAAGGAGGGCCAAACTCCAAGCTACACATCACACAATTAGCACTCATAACTCTTCTTCTCCAGCTCAGTTTGTACCTTTTGCAATATCTAAATTATGCATCTGAGGGTCCCCCTAGAGTCGACCCCTTCTCTCTGCTCGTAAGTCGTAGGTCCTATAAAGGAGACGAGCCCATCACCTCATGGTCTGAGTAAGAAGGCAAAGACCTGCTACTTCTCTCCTTTTCAAATGAAGACTCGTGGGACCTCTTTAGACGAGCTCAGCGCTAATAGCACTTCCTCTAGGACATCTTTTCTGCTTTTTTGGCATTCTGTCTGCCCTTATAGCGAAGGGGTGTTCTGACTGAATACTAATGCAAGTGAGAACTTGAAGAACTTGTAGCAGTTGCTGGCGAGGTTCTCATCATTTTCATCTCTCTTGTAAGTGCATTCAGTAGATGGTGGTCTTTGCCTGGAATTCTTTCAATAATGTAATTAAATCTAGATAACCAAAATTGCCATCATGTGTACCTTTGTCATTTTGGAATGTTTGGCATTCAGCAGATGGTGGTCTTTGCCTGGAATTCTTTCAATAATGTAATTAAATCTAGATAACCAAAATTGCCACCATGTGTACCTTTGTCATTTTGGAATGTTTGGCAATTTCTTACTCATGAAAGTGGCCAGATTACTGGAATTAGTTCCCAGAATGCATCTTTCTCCTATCAATTTATTATATCATTTTTCTGCTCCTTTACTTGCGGCAAGAATGAAGAGCAATCATACCAGTGGGGGTCTTCTTGATGTAGAGAGTGATCGAGCACTCTTCCACCGAAGATAAATTGGGCAAAGCGATCTGTAGAAGCTATGGGATGTAAACATGCATCAGTAGGATCATCCGTAATGGCACTGTGAACTTAGAGTCCCGCCTCAATGCGTATGATAGCTGCGATAGTTAATTCTATAGTTGTCACTCCTGCGCTTAAACGAGCTCATCGCGGGACCTCTTCCACCAAGTTCAACTCGCGGAACCTCTTCAGCCGAGCTCATCGCAGGACATCTTCAGATGAGCTCAACACCTCTTCAGTCGAGCACAGGCAACACCTCTTTAGTTGAGAGCCAGTTCGGATTTCAGCATCAACAAATTTGCGTCATTCGTGGGAAGCATAAGAAAAAGCATATTTGAGCATGGCAACAGTTCCGAAAAAGAGTACACTAAGGCAAGAAGAGGAATCCAATCTAAAATCAGGGGACCACCCTACGTTGATCGCTTCAAAGGTTGGCCTACTTGGCCCCATCTAAAACTAAGAGACCACCCTGGGTTGATCGCTTCTATGGCTGACCTGCTCGGCCCGATCTAAAACCAGGAGACCACCCCTGGTTGATTGCTTCTAAGGTTGACCTACTTGGCCTGATATAAAGCCAAGGGACCATCCCAAGTTGATCGCTCTGTGGTTGACCGACTTGGCCGGATCTAAAACAAGGGACCACCCCGGGTTGATCGCCTCACGGCCATCCTACACGACCTGATCTAAATCCAAGGTACCACCCCAGGATGATCACCTCAAGGTCAACCTACTCAGACCGATTTAATATCACGGGACCACTCCAGGTTGATCATCGTAACAACTGAGCTGACCTCAGCGGCTCAGATGATCTCAACACCTCTGTTGACCTCAATGACTCAACTGATCTCCATGGCTAAGCTGACCTAAGCGGCTCAGCTTACCTCACTTGAGTTGACCTCAATGGCTTAGTTAATCTCAACGGCCGAGCAAACCTCAATGGTTCAACTGATCTCAATGGCCGAGCTGACCTCAATGGCTCAGCAAATGCCGAACTGACCTTAACGACTAAGCTGATCTCAATAGCTCAGTTGACCTCAATGACCAAGCTGATCTCAACACTTCAATTGTACTCAACGGCCGACCTGACCATAACAGCACAGCAATGACCGAGCTGACCTCTACAGGTCAGCAAATCTCTATTGACGACCTGACCTCAACAGCTCAATTGGCCTAAACGGTTGAGGTGAATTGGGATAAGACGACCTCACTAACTATTCACAAGTCACAACCCAGCAAGACGACCTATGTTAATTGGGATAAGAGACTACTTTCTTAGCCTAAATCGGCCCAAGGAAGTGGGGGGCAATGTGTTGGGGGTAAAATCTGACCACCAATGTGAGCCGTCCGACCCAAGCTAAACAGAATGGCCAACCGATCTGAGCCTGTTCACCTAAGCCAGTCATAACGGCCAGCTGATCTGAGCCAACCGAACCGACATCCAATCAGATGCTAACCCTTGGCGCCTAGAGTTTAAAGATGGCTAAGGAAAAAAGGGTCATTTTTATTACTCTTCTACAAACCCTAAAAGTCAATCTCATTGGCGGCAAGATAAACATGGAAACCGAATTTTCCGGAATCTAGTAATAACAAAAGAATCCAACAAAGGCAAGTTTCCTCAGTTGCCAAGGACTCTAAGTCTATAAAGGGGGAATTAAACTCTAAGGTAAGCATCACACAACTAGCTCTCATAAATCTTCTCCTCCAACTCAATTCGTACATGTTTCCTTATATGATAAGCATCCAAGGGTCTCCTAGAGTCCAAACTCTAGGCCCTACTGGCACCTTCTCTATGCTCGCAAGTCGTAGGTTGTCTACAAGAGCCGAGCTCATCAGCTCAACTTATGGTCAAAGTAAGAAGGCAAAGACCAGGTCATCTCCTTTTCAGACGAAGACTCGTGAGACGACGGGGTAGCTTGTCCTTGTCGATGTCCTTCTACGCCTGTTGCGACTACTACTAATGATGATGATGACAAACAATCAGAGTCTCATGATGCAGTAGAGGGGATTATTATTCTCAAGTCAAACACAGACGAGAATGAGGTTGGCACTGGCATCGATGATGATGCTAGTGATGAGCCTATGGTTGCTAATGATGAGGCTGACATAGATGCTGCGTTAGATTACAGAGCGTACAGAGATGCAGCCTATGGAGATGACAGAGATTGCAGTGATCTATGATGCAGACGATTCCTTGACACATGTAGATACAGATGAGGGGCACCAAGATACCGATGTTACAAATGACTAACACCTGACAAACAGGGGCGATACCAGAAATTTTACACAAGGGGGGCAAAAATTATAGTAATTTTTTTGTCCAGGGTACCAGAAGGGAATCCATGGGACCACACACAAAATTAAGCCTCTGCAATCATCTACAATAAATACCGACTCCCTTTCATTTCAATTACTTCCATGGTGTCGTTCCCTTGAACTTTCTTAGGTGTCTTAGTCCTATGTAAAAAGGATATCTCATCCGTAAGACACGGCTTACAAAAATTTAGTGGTTTAACTTTTCTTGGATTAAAGATAATTGACGATTAATGGATCTAGGGGCCAGGATCATCCAATCAATGTGGGTGCAACGGGAATGGGCCATACTCGTGAGCCGATCAGATCGATGGATCCAATCCCATACTACACATAGTGAGGGGCCAGAAGCTATATGTTAGTTTGGATGTTGGTGGGTCCCGTAAAGATAATCCCAATTTTCTCTCTCAGGCGAAGATGTAGTTAAAGCTTATCCCAATCAATCTCTCACTGCATTACAACTTAAAATTGCCTTAACGAGGTTAAAGCTAACTTATTAAAGAGGAAAACCGTCTAATTAGGAATTCTTTATTGGAGCGAAAAAATAGCATATAGATAATTGATAAAAGAGGGAAAGCGACAAATTAGGGATTTTTCTTTAACTCTTGTTAAAGAGACGGATTTTATTGCAAGAAAAATGCTAGCTAGGCAAATTTGCAACCAATCAGATCCAGAGTACATTCAAGCGGCTAACTAGCATTCCTCTAAAAAATAAAGGTATTTTTTTTTTCCCAAAAATTAAGGGGGGCAATTGCCCCCTTCCCTTTCATGTGCCATCGCCCCTACTGACAAATGTGGTTCATGTTGAGATGATTCTGCCCATAGGCGTTGAATACGAGGCTATCGATGCGCATGATAGTTCACTTCTCTACAATTTTTTACGAGATATTTGGATCGATTCAGGTCACCACTTCATCATGCTGCCACCCTTGCCAGGATGAACCATTTTTGGCAGGTTTTATCAGACAGATAGGTGACTTTGATGGACTATTACTGCTACTATTAGAGTGGGTTATCTCCATATTTGACCCAGACAGACTACCACGTTGTTGAGGTTGATAAGGAATTCGAGGATGAGTTCTTTCAAGAATAGGGAGTTTGGTACAGGAGCATTCCCTTTGAAATTTTGATATCAACCCTCAGTGTTCATTAGTATAGGATTTACTTTGTTTCTTTTAGTGGTAGTTACTCATTTTAGTACTTTTTCATGTACTTTTATGACTTTTAGCTTGGTAGGGGTGGTATGGAAAGGCCATATTTCATTAGGCGTAGTTTTGGCATTTCATGGCCATCAATGTAAAGCCCCTTGATGTGTTCTTCAATTAGTTTTGTTGATTTGAAAATATTGAGATTCTTTTTTGGAGAGAGGGAGAGAGAGAGATTTTCTCGTCTTTTATCCTTTTGTTTTCTTCGAAATGGAAATTGAGATTGGAATTTGCTCATCTTTTCTCCTTTTTCCTCATTTTTTCATCTTGTTGAATGCAAGATTATTTTTATATTTGATTTTCTTGTGTCTCCTTGCAAGATTGAAGATGCATCTTTGAAGAAATCATCAAGAAAACACAAAAAATCGAAGAACTGTCCTGGAAATTTCATCCGCATTCGGAGATTTGAGCATCGAAGAACATCAAATATCACTTCTGCATGCACTTGCTCACTCTCATACTCTTCAGATTGAAGAAATCAGAGTGTGACCCACATCACTCATTAAAAAAAAGCAAGTCACAGTGAGATTTATGAAGGATGATCCCCTCACATACGGAGCAAGCGAGGCTCCTCCGATCATGAAAGTGATGATCCAATCCTTATGCGTTCAAACTTCAAAGTAGAGACTAGTTTTAGACTGGGCGAGGCCGGTGCCCAACTCCTTTTGAGCCTGTAATTGGAAACAACTCACATCTTTGTGATGCCTTCTGGTTCTCATAGAGTCGTGGTTGGGCCGTAATCCCAAGTGGTGACTCTATCTTATCCTTGAAGGATCTTGTTTTGACCCCGATCTCAAGTGGAACCCTCACCATCAACATTGATCACCCTTAGTAAGCGATCCAACCACACAAACACCTACACACTTGTGAGACACTCCACCCAAGAAGTGAAGACACGATGAAGGTGCGGACGGCGTGACAACAGTGGGTAGGAACGGATGCCGGGGACCGGGGACGGGCCTCCACAGAGAGAAAAAGCAATAATCCTAAGATTCTACTAGGAAAAGATCCCATTATGGTTAGAATAAGTCGCCACCTTTTAGTGGATTTCTTGCTTGGATTTTGATGGTATTTGCCGGTATGCTACATGGGCAGACAAGGAGGAGATAACTAGATAAGCCACATTTTGAACTACAATTCTATTCTATCAAATATATAGCAGCGTCAAATTGTTATATGGGAAGGGAAGAAACACTTTTCTATTCTATCAAATATATAGCAGCGTCAAATTGTTATATGGGAAGGGAAGAAACACTTTTATGACTGATGAGGATGGCTCGAGAAAGTCTGTGCCACATTTAGATAGCGGCAGGTTGTGCTAAGTACTCGTAAAGGATTGGACCCTCCGCCTCCCCCTTACTAATAGGGCCAGAAGAAATTAAGTGATGGAGTCATATGAAAGTAGTCTTTATACCTTGAAACTATATATGTAGCCAAATAGAGTATTTTGCTGACATGATACTCTTTCTCCTCAATACTTTGAAACTCTACACACAACCAAACAAAGTATTTTGCTGATGCGGAAGCCAAAAATAACAAAAAAAACTTATCTAATTCAATAAGCTGGGATGAAAAGAGGAGAGTTTTTTCGATTTTTTTGAAAATTACGTGAGAATTACACCTCACATTTTTTGACTTTTTTGAACAAATGCACCCATTCAACTCATATAATTTCAATCCTACCCCCGCTCCTTTATGCTTTTAACAAAGGCATCCACTGAATCATATAATTTCAATCCTACCCTTCCCTTATGCTTTTAACAAAGGCACCCATTAAAGCGTATAATTTCGATCTTACCCCCCTCCTTTATGGTTTTTTAATTAAAAAACTATAGGGTGATCTTAACCATTCGATTTAAGATAAGAGGAATTATGGAAACATCTATAGATTGGAGGGCTAGGATCAGCCTCTGGAAATGATTTTTGGGGCAAAACCTATTTATGTTGTGTTCCATCACATGGACGGTTTGGATCAACCTATAACGTGGTCCGTACCGTTCTTTGTCGGCCCGTGCATCGCACGGGTTTTTTACTAGTAAGTACATAACCCGTAACATTATGCGACCAAACAGTCTTTATTCACCATTGCGAAGATAAGTGGGTTGTCTCAAGATTGTATTCGGCATACATGTATAGGTGGGACCCAAAAAAACAATTATTTAGATAGATCCCAATGGCAACCGCCTGCCTAGTCTGACTTTTTATAATAAAAAAATCTATGTATGTAACTTACCTTTTCGGCTTCCACAAAGAAACTACTAATATACTGACTCATTTGTCTTTTATTTCAACTAAATGGTGGCTAAACATTGGAAAAACAGACCATGTCGATAGCCTACAAACATATGGCTCAATTTTCTTCAGCTTTATTGTTTTGTCTTCTTCCCGTGGGTTACGCATATTCCATTATTCCTTAGATGGATTGGTATCTCTCATTTTTATTTCTCATTTGACTCCGGCCTTACATTGATTGGTGCAGCTAATTTTTATAAAAACCAACCTAGAGAAAATGGGTAAGTTTTATTGGGATAACCATTGACGCTTCCAACTAGAACAGTTCGAGTTTATCAGAGTTTCAAGCGATTTCTAAAACATGGTTGAAAGAAAAACACCAAAAAAACGTCTATGCAAAACGTTGATACATACCTTGGATGGGAAAGTACCCCTTTAGTTTGAGAAGTGGAAAGGCAACGTAGGCAACAAAAGAAGCGACACTGTTCATCTCTAAAATCAATCTTGGGAGCTTGAAATGTTTTGCAACTGTTGGTAGAAACTGAAATAGACCATCATCAATGATGCAAACAATCCTTTCTCCTGTATTCTCCAACATCATTCCAGCCAAGCAATCCCGAAAAGGCACTTCGCAATTCGCATTAAGGGCCGTGGCAATGGTCATGAAGTTTATTCTGGAAGTTTGCTGTTCTGATAGACCATCCGAGATGGACTCAAAGCTGAAGTTAGGGTAACTGGAAGGGTTGGGGGAATTGAAGTTTGTATGAAGGATAGTGATGGAGAAGCCTTTGCAGTGGAGGAGGGTGGCTAGCTGAAGCATGGGGGTGATGTGGCCTTGTAAAGGGGTTGGGAAAAGCAATAAGCGAGGACCTTTCCCTTTCTCTTGCCATTGCCTTTCTCCTTCTCTTGCCATTCAATTGGGTTTTGAATTTGGGTTATTTCCTTTCACACAATGTGTATTGCTCCCAACGCTAGATTGATATTGGGAAATGATTTCTGCACTCTAATGTTTTGATAAGCAGGCACTCCAATTTTTATTGTGTAGTATTTAAAGGGCCCTTACGGTTCTCAAAAAGCTCTTAAAGATCTTAAAATACTACACGCAACCAAGTGGAGCAACGGTTCTCAAAAAGCTCTTAAAGATCTTAAAATACTACACGCAACCAAGTGGAGCACATGTTTATCAAAACAATGAAGAGCTGAAATCATTTCCCTTGATATTTTATACAATGTTCTTGTCTATATTTGGCTATTGTCTATGTCAACTTTACGCTATTAACTAATATTATAGTATGATTTCGGTAGGTTTGAACCGCCCTTCAATTTGCTGGCTGGCGGGTTGCTGATGACGTTGTTTGATAGCAATGGCGCCTTCGTCCCTTAGCTGAACGTGAGGTCAAAACAGGTTTCATAGGCCCACTAGGCAAGGCATCTAACGTCATTGTAGAGGCTACATCGGTGCTAGGAGTGCAACTCGGGTCTGCGTGGGGTTTTCCAAAACCATATGCTACGCTCGGGTGTGGTCTAATTTTTACAGGAAAACCCGACCCCACCGAAGTTGGTTTCCCAGGACGGGTCGGGTTGGGTTTTCATTTTTTAGCATAGATAGTGACTAGTTTTAAAGATTGGAGGAAAAAAAAAAATATCTTCACACTAAAAATGGTGTAGCCGGAAGCGCGAATAACGAGTCGAGGTTGATTAATATCAACACCGATCGGAATAAACCTTCGAATCCACGAAGGGCGCTCGTCGAATTCACTAAGAGCTATTCTTCGAATCCACGAAGAACGAGATAAACAACTTTCTCTACCGAGAAAGAATATAATTTCTTTATTTCATAAAACAAACATTAGGCTTTTATAAAAAATCACTAACTTCTTCTCCGAGTAAATCTCTACTTTATAAAATTATTTGAAGCCAATTTCTAAATTAGACTCAACTTCTATTCCTATTTGACTAAATTTCTAAATCCACATTGACTCAAATTATAAGAAAAGACAACTAGCCATATTTGTCTAAAACTACCTAAAATTATTTCAAGCACCTCTCGGATAGCAGTAATGCAGGGAGTTTTTTTTTCCACCAATCTCCCAGGGAGTTTTTTGTTCCACAGAAATCCGAAGAACCAAAAAAATTCCGGCAACCAAACGGGTGTTAGAAGTGGGCCAACAACATCTTGTACGATTCAAATTGTTAATACAGTACGGGTCATAGTAGATGCTTATAGAGAGCGACGTGACCTTCAGGAACATGATCAGAGGCGGAAAAAGCACATGGACGATTTTGCGATGTTGTGGCACCCACACTAAATACTATTGGGTGATGATAAATTTGCACCCCGTGTAGGATGATTCACATCTGTTTAACGTGGAAACGCGTTAAGGTCTGCCACATCAATTCACGTTAAAGAGGTGCGAAACTGCGAATCATCCTACAGAGAGTGCGAATTTATAGCCATACTATTTTAGTCATAATTTTTTATCCAACCAACAGTGAGCTGCTGTTCGATCAAACGTCAAGGGTGGTACCGCACAAGGGACTTGACAGTCGGGCACCGTATAATTTCTCAACTGAGGTTAGTCACTTGTGACGTAACATTGGTAACTTTTTAGAATTTTCTTTAAGGAAATGATAATCAGCACAACCATATTTTGATATTTGCACAAACCCAGCTGTCTTATTTTTTAATTGGCTCCGGAGAGCTTTTTGGGAAATGTAATAACCTTTTCACAGCTCTTTTAATACTAAAAGACAAGATGATTTGTGAAAATATCAAAATATGGTTGTGCTGATATCATTTCCCTCTTTAATGAAGAATTCGTAGTGCCTTAGCCTATAACTTTTGTCTCCCTTTTCATTCCTTTTGCTTTCTTGAAATACTAGGTACGTCACACATTGCCTTTAGACATGGTTTGTAGCTGGATTCTTCTTAAGCCCAATCCGTTCCACAACTTCGCTTGCTTAATCTGGCTTATTGTTTCTTTTTATGGCAAAATTGTGCCTGTTTTTTCTTCAAGTCATAAATAATATTTTGGCCTAGGGTGTCTATACAAAAATATTTAAACTGAAAGCATATTAGTTCATGTTTGTAGGGTTGTGCATTCTACCGAAACATTTCACTACGAACTGTGATGATGGACAACATGTAAACTATGAAGTTCCCGGATTGGGAGCATAATTCCAATTTACCTTTTCAAAGCAGATAAGGATTGATCAATCCACCAGTAGCTTTTCCTATGTGACTTCTTACTATTCAATCGTTCAAGTGACGGCATTTGTTATCCTAACCAATCTACTTTGCCGGTTCGCATGTTTCAGTTTCAGGTTTGCATACTACAACTTACATATGGAAAATGTTCACCTAAAAGGTAGGCCCTTCAATATTAATTTCTTGAGATTTTATATGATGATTGCGGGGGGCACTGCACTGCAAGCAGTGGTGCTGCCCTTGATATTTGATCCAACAGCTGACCACTTTTTCATTTTTCGATGGACTGCTGTTGGATCGAATATCAAGGGTTGTTGCTCCTTACACTTGCATGCCTGCACACTCATCATATAATTTCTCTCATTTGTTTAGGATCCTTTGCCATAGGAAATATTTGGACCACTCATTCCAATTAGATAGATTGCCACGCCTCAACCGCATTGTGTAAATATTGTCCGGTTCTAGGTCTTCTACCCTCCCGGATTTTGTTTTCTAGGAGCACTGTCACGCTCTGACCCCACTGTGTAAATATTATCCGATTCTGGGTTTTCCCACCATTCCCGGTTTGTTTTCCAGCAGCACTAGCCATGCCTAACCCACTCCGCAGAGCCTGTCCCTTAGAGATGTTAAAAACACATATACACAAGGAGAAGGAGAGTTTACATATATAGCCCGGACTTTCTCCCCTTTCGATGTGAGATCTTACAATCCACCCCCTTAGGGTCTCACGTCCTCGCCGGCACACCGTTCTATGGGGGTACGATTATGATACCATTCATGTCACTCCCCAACCGACCCCACTGTGTAAATATTATCCGATTCTGGGTCTCAACTCGCCCGGCCCGTTTTTTCCCCAACAGCACCCGCCCTACCCCGCCCCGCATGGATGCTGAAAACGTGTTTGCACATGGAGAAGTAGGGTTAACATATATAGCCCAAGAACTTTCTCTCATTTTTTATACCATTTTGTCACGCCCCAAGCTCATTGCGTAAATATTTTCCGGTTCTGGTTTTTCCCACCCTCCATTGGCTTTGTTTTCTAGTAGCATTAACCGTACCACGACCCACTATGCAAGGCCCGCCCCTTGGAGATGCTGAAAATGTGTTTAGTAGAAGACATAGAACCAAGCAATATTTACACATTAGGATTGATGCGTGACTGAATGCTATTTTGAGCCGTACCTCCTGCAGTACGGTGTGCCAGCGAGGACGGTAGGCCCTACGGGGGGTGGATTGTAAGATCCCACATCGGAAAGGGAGAGAAAGTTCTCGGGCTATATTTGCGCACTCTCCTTCTCCATGTGTAGACGTGTTTTCCAAATCCTTGCATCATGGGTCGGGCACGGTTAGTGCTGCTGCAGAACAAGACCGGGGCGGCTAGTGCTGCACTCATTTTTTCTGGGTCCTCAACTTGCTCCGGTTTTGTTATACAGCAGTACTAATTGTGCCTGACCCACCTTGCAAGAATGAAAACATAGCTACACATTGAGAAGGAGGGTTCACATATATATAGCCCGAAAACTTTCTCTCCCTTTCCCATGTGGGATCTTACAATCTACCCCCTTAGGGCCCAACGTCTTCGCTGGTACACCCTACTGTGGGAGGTATGGCTCTGATACCATTCTGTCATGCCCCGTCTCCACCATGTAAATATTGTCCCATTCTGGGTTTTCCCTCCCTCCCCACTTTTGTTTTTCACCAGTACTAACTGTGCCTTTCGAGATGCTGAAAACGCGTCTACACAAGGAGAATGAGAGTTCACAATAAATAGCCTAGGAACTTTCTCTCCCTTTCCGATGTGGGATCTTATACTAACTGTGCCCGACGCAATCCATGGGGCCCGCCCCTTGGAGATGCTGAAAACACATTTACACAAGGAGGAGAGTTCACCTATATAGCCCATGAACTCTCTCCCTTTTCGATGTCGGATCTTATAATCCACTTCCCTTAGGGCCAGCATCCTCGCTGGCACATCGTACTATGGGAGGTACAACTCTTATATCATGTGAAGCAACCAATTACTCCAAAAGCTTAAGTTGTTGGAGATGGTGTTATTTAATCTTTTATATTTTAACAGGCCTACACATGGCACATGTGGCCCTTCTTTTGGGTTGGCCATTACATGTGGATTTTTTAATATCAAGGAGTTTTGAACCTATGACCTTTGGTCTAATATCATTTTGTCACGCTCCGACCCCACTGTGTAAATATTGTCCAGTTTTAGGTCTTCTATCCTCTCAATTTTGTTTTCCAGCGGCACTAATCATGCCCGACCCACTCCGCAGTGCCTGCCCCTTGGAAATACTGAAAAGGGTCTATATATAGCCCATGAACTTTCTTTCCCTTTTTGATGTGGGACCTTACTTGGATGGAACATTGACAGTGCAAAGCGGTGCAACATTCATAAGTCGCATCATCCCACAAAAGCAGTACTGGAGAAATTCTCAGATAGAAACTAAGGTTGCAATGTGGGTTAGATTTTACCCTACTCACATCGACCCAAGCCAAAAATACCCTGGTCAGGTTGAGAAATCATGAGTCTTGGGTTGGGTCGGTTTTCAATTTAAGAAACCCGACCAAATCTTGGGTTGGATCGGCTTTAAAGAAAAAAAAAACCTAAAACCCAACCATCAACCGGAATCTTATAGGTGTACATTAAATTTCTTAAATATCTCATTTTTTTCTTTTTTTTATGGGTAATATCTCTTGTTACTATGTCTTGAATAACATGAAAAATTATTTGCTAATATATTAAAATAGTTGTTTTCATTATTGTGACCTGGTGGTCACGGGTTCGAGTAACAGAAACAGCCTCTCTACATATGAGGGGTACGGCTGCTTACATCTTGCCCTCCCTAGACTCGGCAATGATGAGAGCCTTGTGTATGAAATTAAATTTGGAGACTTTTGGAAAGTGAATATTGGTCAATTGTCTACCGTCTTTGAAATTAGTCACCATCCTGAGCTAAACATTAAAAACCTGACATGAGAAACTATCTCTGGTAGGATTGGGTTTGTGAATCTTGGCTTGTACAATAAAAAACTGGACCCAACCAGACCCAAGATAATTTCTCGCGTAGGGTAGCTTCTTGAAAAACCAACCTGCCCGACCCAAGCTATCTCCTAGAAGAAAAGGAAATCAATCAATTTCAAAGATCTTATTTAGTGGGAAACGTCACTTTGAAAATGTTTTTACATTCATGACCCCAATAGCTTTTGGAAAATGGTATATTTGCCCCCTATTCATCCCTGGGCCACTCCTTGTAGTGTAAAAGAGTAGTCATAAATACACCAAACCGGGCTGACCAAGGGACGTAAAGGGGGCAAATATATCACTTATCTAACTTCTCTCTGTAAAAAGCAAGTTCAATCTAATAGCTTTTACACGTATGCATAAGCAAATAAATGCCAAAGGAATTCAGAGAGAGAGAGAGAGAGAGGGAGAGATTTAATCACAATAAGCATAACAAAATGTGATTATAATGACAAGATACAATCGATCAAAGAGTGTAAGGATTCGTAGGAAGAACCCCCTTTTCTTAGACAGCAGTCTGCATTTTCCTTTAGAACCATTATCCTCTTCCTGAGCTCCTCTCCTTCCATCTCCACCATTAGTCGTTTTATAGCATTCTCTATCAGCCGTCTGTTCAACCCATTCTCAATATGCAAACCCACCCTCCAAACATGTGTCACAAACCTAGCATTCACCCGTTGATCCCCAAAACAAGGCCAGCAAAGCATTGGGACCCCTTCACATACACTCTCCACAGTAGAATTCCAACCACAATGAGTCCAAAACCCTCCCACTGCAGGGTGGGCCAGCACTTCTTTCTGAGGGGCCCACTTGACTACACAGCCCTTCCCTCTAGTCTTCTCTTCAAACCCTTGAGGCAGCTCGACCCATTCCGAGCCATGGACTGAACCGGGTCGAATCACCCACAAGAAGGGCTGGTCACTATTGGCTAACCCCCAAGCCATTTCCACTAATTCTGTCTTTTCCATGACTGCTAAGCTTCCAAAGCTCACATAAATAACAGAACTAGGTGCTTGTTTATCTAACCAGGCCATGCTACTGTGATCATGGTTTAGCAAGCTACTTGAATGGCCTGATGAGTATTTATGAAGCGGGCCGATCGGAAAAAATGGAATTGAAAAATCTTGTCGAATTTTTGCGAACGCCATCTGTTCTAGGTAGTCGAAGGAGTTGGAGATGACACCTCTGGAGGTCTTTGTTTCATTGATCATGTTGGCCACTAGTTGATACAAGTTGTCTAGCTTGTCTGTGCCAATGTTTGGTAAGTCCTTAACTCTGAGGGGAGGAAGCTCCGACACCATGACCTCCGATTGAGGATCTGCTAGGAGAAACTAGGTTATGAAAAGAGTTGGAGTATGGAAATGTAAAGTTTTCACTAGCAAAAGTGCAAGTGAGGAAGACCCAATTCATAATCTGAACTATTTAATTTGGACCTCAATGTTGATGGGCTGTGCCCTAAAAATAACTGTTATCAGAGTGTTGGGAGTTCCACACGAAAGCAACTATATCCCACATTGGAAAAAGTAAAGTGATGTGGAAGGGCTTATAAGGTTTCCGCATCACTTTACTTTTTCCAAACAAGTGGTATAAGAGCTGGGGCGTGGCAACTCTAGTTTAGGGCTGGCAACGGGGCGGGGCGGGGCCGGATGTTGCATTCCTCGTCCCCGTCCTCGCCAGAAGGACTATTCCCCGTGCCCGCCCCTCGGGGAATATCCAATCCCCATCCCCGCCTCTCACAAAAATCCTCACCTCAAAAAAGCTTTTTAACAACCCCAAAAAAGAAAAAGACAAGCCGTATTTGTGCACTTATCAAAATATAGTTGTGCCAATATCACTAGCATAAAAAAAATATTTACTGTTAACTTAAAAAACACTAAAACAATACTAAAATAAGTGGATATTGATAATGGCTTGTATAGTAAAATGGGGCGGGGCGAGGCGGGTCCATCTCCATCCCCGTCCCGGCTCTAAGTTGGGGAATCCCTGCCCTGTTCACGGGTGAAATTGCTAGCCCTACTCTAGTTTGCCCTCAAGGAGGTAGAAAATTCGTTGGGAAGAGATTAATGTTGAGTTCCACAAGGAAAGAAACACTCCCACCTCGGAAAAGTGAAGTGATGTGGAAGCTTATAAAAACTTGAGTACCCTCTCCTTAATGGCTAGCTTTTAACAGTGAGTTTTACCCGGGTCCCAGGGACCTAACGCTCTAATTTCTTTGACCCTTAATGAATGTAGAACATTGTTTATTTTCTTTTTATTTATTCATTTACATCCACACAATTATAGGGTCTTTACATCTAACAGCTCAAGTGCTATTATGGAAAAGAACATGACTTAGAAAATATATCGGAGAAAAGTGACTTTGTACCTGTTTCAATGTGTTAGATGCGCAAATGACTCCAAAACCCAAAATAGTACCATTACCAAAAATAAGGGTTTTGCTAACGAGTGCCCTTAGGGCATTCGTTAAGGTGCATTGGGAAAGGAATTCTACACATATTTTGATAAAAATGACTCAAAACATTTGTAAAGTTCTCAAACAATGTGAAAAATGATTGGAAAATTCCTTTCCCAATGCACCTTAACGATTGCCTTACGCAAAACCCTAATTAAGTTTAATTGGAGAATTGTTAAAACTTTCTAATTAAAGCTTGAAAGACTGATAAGAAACTGAAATTTGACCAATGAAATGGTTTTATTTTGGATCTTCTGTCGATTGCCTCTTTGTAGTGCTCCCGAGATAATTTAGACAAGTAATTGTGGGCCCCTATTGGCAATCAATAGTTATGGCAGTTCGAATTTTCAATGTTCTCTCCCTTGATCCCTTCTATATGGTTCCTGGCGTTACATGACCAATGTGGGCGCCCTGGCCCTTTCACCTAATTTATACAAGGTCGTCCTTCAGTTTAGAGTTAGACTACCTCTAAAATGTATGATGGAATAAATATAATTGTGGGGTTTGCTAGGCAAGAAAGTCATTTACGGCCTCACATTTTAAGGAGAGAAGAGTCATGAATTAAATAAATAAGACAAAATTTGCAACAAATGGTTGTTCCCTCCTTAAAAAGTGAGGCTTTTGGCAAAATTTCCTAGCAAATCCCATAAAATGGATGATGAGTGATGGGGTATGAAAAACAACAACTAATTACCTGTCGACACGTGGCCCCAGAAGGGCCCACCACAAATCCAGCATCGGCCCAGGGGCAATCCGGTAATTACCTAAGAGTAGGTAAACCTAAGCCCACAAAAGGGCCGACACCTGTCCTGGGGTAGGTAATCAAACCACCCCAGGTCTCCCTCTATAAAAGGCCTCTCAAGGCTCAAAGCAAGATGTAATAACTTCTAAGCTACCAATCCTAAATTACTGGCTCTGCACTCCTGCTCATACTGACTTGAGTGTCGAAAGGCCCGTCCGGAGCAACGACTCCGGGTTGGTCTTCTGACCTCGTGTGCTCTTGTGCAGGACTCAGCTCATTCACTTCGGTTCCTCGGGTCCTCCAGCTAAGCTCTTACGTCACTGCCGTATATGTTACCGATTTTAGGCCTAACAGATTGGCGCCATCTGTGGGACCCCGAATTAAAAGCTGTTCGAATCCCCTATACAAAATGGCAAGGTGGAAGAGTGCTCGGGTACCAACCGCCCAAACTACCCGAGCCGTAGTACCTTGCAGGACCCGGAGCGAGCGAATCGCCTCGCAGGTGGTGGCTCCCTCTGCTACAGCAGAGCAGAGCCCAGCTCATTCAGAACACCTCAATCCCACTCCCACTCCGGACCAAGTGCAAGCTTTCTTCCAACAGATGACTGATCTTGTCGATCAATATCAACACCTGATCCAAGCGCTTCCCCAACATCCTTCAGAAGCTCCACGACCTATACAGGAAAGGTCGAATGCCCATAGGGGAGAGCCAGCGCGCCCCAGTGGAGACTGGACCCACCACTCCACAAGGCGAGTCAATCACTCTAGAACCAGGCATGTCCATACAGAGCCTCACCACCGTCGGAGGTCGTGGTCCCGCTCCGTGCGAAAGCACCGAGCCCAGGAAGACCGCGCACCGCAGGAAAAATCCCGGCCTCATCGAAGGAGTCCAGAAAGTCAGTCCGTTTCTTCTGCGAGCCCATCGGTGGAGAGAAACAAGTCGTTGGACCGAGCAGACCGGAGGGCTGACCCAATGCTACGGAGAATAGAAGAAATAGATCACCGTATAGAAGAGCTGGCAAAAGATCAGGACCGGCCCGCTGCGAAGACGTACTCAAGCAGACCTCCGTTCACAGATAATGTTATGAACGCGGCAGCGCCCAGAGGGTTCAAAATGCCGACAGTTCCGCAATACAACGGAACCACTGACCCTGTGGACCACCTGGAAACGTTCAGGACTATGATGCTCCTCCACGGCGCCTCTGACGGATTCCTTTGCAGAGCATTTCCGACCACACTGACCGGTGCAGCCCGGGACTGGTACTCGAGGATCAAGCCGAACTCCATTAGCAACTTTGAGGACTTTGAGGACGACCTGGTCCACCATTTTATGAGCAGCCGGAGGCCAAGGAAAACAACAGCATCCTTGATGGCCTTGTGGCGGGAGGATAATGAACCTCTGAAAACATTCGTCAGCCGTTTCAACAGAGAGGCTCTTCAAGTGCCAAATTTGGATCCATCAGCCGCCATGAATGCGCTCCTCACAGACGCTAAATCCAACGATTTCCGCTGATCAGTTGCTCGCCAGAACCCGCACTCACTGGCGGATCTGATGGCAGGGGCTGAGGAATATATAGCCGTGGAGGAGACTCTAGCGGCCTTAGACTCAAACTGGAGGAGAACCTCCGAAGAAAAGAACCCTACCAAGCAGCGTAAGGATAATAAGGCCCCCAGAAGAGAGAGGTCCCCCCAAGAGGAGGGAAGAAAACTTTACCTCTCTCAACACCACCCGGAGACACATATTGGCCGCAATCATAGGAGAAGAATTCGTAAGGTGGCCGACCAGAATGACCTCTAAGGGGAATAAGAGAGACAAGTCGAAGTATTGTCGGTTCCACAGGGACCACGGGCACGACACAGACGAGTACTGGCAGCTCAAGGAAGAAATCGAGCTCCTGATTGGTCGGGGATACTTGAAAAAGTATGTCAAAGATGACGGCCACATAAGAGAGCGCAGGGAGAAGAGTCTTCAGGGCCAAAGCCCCCGACGGTCACAGCCGCCCCATGCGCGGAATCAATCTCCTCCGCCATCCAGTCCACAGCCAGAGGCACGCCGATCCTAGCCCAAGGGGGTCATCAACACAATTATGGGCGGGCCAGCAGCCGGGGGCACATCATCTGCTGCTCGAAAAGCATACGCACGCCGAGTCAACGCCGTGCACACATGCAGCAAAAAGATGAAGACGGAGAATGAAATCTCCTTTTCAGATGCGGATCTCGACAACTTGATACTGCCTCACGACGACGCCCTGGTCCTAACAATGCTCATCGCGAACTGAGAATTGAAGAAAATCCTTGTCGACAACGGGAGTTAGGTCGACATTCTCTACTACCACGCATTCGAGCAGATGATGATAGGAAACGACCGCCGAAGGCCGGCGAATTCCGATCTGTTCGGTTTCTCAGGGGAGGTCGTGAAAGTGGAAGGACAGATTTAACTCCTAGTCCTCGTCAGAGAGCCGACCTGTCAAGCTTTTACAATGGTCAACTTCCTGGTAGTGAGGGCCACTTCGGTCTATAACGCTATCTTGGGACGCCGAGGCCAGAACCTCATCCGTGTAGTCGCCTCAGCGTATCACCAGAAAATGAAGTTTATAATGCCAAACGGCGTGGGAGAAGTCAGAGGAGATCAACCACAGTCCAAGGAGTGCTATACCATGGCACTCAAAGGCAAAAATGCATCAGAATCGTTGCCGATTGAGCTACTTGATCTGAGAGACGAAGCCCAGGTGACTGAACCCGCCGAAGACCTCAGAAAATACTATCAATAGCCTGCCGCCCGACACAAAAGCGGATGCCATTGTAATTACGCTTGTGTGGATAATGAAAAAAGGCTACTGCTTCTTTGCAAAGTTCCAAGTTCCTCAGATCATGTCGCTGCTTGGTTCACCCCGGCTCGTCTCCGAAAAGACCGGGAGCACACTCCTGGTAGGGAACGGGCCCGCGTAGAAAAACCAAACCATCTCAGAAACCCAGTTCACTAAAACTTGGGTACTCGCTGCTTGGTTCGCCCCGGCTCGTCTCCACAAAGACTAGAAGCGCACTCCTGGTCAGGAACGGACCCGCGCAGAAAAACCAAACCATCTCATAAACCCAGTTCATTAAAACTTGGGTACTCGTTGCTTGGTTCGCCCCGGCTCGTTTCCACAAAGACCAGGAGCGTACTCCTGGTCGGGAACGGGCCCGCGCAGAAAAACCAAACCATCTCAGAAACCCAGTTCACTAAAACTTGGGTACTCGCTGCTTGGTTTGCCCCGGCTCGTCTCCACAAAGACCGGGAGCGCACTCCTGGTCGGGAACGGGCCCGCGCAGAAAAACCAAACCATCTCAGTAACCCAGTTCACTAAAACTTGGCTACTCGCTGCTTGGTTCGCCCTGGCTCGTCTCCAGAAAGACCGGGAGCGCACTCCTGGTCGGGAACGGGCCCGCGCAGAAAAACCAAACCGTCTAAGAAACCCAGTTCACTAAAACTTGGGTACTCGCTGCTTGGTTCGCCTCGGCTCGTCTCCACAAAGACCGGGAGCGCACTCCTAGTCAGGAACGAGCCCGAGCAGAAAACGAAACCCTTGCAAAAACCCAAGTTCAATAAAACTTGGTCATCCGAAGCCGTTCAGAGCATATATGGCCGGACATGATATTTCACTTCAAAATCCTGGTCGTCCTAAGCCGTTCAGAACATCTCCAGCCAGATTGGATATAACGCGTGGGTAAAACTTAACCTGAAGAAGGGTAAGTTGTAGCTCATCTGTTTTTCAGCCGACCTGAGATGGACGACCTGAAATGGCTGACATGAATCAGTTTCTAGTTCATCCGTTCCTCAAGCCGACCAAGATATAGCGCAATGCGCTACAGGACAAAACTCTGGTCATCTCAAGCCGACCAGGATGTAGCGCATTCCGCTACAGGACAAAACTCTGGTTATCTCAAGCCGACCAGGACTCGGCGTGATTCGCTACAGAACACAATTCTGGTCATCTCAAGCCGACCAGGATATAGCGCAATGCGCTACAGAACAAAACTCTGGTCATCTGAAGTCGACCAGGACTCGGCGTGATTCGCTACAGGACAAAATTCTGGTCATCTCAAGCCAACCAGGATATAGCGCAATGCGCTACAGGACAAAAATCTGGTCATCTCAAGCCGATCAGGATATAGCTTGATTCGCTAAAAGACAAAATTCAGTCCGGCCCCAGCCGGACAGAATATGGCGCGTCCGCTAGACGACAAAAATCAGTCCGGCCCAAGCCAGATAGGACTTGGCCGGACATATTTTCCCGACAGATTCCCCAGGCAGGACAGACGGCTTAGCCGGACAGATTTCCCAGGCCGAACAGAGTTTCCAGACAGATTCCCCAGGCCGGACAAACGGCTTAGCCGGACTGGTTTTCCGGACAGAATATGACGCGTTCGCTAGATGACAAAAATTAGTCCGGCCCAAGCCGGACAGGATATGACGCGTCCGCAAAACGATAGAAATCAGTCCGGCCCAAGCCGGACAGAATATGACGCGTCTGTCAGACGGCTTAGCCGGACAGGTTTTCCGGATAAATTTCCCAGGCCAGACAAACGGCTTAGCCGGACAGATTTTTCGGACAGATTCCCCAAGCCGGACAGATTTCCTAGGCCGGACAGGCTGCTTAGCCGGACAGATTCCCCAGGCCAAACAGACGCCTTAGTCGGACAGATTCCCCAGGCCGGAAAGACGGCTTAGCCGGATAGATTTCCCAGGCCGGACAGACGGTTTAGCCTGACAGATTTTCCGGACAGATTCCCCAGGCCGGACAGATTTTCCGGACAGATTCCCCAGGCCGGACAGATTTCCCAGGCCGGACAGACGGCTTAGCCGGACAGATTTTCTAGGCCGGACAGATGGCTTAGCTGGACAGGTTTTCCTAACAGAATATGATGCGTCCGTTAGATGACAAAAATCAGTCTGGCCCAAGCCGGACAGGATATGACGCGTCCGCAAAACGATAAAAATCAGTCCGGCCCAAGCCGGACAGAATATGACGCGTCCGCCAGACGGCTTAGCCGGACAGATTTCCCAGGCCGAACAGACGGCTTAGCAGGACAGGTTTTCCAGACAGATTCCCCAGGCCGGACAGACGGCTTAGCCGGACAGATTTTCCAGACAGATTCCCCAGGCCGGATAGACGGCTTAGCTGGACAGATTTTTCAGGCCGGACAGACGGCTTACCCGGACAGGTTTTCCGGACAGAATATGACGCGTCCGCCAGACGGCTTAGCCGGACAGATTTCCCAGGCCGAACAAACGGCTTAGCCGGACAGGTTTTCCAGACAGATTCCCCAGGCCGGACAGACGGCTTAGCCGGACAGATTTTCCAGACAGATTCCCCAGGCCGGATAGACGGCTTAGCTGGACAGATTTTTCAGGCCGGACAGACGGCTTACCCGGACAGGTTTTCCGGACAGAATATGACGCGTCCGCCAGACGGCTTAGCCGGACAGATTTCCCAGGCCGAACAAACGGCTTAGCCGGACAGGTTTTCCAGGCAGATTCCCCAGGCCGGACAGACGGCTTAGCCGGACAGATTTTCCAGACAGATTCCCCAGGCCGGATAGACGGCTTAGCTGGACAGATTGTTCAGGCCGGACAGACGGCTTACCCGGACAGGTTTTCCGGACAGAATATGACGCGTCCGCTAGATGACAAAAATCAGTCCGGCCCAAGCCGGACAGCATATGACGCGTCCGCTAGACGACAAAAATAAGTTCGGCCCAAGTTGGATAGGACTTGGCCGAACAGATTCCGCAGGACGGACAGATTTTCCAGACAGATTCCCCAGGCCGGACAAATTTCCCGGGCCGGACAGACGGCTTAGCCGGACGGATTTTCCGCCCCGCTTCTGGCCGTCCCAGGCCGAGCAGACGGCTTGGCCGGACAGGTTTTCCATCGAGCCATCCCGAACACCGGCTCATTCTACCATTTAAGCATACAACTCATCACACTTCCCGAAATCACTACAATGACTTGGAGAATTGGGGGCAACTGATGGGGTATGAAAAACAACAACTAATTACCTGTCGAGGCGTGGCCCCAGAAGGGCCCACCACAAATCCAGCATCAGCCCAGGGGCAATCCGGTAATTACCTAGAAAATCAATACTAAACAGAACATCAATACTAAACAGAGATATGAATTGGGTTTGGTACAGACCTTGAATGGGAAGGTAACCCTTTTGTCTGAGTAGTGGAAATGCAGCACAAGTGACAAAAGAAGTTGCACTACTGGTCCTTAAGATGATTCTTGGCAGCTTCATATTATTCGCAATGGCTTGCGTGAAATGCATTAGAGCATCAGATATGATGCATGCAATCTGGTCTTGTGGGTTCTCTAATAGCAATCGAACCAAGCAATCCTGAAATGGTACTTTACAATTGACATTAATGTCCGAGATAAACGCCATTAGGTCTGTTCTTGTGGCTTCTTCATCTTGCAAGCCGTCCGAGATGGGTTTGAAGTTGAAATTGGGGTAGTTGGAAGGATCAGGTGAATTGAAATGTGTGTGAATTATAGTGATAGAGAAGCCTTCAGAATGAAGGACGGAGGCTAAGTGAAGCATGGGGTTTAAGTGGCCTTCTAATGGGCATGGGAAAAGAACCAAGTGACGTCCCATGCCATGTTGCCTTTGCTTCTTCTCTTCAGTTCTTGCCATTGAATACAATTTTATGTTTGGAAATGAAATGGGTCCTCTATAATATATTGGAGATGGTAATGGTTCAAGCTTCATAGACTGTAGTCAAGCTAAGCAAAAGGAGGAGTTAATTGTATCATGCTAAAAATGATAAGAATAAGGGTGGAGAAACGTGCGCCTAAGAATTAGTGGATGATGTGTGAACAACAAAGTCGGTGGGAAATGTCTAGATGGAATCTCAGTTATGTCGGCCGGCCTGAATTAGGCCAGATGTCACTCAAGCATCCCTTTTTCTGGGGCTGAGTTGATGTGGTATTAAGGATTGAACAACATATATGGATTTAACCAAGTAGTTCATTTGGTACAATATTGTTTTATTCATTTGCTACCTTCACTGCTCTCTCTCTCTCTCTCTCTCTCTCTCTCTCTCTCTCTCTCGCTCTCTATGTCTGTTTATTTTCTTTCTTTTTTTCGTGTTTGAGGTCACTTCACAATTCCCTTTAATAGTATTGCCACTCCACTCCACAAAGTGATAAACCACATCATATGGTATTACACAAAGAGTAGCAGGATTGCTGAATGTGGGTTCCAGTCCATCCCCACAACAAGTCTTGTTCTAGGATTGATAAATATCCCACCTACAAATGTTGGAGTGACAAATACGGTTGCTTGTTTGTTTCACGTATCAATCAATGTGTTGTCCCTCGCAATGAGGGGACCAAGATAATGTCATCGCACTTGGTCTGTTCTGGCCATGAACTGCAGTTAAAGTCAGCACGTGAAGTCCTTAGATGAATCGACATAATACACGAGGAAAACACATGGCCACGAAAGGGGGTTTTCATGTTATACCCCCCTTCTTGCCGCCTGATAGTTGCATTTCCTTAGGCAAGACAAACCTTGCCGACCTGCCCGTCCGAACAAATATCTCTTCATGCCTGATTCTGATCATAGCATTGTTGACGAATAAATGATTTAATTGTTGGTTTATTTTATAAATTAAAAGCAAAAACAAAAGTCAAACAAAAATCAACTATGTATAAAACAAAACCATAAAAGACAAAAAAAAAACCAAAAGCAAGAAAGCAAAGTGGTGAAAAGCACTTTGAAATAAAAGTCCCACATCAGTTTCGAGGAAAAGTTGGAGGGTCGGAAGAGATTATAAATATGTGCCTTTTCCCTCTTCTTTCTTTCACACAAGTCCTCACATGTGAGCCCCCCCATGGCTTGGCCTATAAGGCTAGCCTAGGGAATAATAATAATAATAATATATATAGCAGGTTTAGCCGTTGAATCTCAACGGTTAGAAGAGTTTAAACCAAAGGGTGTCTTAACGGTCATGACCTAACGGTTGATGACGTGGCACTACCTCTCATGAAAGGGGTGTCTCAAGGGACACTTTGGTGGTGTCTTTGGCGTCTTTTAATTATCTATAAAAGACACTCAAAGACACAGGGTTTAAACATTCCAATGCTTGGTTGTTTTACTATCTTTCTCTTTCTTTTTGGAGTTTTCTTACTCTTTCAGTTTTTTAATTCTCTCTACGTGGGCAAACTGGTTGTCTTGAACTTGGGGTGCAGCCCTAGTTCTTGATGTAGGCATTGTATCCTCGGGACTTATTTCTGTGAAGCCACCTGCTATAGTGGGGAAATAGAGTCTATAAGAGAAAGCTTCGGCTTGCCTTGCCTACTTCTCTTTCTCATTTTTGTGTTCTCAATCGTTTTCATAATAATTTTTGCCAACATTAATAACACCAACTCTAACGGGTTACGCTTTTGGAGTAATTGGTTGTTTTCAAATGGAACAAGAGCCGGGGGCGTGCTGAGTTCCACACAAAAGCAATGATCCCACATCGAAAAAGTAATTAAAGTGTATTGGAAGTCCTTATAAGGACCTGGGCAGCTTCCCCTTAACGGCTAACTTTTAAGCATGAGTTCTACCCGGGTCTCAACAAGTGATATCAGAGCATGTTGCCTAATAAGCCTGTAGACACCCCATTTTGACCAGACCCAAGTTCGCTGTGTTTGTGCGAAACCCCATCAAATCAACTAGGTAGGGTCCCAAACTTCACCATAAGCTAGATTAGAGTCTCACCATGGCCCCTGCAAAATTTCATCGAAATTCGAGTTGATTTGCCTTGCAAACGAGCATCGAGAGCATTGTAATATAAGTGTATAGGGGGGTTGAATTAATCAAGGTAGGAGCTGTCCATGGGGGAAAAGGAGATAGAAATATCATTTTCGTATAAAAGGGGGTACATAATCCCGTCCGAACCCGAGCCGATTTCGCGCGCTCATCAAATATGGGCGCGCCCACCATTTCTGTGCGCCCATTAATTTGGGGTGTGCCAATATCAATAGCTTTCTTGGGGATATATAAGAAAATCAGCGAAAAAGGCAAAGGAGATGGTTCATTTTTTTTAAAGAAAATTCTCAGAGAGAGAGTGAGATCCCCAAAACCTAAACCCTCTTTTCCGATCGAGATCTCCTTTTCCGATCGCATTTCTCGTTTGATTTTGCCGGATTCCGGCAAGCTCTGGCTGATTTCCTTTCATTTGACTGTTTGATTTCCGTTTTTTCGTTCTCCATTTCTTTTGATTTTGTCCACAATCTTTTATTAGAAGTCTAGGTAGATTCTTGTAAAATCAGAGAAATCTCAGATCTCAGATCTCAGATCTGAGAAGAGAGAGAGAAAAACAGAGAAAGGGAGATAGAGAAATTCTTTGAAACCCTAAGCTATCTTCTTCCCCGGTGAGTCAATCGGTGCTCCGGTTGGTCTTCGATCACCATTATCCATCTCAAAAATCATTCGTTCTTTCAATAGACATCAGATCCTCGCTTTTCTTCACTTTCATTTGAACCTATACCTTAAATCTGTTAATTCAAAGCTTAAAAACCCTAGATCTGTTGCTCTTTTCTTTTAGAATAACTTTTTAAGCCTTAGATTTATTCATCAAAACCTTAGATCTAAGGTAGATCAAGCCTATGTTCTTCAGAATTTGATCTTCAAATCACTCCAGCGATCTTTATAAGCTTCGATCATTTTCTCCGGCAAACTCTGTAGATTCCGGAGTGTTTCACAAGGAAGAAGTAGAAGCTTAGATCAATTTCAGAGATCCTTCATATTTGCAAAGTCAAGTTGGAAAAAAAAGAGGAATTATCATTTTTAGAGCTTACGAAAAGAGTTATTTTTGTTCCTGTTAATTTATATTGTCTATCTGATAAGACTAATTGATATTTTGGTTTTAGTAGCTTTGTTGAGATCAATGTTGAGTGTTTAAGGTTCTATTATTTTGAGTCTTCTTGATCATCGTATGTTCATTTTCTTTGGAACCTGATCTATTACTTTTTCCAATCTTAAAAAAAAAAACCCATGATTTAGCCTTTGTTTCAGTCCTAATCTTTTTGTGGAACTCTATTTTTGAGAATTTTGGAGAATGCTTGTTGAAATTAGAAATAATTTCTAGTCAGTTTTGCTGTGAACTGATTTGGAATGTTTGGATCAATAACCTCATTATCATTTTCTTCCACTTTAAAATCCTTCTCCCTGTAAATTTGATACAATGATTCCAATCTATAAATGGCTGAGAAAATGCGTTATCTAAAGTTTCCTTTTGGCCCATTTGGATCCATCTATTCTATGTTACCTGAACCATTATCAATATCTTGGGATTGGTGGCTTAAATTGGGCATGACAGTGGTATTTTCTTTTCATTGTGAATCAAACATCTCAAGGAAGGTCACTAATTCCTCAACTGTAATCCATGTAAGGCTTGAGTTCCTAATCCTTTTGAATATAACCAGATGCAATTTCTGCAACCATAGATGTCAAATTTCAAATTTCCAGAGCTAGACGTCCAGTTAAAATCTCCATTGATATAACTTCGAAGCTATAGCCATCAATCCTTGCTGTCAAAAGTCTTGTGCTAACAAAAATTCAGGGGCGCCATTGCCAAAGGGTGATAATTTGATACATGCTCTCTAGTAGACCCTGTTTCATGCTATCCTTACTCTTCTTCTTTTATTTCTTTATGTGAAGGTTGGCATTTATAGTGCTGTTGGTTTTCAAATGTGCCCCTCTAATGTTTAGATGATATCCATGTCCATAGTAATAGTTTTTATGTGATAATATATCTTACTTAGTCTTCTAGTGTGTTTTGCTAGTTCTCTTTGTTATTTACCATTCTATGATCTGAAGCTATCCATTAGTTTGCTTTTCTTAGCTTATACTTGTATATGTAGGGGTAGCTTCTCAAGGATATACTGATAGAAAAAGGGGAAGATGCTTTGTTATTGTGGGGGTATTGTTGTAGCTAATTTGTGACAGATTTAGTATAAATATTCAGTTGAATCTCATAGTCAGGCTATCATTTTTATTTTTAAGAGTAAAAATCAGGTTGCTCACATTATCAGTATTTATGTTTTGCTTGTTAACTCATTGATGAGAAGACATAAATATGGTTGACCTTACTTTATTGTTAACTTTGATAACTTTAAGGGGGGCATTTTCTTATAAGTCTTAATTCTATCTTGATCCGTGACTTCTGTAATATGCATTTGAGGAAATTGATATGATGAGGTCATTTTTTTTAGTATAGTTCAGCTTTATTGGTTCAAAATGTCGCATTCTTTCCTTAATTTTTTACTATGAATGTGCATGTCTTAACAAAGCAAAATGGATTATGGACTACTGATGCTAGCATTACTCTAATAAAAAAAATTATTATAGTATTATTAGGTACTTGCAAAGGGTTAGCCCTTCATTGATATGATGATTGTTGATAACGAATGCTCATGTTTTCGAATGTGACCATAAAACAGGGCTGTAGGGATATTATGTGTATAATGAATTGCCTCATAGAATTGATGTATGCATAGTTATAGACTACTGTCGCAGGGCAACTCTCTGAAGGTTAAAATTTGTTTGATAGAGGAGCTATCTGTGATGGCCTAGTAACCAGTATAGTGCCTAGCCCTATTGCTGCCCCTGTTTCAACACAGATTCAGCCCCACTTCAGCCCCCTATTTCAACACAGTTTTCACCTACTTCAGCCCTTTGTTTGAGCACAGTTTTCAACCACGAATCAGCCCTTGTTGAGCCCAGTTTTCACCCATAATTAGTCCCTGTTTTGGCCCCAGTTTTGCACAGTTCAGTCCTTATTTAAATCCTGTTTTGTACAATTTAGTTCATTAGTTTAATCCTTGTTATATACAGTTCAGTTCTTGTATAATATGAAGTTCACATAGTTTAGTATTTGTACAGTGCAATAATCTTTGTTATGGATTGTATTGATTTTTTTTATAGCAAAATCAAAAATAATTTTTGTTGTATTGTTGTGTTAAACTTTAGGCTTATACATCTAATAATAGTATTCTATCAACCATTTCATTATATAGAATTCATGGATAATCATAATG
Source organism: Tasmannia lanceolata (assembly GCF_043159265.1). Lineage (NCBI taxonomy): Eukaryota > Viridiplantae > Streptophyta > Magnoliopsida > Canellales > Winteraceae > Tasmannia > Tasmannia lanceolata. The sequence goes on from NW_027518683.1 coordinate 18,335,582, forward strand.
TCATGGATGTCTTGGGTTCTTGATAGAAAATATATATAATCCATCACACAGTTGTTGTCTCATTCTTGCAAATTCTATGTTACCTACAGTAATGCTTATAAGGTAGTAATGGCACTATTATTGTTAATGATATGTGTTTTATCATGGTTAAATACTTGTACCATTTTATTTTATATTTCTTTCAGGATATTATAGGTAGATCCTAATTCCCATATAATCTAAGACATACCTTCACTGACTCAGTGGTTCACTAATCTATATGGTTTATACACTTGTTCGGTCTCACTGACCTTCACAATTCTACTCTTGTCCAGTTTTTTATTAATTTCACACTTGGTAATATGCTGGTCTCCATAAATGAAGGCCAAGTTTCATCTAGATATATGAATCCCATTTAATGATGATTCAATAATAGAAAATCTCAATTTTTCTTTGATTCTCGCATGGAATGGATTAGAGAATGCGTGTAGATAGAAATTTCATGAGCTTTAGTGAAAGCTGGGTAATGGAATTCACCTTTGTTATGGATTTGGGGCTCTAGAAGGATGAAATTTTTGTATCAAGGTTCATATTTATCATTCATATATCATAATAATGGTCTACATAACTGAAAATTTCTTGCTGACATGATGATAATAGTAGGAGCATGTTTGAGGGTATATTGGATGTCTATTTCTTCATTATAGTACATTTGATTTGGTTTAATGGGACTCATAAATTATGAGTGAGAATCAGCTCATAAGGTTCTCATAATTTTTGTCTATCTCAATTACTTGGGGGTCTTGAGATTACGTTTATCTGGAATTTTACTCTACCTCTTGCAAATGCATGACTGCTGTCCTATTTGTTAGATGCTCTATAATGGTGACTGTAAGTTGAGATAAAAGCACCTAATTATTGTTTTACAATGCATAACTGTTGTCTTGCAGATTATTTGCCCTGAAATTATGATTTTTTTTAAAGAATAAATAATGATTGCCTCTATAGGTTTCTGCACATTATAACTATATGGCTATTGCTTCATAGGCTTGTACATTCATTGGTTCAGCTTGCTAGTACATTGGTTTGATTTAACTGATTCAGATGGTACATTGGTTCACCTTGCTGCTATATATAGTTCAGTTTCTCTCTGAAGTGTTTGCATTTTAAATTGCATAAGATTCAATTCTCCTCTTCACTTTTATGCTACAAGATGTATTGGTTTAGTTCTTATACATTGGGTCTAACAGGTTTTATTTGTTACATAGTTCGTATTTTGTGTACGGTTTAGTCTATTTTGTGTTTTAAAAGCTTGTTCATTAAAAAAAAATTAGTTCAAGCTCTGTTCATGCTCTATATTATTAAACTAGCCTATCATTTAGGTGACTTGCCAAAGTCTTAATAGCATTTCCCCTTCTCTTTTAGGAGATTTTCTAAGTCTTTTAGACATCCCTTTTAGGCATTAGATTTTCTTATCATTGCAAGCTATCTTTGGGGGACTCGCTCGTTTCTAGTAGCACTCCCCTTTCTTGTCTAGGAGACTTGCCCAGTCTCGTTAGATCCTTCGTTTGCAACCTTTGTGTATAAGAGGCATATCTTGCCTCATTTATAAAGTCCCTATTTGGAGACAAGTCTTGTCTCATTTAGAGAGTTTCCTCTTTAGGGGGGGCTTACCTAGCCCCATGTTAGAGTCCCTTGTCTTTTAGAGAGTCCTTGACTCATTCTCTTTTGGTAGTGTTATTAGAGAGTCTCTGACTCATTTGTGCTCCCCCTCTTTAGTGTTTTTAGTTAGGAGTTTATCCTTTAGAGTTGTTATCATTCATCTTTGATTAGAGACTAACTCAGTCTTATTAGAGCTTTGCTTGTTTGAGATCTTAAATTCGTTTTCTCTGTTCTTGGGGCACTTCTTTACATGTTGTGGTTCGTCTCTTTAAGACGCTTGTCGTTTGTTCGAGATTTTCCCTTTTGATTTAGGGCTTTGCCCTAGTTTGTGGTTATGCCTGCATGTTCCCTTGAAGGGTGAAAATATTTAAGGATAAAAAAACATTGGAATATTTTAAAATCCAAAAATATCATAAATTTGAAATTCAAAAACATTTGAAAACTTTAAAAATGTCAAAAACATTTGAAAACATTAAAAACCTTAAATCTTTTGGATCGTTAGATTTTAATTAGGAGAGTTCTTTCCGAACTACGTTGGCTTGATCCCTTCACATATGGTACGTAGTGCAGCTTGGGATCCACATCCCAGGTCTAATCAAATATTTCAAAATAAATATTTTAAACCTTCAAAAAATATAAAATTCTTCAAAACCTTTTTCGAAAAGATCTTCCCATAGAGTTAGGAGTCTGTCATAGTTGTTTAGGGTGTTTTAGAGTTAGGAGGCTGTCTTGATTTGTATTGATGTGGTGTGTCCTGTCGTGTGAGTGTCCCTAGAGTTAGGAGGCCTCGAGTCGATCGGTTAGACATTTAGTCGAACCGATGGCTAGACTAGGAAGCATATAGTCAGCCCATGGTTTTCATTAGGTTGCACAGCCTAGATACACATAGGATGTAGGGCCCACCTGCATTAGCTTAAGGCTAATCAACTTGCATTAGTTAGGGGATATAGAGTCCTAAAAATTACAATTCACATGAACTTAAGCAATTATACAAAAAGCTTTAAAAACCAATTGAGTCTAGTGGATTGAGTCTAGGATAGCGGTTCTAGATGGTTAGGCATCGTAGTTTAGAATAGGTCATCGAACTACGTTGACTCCGATTCTTTCCGAGGCCGGGATACGTAGAGCAGCTGGGATGGACGGCCATCTTGGTCCGAGTCAAGTTTTGCATTAGAGTTTTAGGATTCTTCTTGTCCAGTCATGTATCGAATTGAATTGTGTTGTATGTTTTGCTATGTTTTCTTACTTTCTGTACAAACCTTATACTTTAGCAGTAGCATGCATGTGTTCGTCCACCAGAACTTAGACACCAGTTAGGCATGTCACTCACAACCTAGTTGTCATTAGGTGACACATCTTTTATCTTACTTTATGTGTGCTTATTATTTCATCCCCGATTCATGCATGATTAGGTAGACGTTCACTCGGGGATATTTGTTCCCATTTCACATGATTTTTACCCAAACTTCTTTGGAATTAATGAAAATGGCATAAGAGACCAAGTGCTTGAACTCGGACGAATTGGGGGTGCTCTTCAGACCTTCTCCATTCGTAATCAGTCACGAACCCATATATATTTCTGGTTATCCATTGCACAGAGGATTTGATTTTGGGGTTCCATGGCTTATCCATGGATGGCGACTCTGAGTTTATTTTAGGTATGTCTTGGTTTCGAGCCTTGGCTCCGGATCAAGGCATATCTCTTTCTTTTTATATCGCCACTTGTGCTATGCTATGAGGGTGGCATCCGTTTCGAGAGTTCCTTGATAGAGCTCTCCTTCACACGTGGATGATCAAGAGGATGTAGGGACTCGTTCCCTCACCGTCCTCGGATCAGGGTTCACAAAGCCATATGGATAACTTGCAATAATCAGCAATATATGTCAAATAAAGCTCAAATATTGTACACTGTTTGGCTGAAGGTATTTAAGTTGTTGAGTAGAAGGGTAAGTAGTCAACAGGGAGGGTATCTCGTAGAATAATGGAATGTAGTGTTTGGTTGCCTCGTTGAGTAGTGGCCTATTGTCATTACCAATAGAGAGAAAAGAAAGAGGGAAGGAGGAGAAAGAGACCTGAGAGAAAAAGCATATTTCCCAAGAAATTTAAGTGAAAAACATCTTTTGTGGTTTATGACTGTTATTTTATAGGAGACAAGGGTGACACATTAGTAGATAAAAAATGATTAACCAGGAGACATCCCGGGTAGTCTCCAAGGATTTTAATGCTATATTGGTAACCGGACAGGGGTTTCCGCTGATGTGGCACCCAAGTCAAGAAGGGGGAGAGAGAGACTAGGGAAAAGCATTTTTCCCAAGAAATTTAAATAAAAAAAATCATTTGTGGTTTTTTATTGTTATTTTATAGGAGACAGGATGAAACATCAATAGATAAAAACTGATTAACCAGGAGATATCCAAGGTAGTCTCCAAGGATTTCAATGCTATATTGGTAACCGGACAGGGGTGTCTGCTGACGTGGCATCCAAATCAACAAGGGGGTTAGGGGTGCAACTTGGGTCCGGTCGGGTTGATCTTTTGCCAAAAAAAAATGTATTAAAATCAATCCAAACCAAACACAATTTTATGGTAAAAGCTCAATCCAAACTCCCGAAAAAATGAGCGAGTTGTTCTCATGTTAGTGTAGACACCCTCATTTTGCTACACTTTAACCAACAATAACCTAATATATTGATCCGTGAAATTTTACTGGTAAAATATGCATCCTTAAATTTCCTGAAAACCAAAATAATAAAGAGATGTACGTGGTAAGATGATTAGATCCGAAAAATTGAAAAATGCCCTGATTGGTGACTTTAGAGTATTAAATCCATGTAAGAGTCCCTCTATCATGAATTTATATGTTTTAGGGCATTAATATCTCGATCTGACTTTACGGATCATCAATCTGGACAAAATAAGCTAGAGTCACTTCACAACTTGGACCCTGATTCCATCCTGAGACCCGATTTCCGTAAATCGTCGGATCGAGGGCTGATTTTTTACCTGGGTATCTTTCTTTACCAAGATTTTGTGATCATTTATTCAAAATAGTATCAATCAAGGTCGATTTCAAATTTGGATTAAACATTGGGCCACTTTAATTAAGCAAAAATCCAGTGAAAAGTTATGGATCAAGGCGGGATAAGCGAGATCCGTCGAAATCGTCCCATTAAATCATTGATATCAAAACTTTCTAATATCTCAATCATTGTCAATATCATGGTTTAATGGTTTTAACCGTTGACCCAAAGTTGATCGAATCGGTTGGTTCGTTTAGATCACCGATTTGCTCGATCTTTGGAAAAATGATCTACAGGCAGAGATCGGGAGCCCTCACTGGTCAAAAATTTCAAAATTAGTATTTCTATGGCAATATTGGGCTTAAAAGAAAAGGAAAAAATCAACGATTCCAACGGCGAAAGTATTATTGAAATCGGACTTTAAAATCTCCTGAAAACCGCATTTTTTAATTTTCACATTCAAAATATATTGAAAATCTTTCACAAAGATTCTAGGAGATTTGGAGGCATCATCTCATCCATTCTTTTGATCCTCTAAGGATTGCAATTGATCTCACCCACCAAATCTTAGTCCATATCTTTGCAAAGATTTCAGGTATTTGGAGACCTCATCTCGCCCGTTCTTTCGATCACATGGAGATTGCAGTTAATCGCACACATCCAAATCGTTGCCATTCTCTACAAAGGCAACCAAAGTGGACGTTTCTCTTGTCTTGAAATTTGCTTCCAAATCCACAAAGATTCCAAGGACAAGTGGCGTCGTCCTGGACCTTGAATTAATTCTAAATCTTTAGTGCTCAATCCATGCCACACAAATACTTGTTATTTTTAAAAGATCATGTTTAAAAGAGAAGCTGCTAAAGAGGAAGATGAATATTCTGGAATAATGCAATCCTGGCCATCCTTTTGCATTCCGTTTTTTCATCACTCAATCTCCACCGTACACCTTTAGGCTCCTAAGAAGGCAACCTAGCTCACCCTTCACCTATAAATACCCATGCTCTCTTCTCATCTGGACATAATTCAAAACTCGAAGAGAGCCCACAAAAAGAAAAAATCTCAACTCTCTCCCTCTTTAAGAATCTGTCTACTTTCTCCCTTGGGTGACCACCGCCTTAGAAGACCAACCCTTCTCCACCGTCAATCTCGGCTAGGGTTTTCACAAAGGATCGAGCCCGTTAGGATTTCATCAAAAAGCGGGGATCGACTTCAAGCATCGTAGTGAGGTAAGTACCATTAGCTTTTGTTTTGAGAGCTATAATTCATTAAACTCCATTAGAGTTCATGTTAAGAGTAGAAATCATACTGATAATATAACTCATGCTAGTGTAGATTCATGGTTAATTCATTTAATGTTGAAATCAAAATTCTTGTATCATTCTCGTCCCTCTCAATTCTTTCCTTTCATTTTATTTTATTTTCCCAAGCCCATTGGTTACACCTTATGCATCTAATCCTATCCAGCCCCTATCCCTTTTAACCTACCCAAAACCCACGGCCAACTTGGCCTTAACCCAAACCCCTACCCCATCCAACCCCACGCCCAAACCTCTCCTTGACTCAACCCAAACCCCCTCCACAATCTTAACAGAACCCAAGCCCAACCTAAACCTCTACAAACCCAAACCCAACCCAAGTTATACATCTACTCTAAACCCAAAGGCCTACTCGGCCTAACCTTGTCCCCAATCCATTAAGAACCCATTCGGTCTAAAACTTAGGAAACAACCTTATCCTAACCCGAGCTCAACCCCGCAGCCACTTAGACTATCCACTTCCTCAAAACTTAAAGGTCCATTCAACCTCAAACTCAAGTGATTAGCTCAAAAGATACTTTTCAAGGGTTAAAGACTATCAGAGTCCGCCTGAAGTTCACAGTGTCAACCAAGAGTTCTTCTGGAATGACACAGAGTACTCTAGAATGCTTCTGAAATACACTAAATAGTCCCCTGGTGTAAACCAGAAGTCGTCAGAACTCCCTGAGAGTGACCCAGTTTCACAGCCAGAGTACCCCAGAGTCCACCTGAATTGAACTCCCAATAGAATCAATTGGAGTCTTAGAAATTCTAATCCTTTAGGAAACTAAAGTGATTAGGAATTCCAAATCCTTGGAAATTCTAATGCTTTAAAAGACTAAAGTGTTAGGAATTCTGAATCCTTAGAAAACCCATTCTAGGAAAACCCTTTTCTAATAGAAAATCTTTCCCTTTGATATCTAAACTTTAGGAAGACCTAGTCTCAACCCTAATTCTAGGATAGCTTCTCGGAATTGCCAATCCTGTACCTCAAACCCAAGCCTTAGCTTAGGCTCTTAGGATTCCCTGCATTAGTTCTAGGGTCATATATAACCTGCATTTTAGGCATATAGAAATCGGCTTTCACCAGCTTTCAAATATCTCAATCAACATCCAATTCTCACGCTCAGTCAACTACATAGAACCCATGCTAGGCATTAGGCATCTTAGTTAGGCATTTAGGACTGCCACTCCTGGCCCGCATGAGTCTAAACTGTGAACGGCCAAATCATTAGTAATATTTAGATTTTCCAAATAAAACTCACAATTACCCCATTTAGTTAAATTTTAAACAACTAAAGCATTTAAAAGGTAAAGTCTAACTTTCGTCAGGCAAGATCGATGCTGTACACCTTCATATCTCGTAATCAGGTAACTTACCCAGAATTTAAATCGTAGACCAAATATACAGAGTTAATCATGGCTCCTAGATCCCTAATCTAGGTGGCGACTCTGGTCCTGACTTCTCTCGTAAATTAGGATTTTTATCCTAAGTTTACGAGAAAAGCAACCATATTCAAATCCAATGGACAAAGGCGCTATCATCATAAAAACACACACCCTCGTTGACCCCTCTCGGGATGGGTTCCACAGATTGGCGACTCTGCTGGGGATAAATTACCTAACTTTATAACTTTTAAAAGATTTAGTCATTTAAGTTGTAATTAAAGGGGATAAATGTGGAACAAAAAATAAAAAAATAAAAAATCCAAATAGTCAAAAAAATCCAAAAAAACTTAAAAAACTCAAAAATTCAAAAAAGATTCAAAAAAAAAGAAAAAAGAACCAGAAGATGTTGTGTGCTTACTTTTGTGTGAAAACAAAAGAACCTTGGTGTTGCTTCATTAATGAAAAAAAAGGAAAAAGTGAAAACAATAATGCATGTTCATAAAATGTAATCACTCAAAACCTTTAGAAGATTAATTAAAGGACTTGAGGGCATTAGATTCGAATCCCCAAATTGCACACACTTACATCACTTGCATTTACACCTTTGCATATCACATTCACACACATCCTATTTTAGGAACCCGGAATGTTATTTAGCATGATTGACTGGGAGGTCATGACCCGGTGCTTCTGTGTTAGAGAAGCATTCCACTCTTAGCCTAGTACCTTTATGGTGCGTAAACGGATCTGTTGGTTCACGTACTGCTACTCTGGACACTGGTAGAGTATATTGAACACGGATTCACACTAATGGAGCTCTTGGCCTTACCCCTAGATTACCTCACACATTCATATAGATCGGACATGTGTACTTCACGAATGTGAGCCTAGACTAGGAAATCCTTTCCCATCTTTAGAATAGGTAGCCGATCTCTTGAGGCTACATCCGATGTCTTAGGAACACAAACAAAGTCATGAACCGATCATAATGGTTCCACTAGATTAGGGGTTAGGAATTGCGCCCTCCAAATAAAGCACAAACATAAAATGCCTTTGAGGTTGGGATAATAATCTCATTGTTCTTAGGTCTAGGAAATCCCATCAATTCCTACCAATTATCTCTTCTTGTTCAACAATTTTGCAAAATCATCACCCTCTATTCCTTTTCTGTGGATCGTGGGGTAATGTCATATTGCTTAGGGTTCCCTTTCGAGGTCTCATCTCCTAACCATAGCCTAGGATTTCAGCTTCCTTTAGACTAGGGGCATCCTCCTTGAGTTCATCTTCAAAACCCCTAAAATGTCATTCCATTCAAACTAGGGGCATCTCCTTTTGAAGGTCATTCCTTACTAATTCATTGATTACATTCTTTCAAAAAGGAATATCTTTTGAATGAAAGATCCGTTAGTCTCAAATATGTTTGCAAAATGAGTCATTCTAGCCAATGCATGTTTTCAACCATGAACACCAGTGTATCTAAACTTTTAATCATTTCTTTGTTAAGAGTTCTTGAGTCAACCATTGATCACCTTCAAGCATCTTGGGTTTGAGTAGACTCTCGTCTGATCAGAAAGTCATCTCCATCTCCAGTAGCCATGCAAAACCTACTGAGAATTTGCAACCCACTAACCTTGATGCGGTATTAGCCAATATCCTTCAGCAGATGAAAGAACTCAAAGAGGACAATCAGTTTCTGAAAGCCCAATTTGTAGAAAAGTTTGGTCCATCCTCTTCCTCACCTTCAAAAGGAAAAGAATCTGAATGCCTAGTTGCATCTGAGATTCAACCACAGCCTAAAATTACTCCTCTTTAAATTGAAGTTCCAGATTCAGAGCAGTATGCAGAGGAGAATTGTAATCCAGTTACCGCTCAAGGGGACAAGTCTCTGGTTGAAAATTTTGAACAATTGTCCAAGAAGGTCGACAATATCAAGATTTGTGAACTTAGCAGCTTTAACCCTGATAATCTTACTCTATTTCCAGAAGTCCATCTTCCGGCTAATTTCCAAATGCCGGACTCTGACAAATACAATGGTGTAGGTTGCCCCACTTCTCACCTTCAGATGTTTATCATAATGTGTCAACCTCAAGGCCTAACTCCTGAGCAGATGGCTCAGCTATTTCCAATCTCCTTGACGGGAATTGCAAGAAAATGGTTTCTAAGTCTAGACAAGACCCGATATAAAAGATGGAAAGATATTGGGGAGCAGTTCATTAAGCAGTTTGGTTATGAGGATGGAACATAGATTATCCGTCGTGACTTAGAAACTACAAAGTAGGATTCCAATGAGTCATTCATGACCTTTGTGAAGAGGTGGAGGAAGAAGGCAGCACAGATGATGGATCGCCCGTCTGAGAGAGACTAAGTACAGATAGTTTTGAAGAACCTCTCATCTCACATGTTACAGGATATGTCACTGCAGTTCTATCCAGATTTTGAACATTTTATTATAGCTGGCACGCAAATTGAAGATGCTATGGCATTGAAAATTTATAACAAGAACAGCTCGGGTTCAAAGGAAGTTAAGAGACAAACATCAGCCCAAATCAGTAATGTTTCTAGAACCACTCAGCCTCAGAAGGATGTAGTGTTTGATTACAGTCAACAGAGTGCCATGCCTCAAGAAAGGCCAAGAACAGAGTTTACTCCTATCCCAGTTCCACCATCAGCTGTGCTCAAACAATGTTTGGCCTCTGGCCACATTACCTTACCACCTATTAAGCCACCTCCCAACCCGCTTCCAAAGACATGGAGAGCGCAGGATCATTGCGACTATCATCAAGGTCCAGGCCATATTAATTATCGATGCTTAAGCCTGAAGTTCGTAATTCAAAAGCTTATTGATAATGACCTACTTGTCTTTCCACCAAAGCCAAATATAGTCAACAATCCCCTGCCAAACCATGTTGTTCCACCTCCAGCCAATGTCAATGCCATATTTTGGGACAATCCTGAGCTTGATCATTCCACCTTAATTCATACATTTGATTCCCAACATCACCCTCATATCCTTAACTGGGTAGGAGTATAAGAGGAGGAGAAGAAGCGCAGAAAGGTAGCCCTACCAGAATTGCAGTCGGAAGTTTATTTTGTTGAAAAATCAGAAGTTTGTTCAGATACTGTTCTTGTTGTGGATGATGCACCAGAAGTTGAAGTCCCACTTATTGCAGCTATCCAAGACAAAGGAAGTTTCGCTGAATCTCAAATCCAGACAGTTGCAACTGAAGAAAGTCTTTCCGATTAAAGTTTATGTCTTTATCAGTTCATGTTTAGTCCTGTCATAATGCCGAGTCCAGTTCTTATATTCAGTTACAATAAGTGCCTAGTCCGGGCGAGTCATTATTTCCTGCATTTATTTTGAGTCCAGAATTGTGAATCCTGAGCCTGTTCAGGAAGAGTCAGCAAATATAATTTCTTCTCATTCAATAAAATTTCTTTCTCAGTATATTCCAGTGTACGCTTCTAACTTAAATAATAATAAAAATCCCTCCTCGGAAGAGGTTAAAAAGGTCGACGAAACTCCACTTGAATTGCAACAAATGCTTAAACAAGAGGAGGGACATTAAATCCTGCATTTCAACAAAGAAATTGAAATTATAAACATTTGAACTTAAACTTTAATCCAAGAAATATGAATTGGGAATACATTACCCTCTAAGGAATGCAAGGAATCAATAAACCTACTACAAGAATACGGGAAAAGCCTCTCTTGGTCTTACAAAGATATGAAATCGAAGAATGAAGACACGTACACAAGGGGCATCAGTTAAGGCCACCTCTTATGCTTCCAATGGTCAAATCTATCAGAACTAGTGTGCGGACACAAAATTTATTGCAAAAGAGTTCAAGATCAAATATCACAATACAGTTATCAATACAAAGAGTAGTTGGTCCACTTCCCAGATAAAATCTAGATACCTTTGGAGATGAAGAATCGATGTTCGAATTCAAACAGAAGGAGTCAAGAACCAGATAAAGCCTTCAACAAGACCCTTACCTGAAAATGCCGTCAAACTCCAGAAGAAAAAAAATTCTATCATTGAACACCGGAAGGCCTTCTTTGGCCGAGTAAATCCCAGAAAGTTAAAACCCTAAAAAGAAAAAAATCAAATCCCTTTTCAAACCCCTTTGAGCCTGAATAAAATTTTCTTTCAAAACCCATCACACTATGGGCATTTGCCCTGAACTACGCACGACCTGATCCCTCACTGGGGTACGTAGGTAGCCTGGCAAAACTAGGTTCGGTCGAAACAAAAAAAAGAAGAAAAAGAGAAAAAAGCAAAACCATCAATGAAAGCTTCTAAACTAGGGACACCTACCCTGAACTACGCTCGATCTGATTCCTATGCTGGGATACGTAGGCAACCTGTATACACAGGTTCGATCGAAATTTGCGTAAACCTCAAGATTTTTCTTCAATGAACCTTATCCTACCCATAAAGTCCTTCCGGCGTACAGTGCAAAGGTTCCAGGCAAATAAAAAAAACAAGAAAAAAAAACGGAGTTTGAAGACCTGCTAGGCTGAAAACCCGCAAAGGCGGCTAGGCAAAAGTTAAGGTTATTCACCTGCTAAGTTGAAAATCCAAAATGACGGCTTAAGCAAAAATCAAGGTACATGCCTGCTGAAATGAAAACCCGAAAATGATAGTTCAGGCAAAAGCTAGGGCAGACGGTCCGCCAAGTTGAAAACCCGAAAATGGCAACTTGGTCATGGTAAGGGTTATCCACGAAGGCTAAATTCGACATTTTCACAGAGTGATCCATCAATTGAAAATAACTCAGAATTTCAAGAAAGTCAGGCAAGACTACATGTAATTCTTGGAACTAGGGGCATGAAAATCAAGCAATCCAAGGAGCGGTAATAACATCCATGAAGTAATATTGTTTTAAAGGAAAGGTTCAAATGTATGAAAGGCCAGACTTACCAACGAAAAATATTAAAAAAATCAGAAGCATCACTGTCTTTTATTCCAATCAGTCCATTCAAGTCTATTCTTTTTCAGAATCTCTTAGTTTCTCAAATAGTGTCTTTTGCCAATTCTTCACTTTAATGCAAGTCGATTGTCGTCCTCGTGTCATAATATTGCAACTATTTCGATGAAGAGGTAAGGTATCACCTTTACTTGCAAATGCATCAAAGCCAGATCGATCCTGAAGACTTCAAGAGACAAGTGAGAGAAGCCAATTTAAGCAAAGCCAGTTTAAAAGAGAATTCAGAAGTGAAGACTTTTGAAAACCCAATTCTTGTCAGAATTCTTGTCAGACTTTTGAAAACCCAATTCAGGCTTGGAAGAATCTCAGATGTAATGGTTAAAGAGAGCTACCCTCAGGAGTTGTGAGCATTACATTCAATTCAAACCTTCATTTACTCATAAGTTCATCAGGTCCAGTTTGTTGATTGTCCTTTCTTGTCAAAGAAAATGAAATATCCATATCCCCAGAGACAAAGCTCTGTGGACCCCGATCCGAGAGAGGCGGTGGGGGACGAGCCCCACACGCGAGTTTCATGATCATCCACGTGAATGGAGAGCTCTACCAAGGAATTCTCGAAAGAATGTGCCTCTCACAGCATGAGTGGCGATAAAAGGTGAGATACCTCTCGATTCGGGGACTAGCCCAGATTCGAGGCGTACCTTAAACAAAGAAGAGTCGCCATCGAAGGAAGTAGGCCCAGGATCCCATACTATGCTCTGTTGCAACGGATAACCAGAGATATAAAAAGAAGGTTTGTGCCTGGTTACGAATTTGGAAGGTCCGAAGAGCACCTCGTCCGCCCAAGTGCCAGCATCTGGTCTCTTATGCCATTTATTATTGATTTTGAAGAGTTTTGGGCGAAAGTCATATGAAATAGGAACGAATATCTCCGAGAAGACGTCTATCTAATCATGCATGTCTCAGAGGTGAATAATAAGCACACACATAATAAATGAGAGAAGTGTCGCCTAATTATAGCTAGGTTATGAGTGTCATACCTAATTGGTGTCTAAGTTCTGGTGTGCAAACACATCCATGCTACAGCTAAAGGTATAGGATATGTACATGAAAGTAAGAAAACACAGCAAAACACACAACACAAATCAACTCTATACACGACTCGACAAGACGAATCATAAAACTCTAATGCAGGACTTGACTCGGACCAAGATGGCCGTCCATCCTAGCTGCTCTACGTATCCCGGCCTCGGGAAGAATCGGAGTCAACGTAGTTCGATGACCTATTCTAAACTACAATGCCTAACCATCTAGAACCGCTATTCTAGACTCGATCCACTAGACTCGACTGATTTTTTAAAGCTTTTTGCACGATTGCTTAAGTTCAAGTGAATTGTAATTTTTAGGACTCTCTATGTGCCCTAACTAATGCAAGTTGATTAGTCTTAAATAATGCAGGTGGGCCCTACATCCTATGTGTAACTAGGCTGTGCATCCTAAGGAAAATCATGGGCTGACTATATGCTTCCTAGTCTAGCCATCGGTTCGACTGAATGTCTAACCGATCAACTCGAGGCCTCCTAACTCTAGGGACACTCACACGACAGGACACACCATATCAATACAAATCAGGACAGACTCCTAACTCTAAAACACCCCAAACAACTAAGACAGACTCCTAACTTTAGGGGAAGATCTTTTTGAAAAAGGTTTTGAAGAAGTTTTGTATTTTTGGAAGATTTGATATGTTTATTTTTAAAGGTTTGGCTGGACTTGGGATATGAATCCCAAGCTGCAATACGTACCTCGTAGAAGAGGATCAAGCCAACGTAGTTCGGAACAGAATTCCTAACTACTCTCCTAATGACTCAAAATTTTTGAGGTTTTTGGTTTTTGGAATGTTTTTGATGTTTTTGACACAAGAGGACAAAATCCTATCATCATAAGGTAGGATAGACTCCTGATATCCCGCAAAGGTTGGACAGCATCCTATGCTTTGCGGGGAGAAAGAACAGAATAACAGCTCTGCAAGGGTTGGACAGCATCCTATACCTTGCAAGGAACTTGATAAAATCATATGACTTGACGAGAGGTTGGACAAAATCCTAACCCCTATGATGATAGGACAAACTCCTGACAGAAGGACTGACTCTATAGCTAAGGACAGACTCCTATGCTAATGACTCTGAGAAGGGCTCTAATGAGACATGACATGTCTCCTAAAATAAAAAGATAACTAGGGCCAATGAGACAAAGCCTGTCTCCAAAGGGGGTGAATTTTCCTACATGAGACATAGCCTGTCTCCTCAAAAAGGGGTGTGGCGTTTCTACACGAGACATAGCTTGTTTCCTAAAAGGGTTTGATTTTTTCTGAGACACAACTTGTCCCCTAAGAGATACGAGTTGTGAGACTTGGATAAATTTCCTAAGGGGTAAGCTCTAGACAAGGCTTGTCTCCAAGGGAAGAGTGCCTTACGAGACATAGTGTGTCTCCTAGTGAGGGCTTTAGATAACTCTTTTATTGCCCTTGCAATGAATGGGCTCCTATGTTTAAGGGTATCCAAAAGATTGAGCAAGTTTTAAAACAAAGGGTGGGGAGTGCTATTCAGACTGTGCAAGTCCCCTAAGGATGGGCTTGGGCTAACGCCTTCATCGCCCTTACAATGAAAAGATGTTCTAATGGTTCATAAATTTTTATACCTTAATTTTATATCTCAATATCTCAATATCCCTTAAAGAGAACAGTATTCTATCTCAAAACCCCTTAAAGACATGCCTATAGATAAAAACTAAAGGCCAAACTTCATCACTAACCATTAAATGTATTTGTTGTGAATGAAACAATGTCAACAAGAATAAAAATACCAATAAGACATCTAATACATGTATCACTTAATCACTCATACTGGTACATGAATTCCCTGTAAGAACTGACACTAGCAGATTATACTTCTACCCTATAATTTTAATACTCCAAGAGGAACACAATTCTTAATTAAGCATAGCCTTCAATTGAAAATCCACCAAATCCACTAAAATTGAATTTATATATAAAAATAATAATAATTCTGAACAAGGTTTAAGCAATCAGATTATATTTTCATGACTCGGGTATCTTTAACTCATCACTATGCATACAGGAATAGTTATAAAATCAATATGATATTCAATAGGAATTCAGGTTATCTCATCATACCATCTGCCCATATAAAACCCAGCAGCTTGTCACTTTTAAAAAATAAAATTGCATCTTACTCTTATAGAAATGGCTATTGCTAACTACCAGTTATTCACAGAACAATATACTATAATGGTCAAAGTAGTTATAAAAGTGAAGAAATCATTGACACTACTACTAGTATTTGGTAATGTAAACATACAAAACTCTTAAGCTATCCCCAAAATTCGGTAGAACTATCAATTTTGCAACAGAAGTAGCGTTAAGTGTTCGGACCTAAAAGAAACTTCATGACTATGAAAATCATCTCATTTTTTTATACCTCGGCATTAATCCAATTTACTAATGACCTCAAACTTACCCCACTTCATGCCACTAAACTGCTATCTGTACTTTTATAATTCCATGTATGCTTTGAAAACAAAAATCTATTAAACACAAACATGACATTGAAATAGGACCATGGAACATGAATGGTAAATAATAATAAAAAATGGAAATCTAAACATATATGAGGAGATCAACCTGCAAATGAACACATCCACACAACTAGTTAAAACACATATACAAATGGACAATTCAAATCATTCTAAAATTAGAATATACAGAAATAATTCAACCAAGGATTTGAAGGATCTTAACAGTCATCACATCGATCTATGCTAAGAATTATAATTCCAACACAATCTACCCATAAAAAAAAGTAAATCCATAAACTTAAAAAGAACTTTCCATTTACACTTATCATGAGTAAAGAAGTTGGCTCCATTTAAACAATCATAATTCGACTATATTATCTTAATGAATACTGATCTCATGTGAATAGCTAGTAACTGTTGCCCAACTACTTCGCAAGTGAGCTATAAAATGCCTTTTAAGGTGAAGTGCGCACAAACCCTTTTATCTTTTAACCATGATTGACATAAAAACAACACAAAACATAAGCCTCTTTTTTTTAGGCATACTATCCAAGGCTTCCATGAGCTATTGATTCAAAAAAAAAAGAAAATGAAATTGTGAACATATATTTGAGCGGAAAACCTTCACCAAATTGTATTCAAAACATAATGACGAGAAACAAAATCAAGGTTTGCAAGGGCTGCCAATGTCAAGGTAAAGTGGGCTGCCATTATTAAAATAAGAAGGTGGCTGCCACTATCAAAATGTGAGGGCTGCTCCTATCAAACTGGGACGAGGGCTGTGCATATCAAATGGAGTGTGAGGGCTGCTATCAGCCTATCATCAAAAGGTATGTGGGGCTGCCATTATTAAATGGTGTGTGGTTGGAATGGGGTTTGATAGTACAAAAAAATAGCTGACAAAGGTTATCATAGCTACGGAAATGCATTAGAGATGGTGGAGGTGAAAATGAAGGGCTAAGATGAGAAATAGTAGGGGGCGTTGGTGGAGATAGCTTAAGGAATGGAATTGCGATGAAGGAGTTGAAGATCAAAACATGAACTCACACATATACCATAAATGAAATAATATTCAGGACATTATGAGAACAAGAGAAAATCTCAACTAAATTCTCCAAATAATCTAATGGATTGAACCACCTTATAAGAAATAACACCTCTGTTGTTTTACACATATCCAAATGAATTAAACTTGTATAGAATGCTGAGAGGACAGTCCTTAAACTATGCGTGCAAGCATATAAAGGGGGAATTTCAACTATTTATAACCTTTTGAACTTATGTATGCAATAATGAAGTACTCATCAAAACATGCACTCAGGCATCTAAAAGGAGTTGAAAAGAACTTTAGCATATTCACCGAGACAGAACTGAATTTGTACAATTACACATGATTAGGCCACTATCATTTGACATTCAAACAGCCATTTAGAGGTATAACTTCAGCTCTTACAACATACCAATGCCCATCACTAAAGAATTGGAATATCAACATAACTGCACCACATTGCTTTATATCTGTACTATCCTGATCAAACACTTCATATTCATAACAAGCTAATTTCGTATGGTAAACACATAAAAGAGTTGAAGAGACACCAATAAAGAAACTATGCTGTTGAGATTGTACCCAACTCTTTTTCTCTTTTTTTTTTTTAATCAACTGATTACATATCATTTTCCCTATGCATGTAGTCATTCAAAAAATAAAATAGCGACCAAACATACACTATTTGCAGCCATAACCCCAAGGGCCTAAAATGCCACCTGCTGCTCTGAATAACACTACAAATAATAATGTGTTTCCTTTCATTTGAATACTTCACCTATCTACTGTCATAATGCGCTAATAAGATAATGATTAAAGTTCATAATTACCATGCAATTACAATGATAACCTCACTAAAATATGATTAAACAAATGCCAAATATCTAGAACATCTCTTCAAGGACAGCAAATACATAACTATTGAGTGTATGAACTTATAAGATTGAAATTATGTGTCATAGGACAGCAGCTGTGTACTATTTAACCAAACCAAAATGACAAGTACAGAGCATGCAACATGTAAGATGGTAGCCATGCCTTGCAGGACAGCAGCTATGCATTTTGGCTGTGTTAATAATTTTTATTTACCCTTGATTTGCTAACAACCTAGGCAAACTGAATTCATAAAAAAAAAACTGAAGTGTAATAGAGCATAAGAGCCAATGGCATTATTTATTTACACGAGAAGTCCAAAAATCTCTTTTAATGGATCCACATACTCTAAAACATATAGATAATGAAGATAACAACTCATTTTCAGATTGCAGAGAAGGCAAAATATTGCAAAGAATAATTTCTTATAAAAATAAAAATAATGGAAATAATTATGCTAATCAAAACACTGGAAAATAATGCAATTCCCATACTTTTAACAGCTATATTTATCGATTTGACTTGTATTTGAACTAGAAAACTCTTAACCAGTTATTTAGTAGGGAGAATAAGTTTCAGACTGAATGATTCCTATGAATCCAATTTAAAGAGCATATGACAAGATGTATGAATAAATCTTATGACTCACGAATTTAAGGCACAATGATCTAATACAGATCTATATTACCTGATATATAACCAAACACATAATCAAGATCTTGATTCGTAAGTTTCAGTTATTGAAATTAATGATCTAATTTATATCCAAATCATACCTTATGTGAACTAAAGGTCAAAATAATGATCTTAATTTCAATCCAGAAATTATATGAAATTTAAGATTAATCAAAACTGGAAAAAGTAATGACATGATCAAAAGACAAAGATCTCTAAATACCTGTTCAAACTATCAATTCTTTACTTGTAAAAATATACAGGCAGAGAAATCCTTCGAATTCTTCTTCTTCTGAACTCAGCAAAAAATATAAATGAACTTTGGATGGCGAATTCCTCCTCTGAGATAATGTTGCGAAGAAAATCTTCCTCCAGACGTATTCAAGTTGAAAAAGATTATCAAGATTCCTCTTTAAAAGAAAGAAAATGATGAATAAAGTTCTGATCAGAGTTCCGATGAACTCGCCGGAAGAACGATCGGAGAAGATGAATGACGAAATTAAGGTTTGAATTTTAAGATCTAATTTCTCTCTCCTATTTCTCACTCTCTCCCAAAAAAAAACTGGAAAATGAGAATTAGGTTCAGATCTTCAAAGAATAACTACAGATCTAATAAAAATGGCTTGGATCCAAGGTTTTGAAGAGGGATCTAGGTCTTAGGCGAAAGAATTAGGGTTAAAAGGTTTGTAAAAGCTAGATCTTTGGTTTCTTTGATGCTAGAATTAGGGTTTGAAAAGAAGAACAATAGCACTTACAAGAAAATGAAGAAGAATTAAGGATCGGAGCTAAGCTGGAACTCAGGCAAGTTTGCCTGAGAAGATGACCGGAGGAAACAGATCTATCGGAGCAAGGGTTTCAGATTTTCTCTCTCGCTGATTTGGGGAAAAAATCATATCTCTTTTTTTTTTTTTTTTTAAAGAAGCTTATGCTGGTATTTATACGGAATTTTGGGGGACTGATATCGGCACTCCAAAAATGATGAGCGCGCGGAAATTTGATGAGCGCACGAATTTTTTATGGACGCGCGAAATTGCGTGTCCTTTTCGGCTCAGGTCTGGCACCGTTCCAGGATAATTCACCCCCCTTTTCCGGTTACACTGTGGACACTTCTTCGGATCGCTCGCTAGGCAAACGCGCTCGGATTTCGATGAAATTTTACGGGGAGCTAGCTGAGATCCTAACCTACCTTGGGGAGAAATTTGGGGTCCTAAAGCATTGGTTTGATAGGATTTTACTCAATCATGAAGGGTTTAGGGTACGGTCAAAATGGGGTGTCTACAAGCTCCTTTATAGAAAAAGTTTTCCAACTCCCAGGTTTTCCAAAAACCCAGTCTCAATTCCATCAAGCCACATCAATATCCTTACATCCTAATCTTTCTTCCATCAGTTTCAATTCATCCTAATCTCAATCCATCTCGATTTTCATCTCCATCACAATCACATTTTTTTCCAAAGTTCAAAAATCCATTATTCTATTATTCATAATCCATCATTCATTCATAAATCATTCCAACTACCCAGAGCTTTCAAGTTTACAATCCGTATTCATTTCATTCAAATACTCTTCAGACATCCAGCTCAGAAAATCATGGTCAAGATTGTCTCACATTATGTGAGGCCTTCTTGGTCGCTTCCAGAAAAATCATATTCTAAATTACCAGGCTATGGTGTTTAGATTAGGACTACCAGCTTCCAGAAAAATAATATTCTAAATTACCACGCAATGGTGTCTAGATTAGGTCTACCAGCTTCCAGAAAAATTTTATTCTAGATTACCAGGCTATAGTGTCTAGATTTAGTCTTCCAATTACCAGATTTTCAGGAAAAATCCTATTCTAGATTACCTGGCTATGGTGCCTAGATTGTCTACCAGTTTTCAAAAAAAATCCTACTCTAGATTACCTGGCTATGGTGTCTAGATTAGGTCTACGAGTTTCCAGAAAAAATCTTATTCTAGATTACCTGGCTATGGTGCCTAGATTAGGTCTACCAGTTTTAAAAAAAAATCCTACTCTAGATTACCTGGCTATGGTGTCTAGATTAGGTCCACCAGTTTCTAGAAAAAATTGTTTTCTAGATTACCTGGCCATGGTGCCTATATTAGGTCTACCAGTTTTCAAAAAAAATCTATTTTAGATTACCTGGCTATAGTGTCTAGATTAGGTCTACCAGTTTCCAGAAAAAATCATATTCTAGATTACCTGACTATGGTGTCTAGATTAGGACTACCAGATTTCCAGAAAAAATCTATCATAGATTACCAGGCTATGGTCTCTAGATTATGTCTCCTATCATTATCTTTTCAATCATCTGTAACCTTCACCCACACTTCTATCATCCCATCTTGCATCATTAGGATAGAAAAGCATGTTGCATGAAAAAATAATAAAAGTCACAAAAATTATGCATTAGTCTGCGATTAGGATTGCATTGCATTGGGGGTATCGGTTGTTTTGTTTAGAATATTTCATTAAAATTGCCATAGAAATACAAATTGATACATCACATCATCCATCTGAATTGGGCTATTGTCAATTAAAGTTCTGCAAAATGAGAATGTTTGTTTAGCTTTGGCATGCAGTTACTAAGTAACCTTTGCCAAAGAGAGGCATCTGTAGACACCCTCATTTTGCTACACTTTAACCAACAATAACTTAATATATTGATCCGTGAAATTTTACTGGTAAAATATGCATCCTTAAATTTTCTGAAAATCAAAATAATAAAGAGATGGTAAGATGATTAGATCCGAAAAATTGAAAAAAAAGCCCTGACTGGTGACTTTAGAGTATTAAATCCATGTAAGAGTCCCTCTATCATGGATTTATATATTTTCGGGCATTAATATCTCGATCTGACTTTACGGATCATCAATCGGGACAAAATAACCTAGGGTCACTTCACAACTCGGACCCTAATTCCATCCTGAGACTCGATTTTCGTAAATCGTCGGATCGAGGGCTAATTTTTTACCTAGGTATCTTTCTTTACCAAGATTTTGTGATCATTTATTCAAAATAATATCAATCAAGGTCGATCTCAAATTTTGATTAAACATTGGGCCACTTTAATTAAGCAAAAACCCAGTGAAAAGTTACGGATCAAGGCGGGATAAGCGAGATCCGTCGAAATCGTCCCATTAAATCATCGATATCAAAACTTTCTAATATCTCAATCATTGTCAATATCATGGTTTAATGGTTTTAACCGTTGACCCAAAGTTGATTGAATCGGTTGGTTCGTTTAGATCGCCGATTTGCTCGATCTTTGAAAAAACGATCTACAGGCAGAGATCGGGAGTCCTCACTGGTTGAAAATTTCAAAATCAGTATTTCTATAGCAATATTGGGCTTAAAAGAAAGAGAAAAAACCAACGATTCCAACGGCAAAAGAATTATCGAAATCGGACTTTAAAGTCTCCTGAAAACCGCGTTTTTCGATTTTCACATTCAAAATATATTGAAAATCTTTCACAAAGATTCTAGGAGATTTGGAGGCATCATCTCATCGATTCTTTTGATCCCCTAAGGACTACAATTGATCTCAACCACCCAATCTTAGTCCATATCTTTGCAAAGATTTCAGGATATTTGGAGACCTCATCTCGCCCGTTCTTTCGATCACATGGAGATTGCAGTTAATCGCAGCCATCCAAATCGTTGCCATTCTCTACAAAGGCAACCAAAGTGGACGTTTCCCTTGTCTTGAAATTTGCTTCCAAATCCACAAAGATTCCAAGG
The DNA here is from genome assembly GCF_043159265.1 of Tasmannia lanceolata. NCBI lineage: Eukaryota > Viridiplantae > Streptophyta > Magnoliopsida > Canellales > Winteraceae > Tasmannia > Tasmannia lanceolata. Next base: position 18,357,791 of record NW_027518683.1, read on the forward strand.
ACAAGTGGCGTCGTCCTGGACCTTGAATTAATTCTAAATCTTTAGTGGTCAATCCATGCCACACAAATACTTGTTATTTTTAAAAGATCATGTTTAAAAGAGAAGCTGCTAAAGAGGAAGAAGAATATTCTGGAATAACGCAATCCTGGCCATCCTTTTGCATTCATTTTTTCATCACTCAATCTCCACCGTACACCTTTAGGCTCCTAAGAAGGCAACTTAGCTCACCCTTTACCTATAAATACCCATGCTCTCTTCTCCTCTGGACATAATTCAATACTCGAAGAGAGCCCACAAAAAGAAAAAATCTCAACTCTCTCCCTCTTTAGGAATCTGTCTACTTTCTCCCTTAGCTGACCACCGCCTTAGAAGACCAACCCTTCTCCACCGTCAATCTCGGCTAGGGTTTTCACAAAGGATCGAGCCCGTTAGGATTTCATCAAAAAGCGGGGATCGACTTCAAGCACCGTAGTGAGGTAGGTACCATTAGCTTTTGTTTTGAGAGCTATAATTCATTAAACTCCATTAGAGTTCATGCTAAGAGTAGAAATCATACTGATAATATAAGTCATGCTAGTGTAGATTCATGGTTAATTCATTTAATGTTGTTAAAATTCTTGCATCATTCTCGTCCCTCTCAATTCTTTCCTTTCATTTTATTTTATTTTCCCAAGCCCATTGGTTACACCTTATGCATCTAATCCTATCCAGCCCCTATCCCTTTTAACCTACCCAAAACCCACGGCCAACTTGGCCTTAACCCAAACCCCTACCCCATCCAACCCCATCCAACCCCACGCCCAAACCTCTCCTTGACTCAACCCAACTCAACTCAACCCAAACCCCCTCCACAATCTTAACAGAACCCAAGCCCAACCTAAACCTCTACAAACCCAAACCCAACCCAAGTTATACATCTACTCTAAACCCAAAGGCCTACTCGGCCTAACCTTGTCCCCAATCCATTAAGAACCCATTCGGTCTAAAACTTAGGAAACAACCTTATCCTAACCCGAGCTCAACCCCGCAGCCACTTAGACTAACCACTTCCTCAAAACTTAAAGGTCCATTCAACCTCAAACTCAAGTGATTAGCTCAAAAGATACTTTTCAAGGGTTAAAGACTATCAGAGTCCGCCTGAAGTTCACAGTGTCAACCCAGAGTTCTTCTGGAATGACACAGAGTACTCTAGAATGCTTCTGAAATACACTAAATAGTCCCCTGGTGTAAACCAGAAGTCGTCAGAACTCCCTGAGAGTGACCCAGTTTCACAGCCATAGTACCCCAGAGTCCACCTGAATTGAACTCCCAATAGAATCAATTGGAGTCTTAGAAATTCTAATCCTTTAGGAAACTAAAGTGATTAGGAATTCCAAATCTTTGGAAATTCTAATGCTTTAAAAGACTAAAGTGTTAGGAATTCTGAATCCTAGAAAACCCATTCTAGGAAAACCCTTTTCTAATAGAAAATCTTTCCCTTTGATATCTAAAACTTTAGGAAGACCTACTCTCAACCCTAATTCTAGGATACCTTATCTCGGAATTGCCAACCCCGTACCTCAAACCCAAGCCTTAGCTTAGGCTCTTAGGATTCCCTGGTCATATATAACCTGCATTTTAGGCATATAGAAATCGGCTTTCACCAGCTTTCAAATATCTCAATCAACATCCAATTATCAGGCTCAGTCAACTACATAGGACCCATGCTAGGCATTAGGCATCTTAGTTAGGCATTTAGGACTGCCACTCCTGGCCCGCATGAGTATAAACTGTGAACGGCTAAATCATTAGTAATATTTAGATTTTCCAAATAAAACTCACAATTACCCCATTTAGTTAAAACTTAAACAACTAAAGCATTTAAAAGGTAAAGTCTGACTTTCGTCAGGCAAGATTAATGTTGTACACTTCGTGCGGTACACCTTCCGATCTCGTAATCAGATAACTTACCCAGAATTTAAATCGTAGCCCAAATATATAGAGTTAATCATGGGTCTTAGATCCCTAATCTAGGTGGCGACTCTCGTCCTGACTTCTCTCGTAAATTAAGATTTTTATCCCAAGTTTACGAGAAAAGCAACCATATTCAAATCCAATGGACAAAGGCGCTATCATTATAAAAACACATACCCTCGTGGACCGCCCTCGGGATGGGATCCACAGTTAGCAAAACTCTTTTTTAAACGGTTTTTTTTTTTTTTTTAAATGAGTTTTATTGGTGTGCCGTTTAATACTCCGTTTAAAACTTTTACAACGGAAAAAACCTCATTTTTTGGCAAACATTTTAAGCACATTTCTTAGGGTAACTTTTCAACTTTACCATTAAACTCATTTTCTTCTGTTTCCATTTTTTTTACCACGTTTTTTTTTTTTGAACCAATGCAGTAGTAAACTTGAATTTTTGCCGTCCCCCTTTTTTTTTTTTTTTTTTTTGCCGATTCACATTTTGCTAACTATGGTTGCACCATCAATTAAATGGGTGTTAAGGCCAGGATAGCTACTCCCTTCGGGCTACACACGTGGGTCAGATTGCTGACCGCGCATGTAGCACCAATCAGACCGGCCATCCTAGCCCTAGTGCCACCCTGATATCTTGCTAGCACACTTGCGTTTTAAATCCGTATAATATTTTGACAGGCCAGATAAGGCCAGCTGTCAAACTAGCTCAGTTTGTGAGGATGAAAGAATTGATCAGTCTGCAGACAAAGTGAAACGATAATCAAGAGGTTATAGGTTATATTTAGGCCACTCATATTCTCACCACCATCTTTTGGTAAAGAGACAAACTCACCTTGTCATTTATTCCTTAAATCAGCTGTCAAAAGCCATTACAATTCCAAGCTATCGGCAACTTATTAAAAAGGGAAAAGACAAGGTGGGTTCGTCCCATTATTAAAACATGGTACTGAAGATACCACTACCTTATATTTATCTCAGGATTTGCTAGCGTCCATCGCAAAAGGCATTTCGCAGATGGTTTGTCGCATGCAAAAGAGGGGGTGCGAAGTAGCCTCATTCTGTGAATATACATTGGCTTGCAAATCCCTTTGGGAAGTGATAGATCCGCCCCTTTTGTTTACTTGGGTCACCAGCAGCGGTGTATCAATGACTGCAGAGGGGCTGATGTACTTCACGTCAGACGATTCAATGGGGCTGATTGTCACGTACACGGCTGCTGAGCGTCCCAAGTAATCAAAATGGACGAATATATCACTTCCCATCCTTTTATCCAATGTATATTCTTATCATCTTATGTACCCCTAGAATTAAAATATGAGCCAAAAGAGTGTACATATACCACCAAGGGATCCTTAAAGCACAGTACCTATGGGGATGTTATATGAGATCTTTATTGTAGACCGTACCTTGCAACATCATAGCCTAATGCTCATGGAGCAGGAGCTGGGGCAGGCATCATCTGTTGGAGTGTCGGATGGTCATTTGATAAAACTAATACAAATATCGATCTATATGAAATGTACTTGGGTTTTTTGTGTTTCTTTCGGTTTCATTGGTAGTAGAAGCCAGAATATCATCTTTTGTTTTGGCTCTTGAACAGGGGGGGTTCCTCAAACGGGGCTGCAAAAGCAAAATCAGTGAAGTAAGGTACCTCTGGAGAGAGGGACCGAATGCAAAATCAGTGAAGTGAGGTGCCTCTGGAGAGAGGGACCGGATGGAACGACTAAACCGATATGGTCACACCCGTCCGGAAGTAGGAAACAAACCCCTCCCTGCTTGCGTGCGATTTGAAATCTTTGCACAGTTGAAGATCTTGGAATGCCTTCGCAGGTAGACGAACTCATACAACATGACACGTCATGTAAATCTTCTGTTGTTGACTTTTTATATCGTGACCGAGCCTCAAGTCCCGGGAACCGCCCTTCATGTTTGATCCAACGGCAGCTCACTTTTTAAGAGACTGCTGTTGGATCAAACATCAAGGTTGGTACTTTGCTTGTACCACCTACACGGGACTTGACACTCTGGCACCATATAATTTCTCATTGCTGTTTTCTCATTTAATTTCTTCATTTATTAGTCATCTTCCATTGACTACTAGATTTACATTTTGAACGTATGAGCATTCATCGATAATGGTTATAGTTTATAGGGCAAATGATGAAAAAAATGCAATGTTTATTCGAAATTCTGAAAAAAGGGTAGCAATTTGTAAATTATAAAAAAAGGGTGTGAGGTGAGAGAAGATTTGCATGAAGACAAATATACCCTTATATTTGGTTTTTACCATTTACACTGTTTTTTCTTACTTTCGTTTTTAACATTTGACACTGTCGGAAAGCTTCCCCTCTTGGCGGAAATCTGTTTCGTGCACTATTCGAAGGTAATTTTTCAACATTTTCATCTAGGGTTTTGTTAATTTGGGGTTTTTTTCGTCATGGGTTGGATCTCACATAGAAAGCTTCCCTTCTTGCCGGAAATCTGTTTCGTGCACTATTCCAAGGTAATTTTTAAACATTTTCATCTACGGTTTAGTTAATTTGGGGTTTGTTTCGTCATGGGTTGGATCTCACATACCAGGAACTAAGTTTGTTGGTATGTGAAGCTCTTTTAAGTACCTCTTTGGTAGTTTGTGAGAGGAATTTGCATGAGTATGTAGTTTTGAAGCCTTTGAAATGCTTTGCAAGGGGTTTCATTTGTATGGATTTAGAGAATTTTGGGTTTTAATGGGCTGGAACCATTAATTGTTAGAAAGAAAATATTTTGATATAGGGTTTATAGGTTTTCATGTATTTGTCACAAATTCATGTTTTTCTTTAGCTATCATTGGACTGCATTATGAGAGTGGGGTCTTGAGTTCATTGGTGGAAGAGATTTTAATCTCTTTTCTTTTTCTTTATTTTTTTGAAACTAAGCCTTTTCTTTTTAAAAAATTCTTTTTCCTGTGTTTCAGGATTTAGAGGAGGAAATAACTGTCATGTCTTATTGGCCCAAAAGAATTATGATATTCCTTCGTTTGATAGCTTTACCAGTGATTTTATTAGATGTTTCATAGTTAGTACTAATATAATTGATAGTTGTGTGGTTGAGTATATGATCCAGGTCTCTTTGATTCGGTAGAGCATCAAAGAATGGAATGATTCAACAGTTACCCTTATCACGTATAGATCCCATCATATCAATGCTGATATACTTGATAGTTGTGTGCTGAAGTCATGTGTGCCAATTTGTTTGGTTGTTGCCGTCATTCCTTGAAGGTGTTTATTGTAATTTGTTAGAGAAATCCATCCATCTATTGTGTTAGCAAATGTGGGGATGCTTTCGTCATATTAAGTATTGTGAATGAGGTGGGATCCACAATTGGATGATCAGGATCAGATCAGGATCAAAGATCATATCATCCATACAGTTGTTATACTAAGAATAGGGGAAGAAGAGATATAGAATGCCTTACCATTCATTTAGATAGTATTGGAAGGAAAGATGAAGAGGTGGATCTGTTCTGCAGCTTCTCGTAGCATTGTTTTCGAATTTCTGTTCATAGTGCTTAATTGAATATGGGATTATACATATTAATTGAACAGGGAGTTTGGACTTTAATCTGATTTTTTTGCAAATAACAGTTATTATAGTTTTAGAAACAATATAGTTATTGCCTTCCAAAAAGGATTTATTGTCCCATTTACAAATAAGAACTAATTTTGGTGGCAGCCAAAGAGGTCCATGGAGTATGTTCATCATCTTCTTGTGCCTGATTGGATGATCTTAACCATCCAATCAATTGCCTACGAATGAACAGTAATAGAAATTTGATAAGTTTTGATCCATATTCAACAACTCAAATGCATTTAATCAAATAGTTTGAATTTTCCATTATATGTGATTTTGGGGCCTTGGAGGATCAGAGACGTACTCTGCCCGATGGGTGGTATGAAATGATCTACACTAGAGCTCGATATGCACTACATATGCACACCATTGTAACTTAATGAGGTTGCTGCTCAATCGATCTTTCCTCTTTAACCTTTAAACCTAGAAAAACTCTTCTTTCATATTAGTAAATGCATAGGAAAGGTCATGTTATTTAATATTCAAAAAAAAGAAGGAAAAGAATAGGTTGATTGAAGGAAACGATTATGGATCACTATCACCGGCTTGAATTTTAGATCCAATCATATTTTCCCCATAATTCCATTTTTTATGATTATTTATGCGTGGTTATTTTCTTATTGTTCTATTAGGCTCAACATACAAAATTTCACATATGGCAGTGAAAAGTAGTTGAAGCTGTGTGATCTTTTGTATAAGATTTTGAGGATGTTGCCCATTGACCCAACAAAGAGGAACTCTTTCCAGCGCTGCATATGCAATGGGGACCTGGTTCTCGTGTATGAGAGGCATGACATCATGAAGGCCATCAAAGTATGTGAAGGTTCAGAGCTCCAGAATTGATTTGGTGTCTTTAGGCATTCTGATTGGGTTGGGAGGCCTTTTGGATCCAAGGTGCTGAGCAATAAGGAGGGATTTGTTTATATGTTTCCTCCTACTCCTAGTTGTGGACTCTGGTTCTAAGCCATAGGACCCAGATTTTATATATTGCGGATTTTAGCTTTGTGATTTCATACTTGGAAGTTATCCCTGGCTGTCTGGTTCTTGAGTCGGGCACTGGAAGTGGTTCTCTAACAACCTCTCTTGCAAGGGCTGTTGCTCCTGTTGGCCATATCTATACATTTGACTTTCACGAACAGAGGGCTGCCTTAGCCAGGTAATCCATTGACTCACTGGATGACATTGATAGAATAATGTTGCTGTCTTGTGAGACATTCGATATGCCAGTTTGTAATATGTATGTTTGTTTTTCTTATTCCCTGTTGGAAATATAAAGGATAGTCTTTGTTATTTATAGATCTTTGTTTTTCAGTAAGAGTGGAGGATAAAATGGAGGGAAAGAAGAGGGAATTTGTGGTTCATTTGGCGGGAATTGGAGGCGAGAAGACAAGAGCTGCGAGAGTCATTGAAAACTTTGCCTTTTCCCTTTTTTCCTGCTTCGGAGAAGACGAATGAATTGGGTAGTGAATGGAAGCGAATCTTTTCAAAGGAGATTATGTTTGGACCCCGTTGTTTTATGCAGGGCACCCCCCTCCTTCCTGTATTTGACTACTTTGTAAGGTAAATAAATGAGAAAATCATACATGTGCATAAGTTGGTGCTTGGTGGTTGTCAGCTATCCCTGCTCACTGTGACATTCCGTTTTTGGAATCTATAAGCGCTATTGAAGAGTGAACAACTCACTGGCCGAGTCATCGAGTCAATGAGCATTTGGACCTTTTAATTACTAGCATGTTTCATTGGATTTAGTATTGCCCAAAAAAGCCTATCGGTTCTTATATTTAGCTGTTTATGAATGCTAACCCAGTCATGATGTGAGTTTGGACCGTTTGGTAATTGGTTGAATAGTGCCCTAAGTTAATCGTTAACTTGAACGACTCGACTAGGTTTTACTTTGGCCATGTTTTTTCACTACAAAATCAATCAAAATTTTTTTCCTTTTGGGTGGCCTAAATTAGTAAAAGGTTGGCAATGTCAGTTCATAAACTCGTACAATTAGACTCTTTTCACCTGTACCGAGTTCTCATTAGGAGGAATGATAGATAGAAGGGAGCATACAATCATGTTTGGTTACATGTTAGAATGTAGTGGAAACGGGGTATAAAATGTGGTTCGAAAGGGGTTCCGGAGTAGAAAAGCCCAATTGTTTTGTGTTGAAAAAAACAGAGAAATTACCGAAGTTGTTGTAGGTTGTATAGTTGTTTTCATTCTTTTCTTGCGTTTTAAAAGAAAGTCAGAACCACCATTTTCTCTGTTGGAGAAAGACCATTACTTGTTTCTACCCAATTTGGTTCGTACTGGTTTTGGAGTAGAAAATGTCGCTCCGTACTGGTTCCGGCGTATAAAATGTGGTTCCCAAGTGGTTCCGAGTTATAAAATTTGGTTTCGTACTAGGTTCAAGGGTAAAAAATGTGGTTCCCTTCTGGTTCTGGGGTATGAAATGTGGTTCCCTAGTGGTTCCAGCATATAAAATGTGGTCCCGAAGTTGTTCCAGGGTTGAAAATGTGGTTCCCTAGTGGTTCCAGGGTATAAAATGTCGTTCCCTAGTGGTTACGAGGTATAAAATGTGGTTCCATAATGGTTCTGGAGTATAACATGTGGTTCCGTAGTGGTTCCGGGGTATAAAATGTGGTTCCCTAGTGGTTCCGGGGTATAAAATGTGGTTACCTAGTGGTTCGGAGGTGTAAAATGTAGTTCCGTAGTGCTTCAGGGGTATAAAATATGGTTTCGTAGTGGTTCCGGGGTATGAAATGTGGTTCCGTACTGGTGCCGGAGAATAAAATGTAGTTCCCAAGTGGTTCCGGAGTATAAAATGTTGTTCTATACTAGGTTCAGGGGTATAAAATGTGGTTCCGTGGTGGTTCTACGGTATGAAATGTGGTTCCCTACTGGGTCTGGCGTATAAAATGTGGTTCCCAAGTGGATCTGGGGTATAAAATGTGGTTCCGAGGTATTAAATGTGGTTCCATAGAGGTTGCAAGGTAGAAAATATGGTTCCGTAGTGGTTCCGAGATATAAAATGTGGTTCCGTACTGGTTACGTGGTATAAAATGTGGTTCCATTGTGGTTGTGGGGTATAAAATGTGGTTCCGTAGTGGTTCCATGGTATAAAATGTGGTTCCGTAGAGGTTCCGGGGTAGAAAATGTGGTTCCGTAGTGGTTCCCGGGTATAAAATGTGGTTCCGGGGTAGAAAATGTGGTTCGGTATTTCTTCGGAGGTAGAAAATGTGGTTCCCTAGTGGTTCCGAGGTATGAAATGTGGTTCCCGAGTGGTCCCGGGGTAATAAATGTGGTTCCGTAGTGGTTCCGGGGTAGAAAATGTGGTTCCCTACTGGTTCGGAGGTATAAAATGTGGTTCTGAGGTATAAAATGTGGTTCCGTACTGGTTGTGGGGTAGAAAATGTGGTTCCCTAGTGGTTCTGGGGTATGAAATGTGGTTCCCTAGTGGTTCCAGCGTATAAAATGTGGTCCCGAAGTGGTTCCAGGGTTCAAAATGTGGTTCCCTAGTGGTTTGAGGGTATAAAATGTCGTTCCGTAGTGGTTACAAGGTATAAAATGTGGTTTCGTAGTGGTCCCGGGGTATAAAATGCGGTTCCCTAGTGGTTCCGGGGTATGAAATGTGGTTCCCGAGTGGTCCCGGGGTAATAAATGTGGTTCCCTGCTGGTTCCGTGGAAGAAAATGTGGTTCCGTAGTGGTTCCGGGCTATGAAGTGTGGTTCTCTAGTGGTTCCGAGGTAGAAAATGTGGTTCCTTAATGGTTCAGAGGTATAAATTTGGTTCCGTAGTAGTTATGTCGTATAAAATGTGGTTCCGTACTGGTTGTGGGGTAGAAAATGTGGTTCCCTAGTGCTTCCGGGGTAGAAAATGTGGTTCGAAAGTGGTTCCGAGGTATAAAATGTGGTTCCGTAGAGGTTACTTGGAATAAAATGTGGTCCATAGTGGTTGTGGGGTATAAAATGTGGTTCCCTAGAGGTTCCGGGGTAGAAAATGTGGTTCCGTAGTGGTTGTGGGGTATAAAATGTGGTTCCGTAGTGGTTCCGGGGGTATAAAATGTGGTTCCCTAGAGGTTCTGGGGTAGAAAATGTGGTTCCGTAGTGGTTCCGAGGTATAAAATGTGGTTCCATAGTGGTAGTGGGGTATAAAATGTGGTTCCGTAGTGGATAAGTGGTTATAAAATGTGGTTCCGAGGTATAAAATGTGGTTCCGTAGTGGTTCCGGGGTAGAAAATGTGGTTCCGTAGTGGTTCCGAGATATAAAATGTGGTTCCGTACTGGTTACGTGGTATAAAATGTGGTTCCATTGTGGTTCTGGGGTATAAAATGTGGTTCCGTAGTGGTTCCATGGTATAAAATGTGGTTCCGTAGAGGTTCCGGGGTAGAAAATGTGGTTCCGTAGTGGTTCCGAGATATAAAATGTGGTTCCCTAGTGGTTCTAGGGTATGAAATGTGGTTCCCTAGTGGTTCTAGCGTATAAAATGTGGTCCCGAAGTGGTTCGAGGGTTGAAAATGTGGTTCCCTAGTGGTTCGGAGGTATAAAATGTGGTTCCGTAGTAGTTACGTCGTATAAAATGTGGTTCCATAGTGGTTGTGGGCTAGAAAATGTGGTTCCCTAGTGCTTCCGGGGTAGAAAATGTGGTTCCAAAGTGGTTCGGAGGTATAAAATGTGGTTCCGTAGAGGTGACTTGGTATAAAATGTGGTTCCATAGTGGTTGTGGGGTATAAAATGTGGTTCCGTAGTGGTTCCGGGGGTATAAAATGTGGTTCCCTAGAGGTTCCGGGGTAGAAAATGTGGTTCCATAGTGGTTGTGGGGTATAAAATGTGCTTCCGTAGTGGTTCCGGGGGTATAAAATGTGGTTCCCTAGAGGTTCCGGGGTAGAAAATGTGGTTCCGTACTGGTTGTGGGGTAGAAAATGTGGTTCCGTAGTGGTTCCGAGGTATAAAATGTGGTTCCGTAGTGGTTCCGGGGTAGAAAATGTGGTTCCGTAGTAGTTCCGAGATATAAAATGTGGTTCCGTACTGGTTACGTGGTATAAAATGTGGTTCCGTAGTGTTCCATGGTATAAAATGTGGTTCCGTAGAGGTTCCGAGGTAGAAAATGTGGTTCCGTAGTGGTTCCGAGATATAAAATGTGGTTCCCTAGTGGTTCTGGGGTATGAAATGTGGTTCCCTAGTGGTTCTAGCGTATGAAATGTGGTTCCCTAGTGGTTCTAGCGTATAAAATGTGGTCCCGAAGTGGTTCGAGGGTTGAAAATGTGGTTCCCTAGTGGTTCGGAGGTATAAAATGTGGTTCCGTAGTAGTTACGTCGTATAAAATGTGGTTCCATAGTGGTTGTGGGCTAGAAAATGTGGTTCCCTAGTGCTTCCGGGGTAGAAAATGTGGTTCCAAAGTGGTTCGGAGGTATAAAATGTGGTTCCGTAGAGGTGACTTGGTATAAAATGTGGTTCCATAGTGGTTGTGGGGTATAAAATGTGGTTCCGTAGTGGTTCCGGGGGTATAAAATGTGGTTCCCTAGAGGTTCCGGGATAGAAAATGTGGTTCCGTAGTGGTTCCGGGGGTATAAAATGTGGTTCCCTGGAGGTTCCGGGGTAGAAAATGTGGTTCCGTACTGGTTGTGGGGTAGAAAATGTGGTTCCGTAGTGGTTCCGAGGTATAAAATGTGGTTCCGTAGTGGTTCCGGGGTAGAAAATGTGGTTCCGTAGTGGTTCCGGGGTAGAAAATGTGGTTCCGTACTGGTTACGTGGTATAAAATGTGGTTCCGTAGTGTTCCATGGTATAAAATGTGGTTCCGTAGAGGTTCCGGGGTAGAAAATGTGGTTCCGTAGTGGTTCCGAGATATAAAATGTGGTTCCCTAGTGGTTCTGGGGTATGAAATGTGGTTCCCTAGTGGTTCTAGCGTATGAAATGTGGTTCCCTAGTGGTTCTAGCGTATAAAATGTGGTCCCGAAGTGGTTCGAGGGTTGAAAATGTGGTTCCCTAGTGGTTCGGAGGTATAAAATGTGGTTCCGTAGTAGTTACGTCGTATAAAATGTGGTTCCATAGTGGTTGTGGGCTAGAAAATGTGGTTCCCTAGTGCTTCCGGGGTAGAAAATGTGGTTCCAAAGTGGTTCGGAGGTATAAAATGTGGTTCCGTAGAGGTGACTTGGTATAAAATGTGGTTCCATAGTGGTTGTGGGGTATAAAATGTGGTTCCGTAGTGGTTCCGGGGGTATAAAATGTGGTTCCCTAGAGGTTCCGGGGTAGAAAATGTGGTTCCATAGTGGTTGTGGGGTATAAAATGTGGTTCTGTAGTGGTTCCGAGGGTATAAAATGTGGTTCCCTAGAGGTTCCGGGGTAGAAAATGTTGTTCCGTACTGGTTGTGGGGTAGAAAATGTGGTTCCGTAGTGGTTCCGAGGTATAAAATGTGGTTCCGTAGTGGTTCCGGGGTAGAAAATGTGGTTCCGTAGTAGTTCCGAGATATAAAATGTGGTTCCGTACTGGTTACGTGGTATAAAATGTGGTTCCGTAGTGTTCCATGGTATAAAATGTGGTTCCGTAGTGGTTCCGAGATATAAAATGTGGTTCCGTAGTGGTTCTGGGGTATGAAATGTGGTTCCCTAGTGGTTCTAGCGTATGAAATGTCGTTCCGTAGTGGTTCTAGCGTATAAAATGTGGTCCCGAAGTGGTTCGAGGGTTGAAAATGTGGTTCCCTAGTGGTTCGAGGGTATAAAATGTACTTCCCTAGTGGTTCTGGGGTAGAAAATGTGGTTCCGTAGTGGTTCCGGAGTGGTTGCGGAGTAGAAAATGTGATCCCGTTGTGGTTACGTGGTATAAAATGTGGTTCCATAGTGGTTGTGGGGTATAAAATGTGGTTCCGTAGTGGTTCCGGGGTATAAAATGTGCTTCTCTAGAGGTTCCGGGGTAGGAAATGTGGTTCCGTAGTGGTTCAGAGGTATAAAATGTGGTTCCGTAGTGGTTCCGGGGTATAAAATGTGGTTCCGTAGTGGTTCCGAGGTATAAAATGTGGTTCCGGAGTGGTTGCGGAGTAGGAAATGTGATCCCGTTGTGGTTACGTGGTATAAAATGTGGTTCCCTAGAGGTTCCAGGGTAGAAAATGTGGTTCCATAGTGGTTGTGGGGTATAATATGTGGTTCCGTAGTGGTTCGGAGGTATAGAATGTGAATCCGTAATGGTTCCCGGGGTATAAAATGTTGTTCCGAGGTATAAATTGTGGACCCGCTGTGGTTCGAAGGAATTAAAGTGTGCTTCCATGAGTGTAACTTATTGTTCCAATTGTGGTTGTATCATTGTAAATGGTTGTTCATATATTACTTTGTATTCTAATTTTATGGGGGTTTAATATTGGTTCTTATCCTAATAGGGTTTGCGAAAATGGTGGAAAGAATGGCTTCTTTTATGTTACACGTTGATGGGTACTTGAAGGATAAAGTATCATTTGAGTATATTGGCGGGACGAAGATGTCTTTAATTGTGAATCGGAATATAAAATTTGCAGAATTTGAGTCTCTAGTTCACCAAAAAATCCATACCACAGCAACCGGTATCTCACAATCTATACAATGTCGATATGTCGTGGATCCATATCAAATCGTGTTGTACGACATTCGAAATGACGATGACATAGCTATGGTGATGATGCTTTTTGAGAATAGCCTCTTCAATTGTATAAGCCTGTACATAACCAAAGAGTACAGAGTAGGAGGAATTAGTTCTGCACCGATCCCCATCCGGAGGTAAAATATTCAGTAAGGTGGAAATTTTCATTCTTTCAACTCTCATTCCATTACACTATTAGGTGATGTGAAATTTGTCATTGCTCAGGAATATGAGGGATCGAATTCAACATTATGAATATCCTATTTTATATGGAAATATTTGAGAACCTTCTTCTCGTCCTCTTGAACCGCCATTGAACCTCATAAATAAATCCATCCGTGCAGCGTCAGCAACACCTAATCGAAATGACGTTGGTGCTCCGAAGAACATACAAATATTGGGCAGAAACCGAGAAGATACCAATATTCCTCGGAATCCGAACAGATATTCCGTGGACTTGAACGAAGACTATGAGGACCCTATTTTTAATGTGGCAGACGAAAATACATGGTAACATATGAGCACTGCCATGTAATCTTGTAATTACTAATTACATTTACTTCGCCAGTTCTATGTTTCTCTCATACAATATTCATTCTAACGTAGTCCCTACTGTGCAGGCACGATGCAGAGTTCAGCAGGGATTTCCATAGTGATATGCATGTTAGTAATGGCATTGAATGCGAGGATGGTAATAGTATAAAGGGTGATGATTCATTTGGTGATGATGACTTCGTTGAGGACAGTGTGCGCGAAGGTGACTTTGGTAAGGAAGATGAGTGTGAAGCTGTACGCCCCCTCGTTGGTCTACAGAACGTTGTGGGCGACCCGTTGTGTAATACATATAGAAGGGAGCGGTTGGAAGTAGATGAGATGGTTGTAGATGAATTAAATGAGGGACGTATAGGACTTGAGGAGATGAAGGTGGGGGGAATCTTCCCGAATTTGAAAGTATTTAAGAACAAAGTGAAAGAGTACGCAATTGAACGGAAGTTTGTATTCGTCCCAGTAGATTCAAAGCCTACAAAGTATGCTGTTAGATGCAAGGATAAAAGTTGCCCCTTCAGAATCAGTGGGAGAATTTGTTTGGATCATGTTATGGTAAAACGGTTTGTGCCAGAGCATACATGCTCAGGTACTATGAGGGGTAATGACCATCCCCTTGTCACAGCAGCTTGGGCAGCAGACACCTGTCTTGGGTTATTTCCCTGCCCAGGAGACGTGAGGCCTACTCTGATAAGAGCATACATCAAGGATAAGTGGGGTATAACCATAAGCTATGTGAAGGCTTTCAATGCGAAGGTCATTATACACGAAAAAATGTGTGGAAATGCCGAAGCGTCTTACCGCATCCTTCCTGCATATGCTGAAGAGATGGAGAGATGCAATCCTGGCACCATTATGTGTGTATATCGAAGTCGTCAGCTATGGACCGGTGGAGATAATACATTTGCTCGTTTATTTTGGTCATTCGGCCCTAGCATTCGCGCATTCAGTCGAACAATTAGACCACTGATACTAATTGATGGGACACATTTGCGAGGCAAGTATAAAGGAATTTTATTAGCTGCCACTGCAGTAGATGGTGACGGTGGATTATTTCCGTTAGCATATGCAGTGGTTGAGAATGAGATGTATGAGAGCTGGCTATGGTTTCTTCGTTTACTTCGCCAAAGGGTGATACCAGCCGAAAAAAACAACAACGAATTCACTATTTCCTCTGATAGGATGAAGGGTTTGCCTAGAGCTATAGACGAAGCATTGCCGGGATCATACCATAGCTACTGTATTCGTCACCTCAATGCTAATTTTCTGAAGACCTTTAAGAGTCAAATACTTTGTAAACTATTTTCGAGAGCCGCATATGCTTTAAGGGAGAGAGAATATAAGGAGACGATGGAATGTATTAAAGAGAAGAATGCAAAAGCAGAGAAATAGATATCTGAGATTCCTAAAGAAAAGTGGGCTAATGTATACTTTAAAGGGTCTAGGTGGAATATGTTGACAACTAATGCAGCGGAGTCCTTCAACAACGTATTAAAGGGCGCACGGGAGTTACCCATCGCGGCTCTAGTCGATCACACTAGATGGAAAGTACAAGAGTACTTCCACCTTCGCCGCAAGGCTGCTTCTGAATGGAAAATGCATTTGACCCATAATGCAGAAAAATGGTTAGCCAGATCATGTCTGTATGGCAGTAAGTTCACACCCCGGCCGTGTAGTTGGAATGAATATGAAGTTATATCGTCAACTAATACGGATCGTGTGGACTTAGAGCAGAGAACGTGTACGTGTGGTCTGTTCCAAATTATGGGATTGCCGTGTGGGCATGCCATAGCAGCCATGGGAGTCAACAAGCTGGACAAATATAGGTACTGTCAGGATTGGTTTTTGGCTTCAACTTATCGGACTACATATGACGACGTGATTCACCCTACTTTAGATCGCACACAATGGCCGGAGCCATCCCATGTTTTAGAAGTAGTGTTGCCACCACGAGTAAGAAGACAGCCTGGACGACCCAAAAAAGTACGAATGGAAAGAGGGCTACAATTTGGACAACATCACAACTGCAAATCATGTGGGGAACCTGGACACAACAAAAGAACGTGCAAAAATCCCCCCCTTGTAAATCTTCAGTTAAATATGACGCCCATCGGTCCATCCGCACCTACAGAAAATACGTATGTTCCATTATGACTCACTTGATATGATTTCTCTATCAAACCCATCATTTTATTGATTGTTGCATGTTTTTCTTGTAGGTCCGGTGTCTCATTCGCACCTCCTTTCTTTGCTTAGGGATGGAGTTGTTGGTTTGTTTGTACAAAGTGGCATTGATTTTGGGACTCTTCATACTGCACATAAATATTTACTCACACAGAATTTGTATAAATTAAACGTTATTATAGACTTATAGTATTACATTGGTTGTACAGCTGACCGTGACTGTTGTAAAACTTATCATTAATGTATCATTGGTGTTGGCAATATCATTGGTTTTTACTCACTACCGAAAAGTCAGTCGGCCCACATTGTTTGGATCATCTAAATCGTTCATTTGATACGCCATCACATATATTGGGTGTGCTCAAATAATCAGGTCCATCGAATGGAGGTAATCCTTCCATCTGTGGACGAACAAAGTGTACATACGATTACTCGAAAGTCTGAACCTAGCGTTGGACTTCCCAATGACGAGAGCGGAAGCGCAATATCACTTCTTTCCCGTCCGGACGAACAGTAGAGTTGCAAAGTCTACTGGACTTCCCTCGGAAGTCCGGAAGTTGGTTCGGAATTTCGAGTCGGAAGTCCGAACCGAAATTCCGAACCAACGTCCGAACCAACGTCCGAACTTCCGAATTATGTCCAGTAGAGTTGCAAAGTCCGGACGTTGGTTCGGATTTCCGACTCGGAATTCCGAACCAACTTCCGGACTTCCGACGGAAGTCCAGTAGACTTTGCAACTCTACTGGGCATCATTCGGAAGTCCGAGTGTTGTTTCGGCATTCCGAGTCCTTCGGACTACCGATTGAACTTCGGAAATCCGCGTCGGAATTCCGAACCAATTTCCGGACTTCCGACGGAAGTCCAGTAGGTTGGCAACTCTACTGGACATAATTCGGAAGTCCGGACGTTGGTTCGGATTTCCGACGCGGATTTCCGAACCAGTACTCGGATTTCCGACGGAAGTCCAGTAGACTTTGCAACTCTACTGGGCATCATTCGGAAGTCCGACTGTTGTTTCGGCATTCCGACTCCTTCGGACATCCGATTGAACTTCGGATTTCCGCGTCCGAATTCCGAATTATTGCCGGACTTCCGACGGAAGTCCACTAGGTTGGCAACTCTACTGGACATAATTCGGAAGTCCGGAAGTTGGTTCGGAATTCCGACGCGGAAGTCCGAAGTTCAATCGGTAGTCCGAAGGAGTCCAGTACAACAGCATATATGGTTCCGGACCGGGTTCATGTACGTTACTACACGAGGATCTACCAATTCAATGGGCTTGATCACATGTATACATCATTTGTGGCGCAAGATCATTCAGATTATATATTAATGATGATCATTTGGGTGATGAACTCGTAATGTTAAGAACTTGATGTTTAAAGCACATATCTTTTGTGTCGGATGGAGAAAAGAGTGGAATTGTGGAACATGTCAGTTTACCGGTCCCCACTACATTTTTCATCTTTACCCCCAGTAGAAAGAGCTTTTTCCCGATCCTGGTCACTCAGAAGCTTTTTTGTGTTTGTTGTTTTTTAAAATATGTTTTATGAGTAAGCTGGGGTTAGGCAGGACCCCGACCAGATATATTTATGGAAACCAAAGATATACATGAAGGAAGAAAACAACCTCCTTACATAAAATGGGGGAACAAAAAGAGGCAAGAAGCCCAAACAACAACATCCAAACACAGGACAGAACCTGCAAAAACAGCCCAAAACAAAAAAACAAAGCTTGAAGTGATTTCTTTGCGTTTGGTAGGGGCAGAATAGCTTGGAGATGAAGGGGTGGATTTCTGATCATTGAAAAGATTTGCCCAAGGGAGACTTGCAGACCATATAGATCAATCCTCATCCAGAAGGTTGCTATTCAAGGACCAGATGTTGAAGTCATTCCTCATCCACGACTTCTTCAAGTTGCCACAAACGCTGAAGAGAGCCCGGATTTGGAACAAGCCTTACCTGCAAACAAGCACAATTATCATAATGAATAAGTAGAACATTTTGGTGTTTCCCAATTGTGTGCAAAATATCCACTCACCCTAGCAGGTTGATTTCCGCCACCTACTTCAGGAACGAGGAGAGCAAGTATCGGATCACCCGCGAAGCAATTGAACTCTAATGCATGTACAACCAACAACAATGACTCCCAGGTAAGAATGTGAACAACTTATAGGGATACTTTCCCATAGACCCCATTCAACATTTCCGAAAGTAGGGAAGCTCGCATAGCCGTAATATCTTTCTGGATGAAATCGAGGCTAGCGTCACGGGTAATGTATTCCATCTCTTTCAAAACGAACAGCCCACAGTCGTGGCTGCAAAACATCAAGCAAAACCGAGAAGAAGAATTAATCGTTTACGGAGGTATCGTAAACTGAAGTAATTGCACGTAACATACCTGTTACCTTGTAGGGGCCGATCGACCACTACATCAATGGGGAATGCACTTATATCAATGTCTTTGACCATTCTGAACCATTTAACAAAGTAATCGACCTACAAATCAAGAATTCCGTACGTTAGGGCAGTAGTAAGAAAAAATTAATTACTAATTGCCATACGAATCAAGTAAAGAGTAGTACTCACAAGGGGTTGCACCTTCCTAGAATCTGTGTGACTGTAAAGAGAATCGTAAAGAAGGAAGGTAAGATGCCCCATATCCAACACGAGAAGTACCCAATGAACCATATCAATGTTAATTGGAATGAGTACTTTTCGTATCTCTTGAAGAGGGGTGTTCTCTACACGAGTTACGAATCTGGAACATGCATCGGGACGTTCACATCTTTCGTCAAGAATAACTTACTGCAACCAAAAAAAGAAATGTTAGAATTGCCCGCAGCTTGGGAAACAAAAATCACTACTTATAAGTTAATTTAATCTCACAGGTAGATGGGTAGCAAGGCAAATGCATGATCCCTTTTTTTTTGTTCGCCAACATTCGTCCCGCAAGTTCAAGTAATCTGTATATACATTAACAATCTACAGAACAGACCATAGGTCAACGAGAAGGAATTCTAAGAAGATATGTGTACCAACGCATTATTCACGCTTTACGTTACTAACTGAACCATATAACATCTTACCGGAGATGATATCCACCCTCTACGATCGGTTAGTATAAGCAAGTCTTCTTTACACATGTGGTACCCATCACTGTGAATGACTCTCTCACTGCAAATCGAGTAAAAAGTCACCTACCTCTATGGTCCTTTGGTCATATAATTGTACTTAAACAACCTATGTATGCAATTAATCGGAGATATTAGAATTAAAAAACAATGTAGGTTGTACGAAAATTTACCTAGGTGGTAGCGCTGCCAATGCATCCACCTTCATCGCTGCAGGCCCGGTGATATTGCGAAGAGCATACATGCTTTTTCGGTTGCTTATGACATACGGTGAACTGACTGCTCTACTAGGTTGTAACTTCCTTCGACGTTGCTTCACATTTTTTTCAATGCTCCCAATAACTTTTTCATCTTCTTTCTTATTTGATTTCTTACTCTTACTGAGGTTCAAATCAGGACTGTCAACCAAGATAACCATTTTAGCTGCAGCATCCCTGACATCCCTAGTAATTAGGCTATCAATAGAGATATGTTCTACGCTATCATCAACTATGTGTTTCCCCATATCATCTACAAAAACACCATCCCCTACTTCCCCCTTCGCAGTCACTATCTCGGCTTCCCCATCCATATTGTCGGCCTCTCGTTCCCTCTTTCTCGTTATCTTCGTTGGGATATTATTCCCTGACTCCAAACCTTCCCTCTTTCTGGAACCTCTCCCGAACAAATGAATTTTTACCTCCCTCATTTCACGTTCAACTCTGGTTAACCTCTCCAACAATGAACTATTTGTAACAGATTCATCTACTTCGGACTTCCCATGTTCCCCTCTTCCTCTCGTACTTCTCCTCCTTCGTTCCCTCCTCTGATATGTCGCAATTGGCCTCATTGGATCCCTCAGTACAGGCAGAGTTTGACCCCTGCAATCCCCCACTGGGACCACAATTGAACCGACTGAATCGCAAGGAATACTACCATCGTCGTGTTGATCATCGAGTCGAAGTAGAGATTCTTCCCTTGCCGTAGCTTCGACCCTCCTAACCACCTGGAATACATTCCATATTACTAATTACAAATACGACTGTAAAAATAACACGAAAGACATACAACGACCAACATGCATTATACTCTCACCTCTGCGGCTTTCACCGTCCCATGAATAATACAGTTAATCAACTGTTGATGCTCCATCTTCTTCGTATTCATCTGAGCGGTCCACTTAAATAGACGCGGATACGCATCAGGAGAATTAGGTGCCCATAACGTGGTATGCTCAAATAGCCATACCTGATATCAAAGTAGATTAGATCCGCATAAGATAGAAAGAAAAAAACTATATGCAATGAATGGAAAATTACCTGTAAAATGATAGAGCAACCCAATATATGTCCCTTTTCCACCGAGTGCAGCATGTGAATCTAATGATCTGACCAAGAACTCATGAACGGGAAAAGCCCATGCAACATTTCCTATAGTCTGCAGATCAATATACGGGAAGAGGCAAGAACATGCCTTCTGGTCCCTCTGCGCAAACAAGACAGTGCTGCAGAATAACAATATCAAATGCTTCACAGTCGACTTCACCAAGTCTTCTTCGTCTGAATCCATATCGGCATGAATAACCTTGACCACCTCGTCATAGGTGGCGGTTGGACCCCCAAACCTCCAACCATCCACAGTATCACTGCTAGACCAATCAAATTGCGGCCTTTCCCCAATCATACTTAAACCTAATATTTTAGCTACATCACTAACTAGAAATGGGACTACGATGCCGCCCAAACAAAAAGCTTTCCGTTTGGGATCCCATTTATTTACCATTGTCGTCAAAATCTTCTTCCGCAACTCGACATCTTCGAGGCCCTCATGCAGAACCAAATCTATAAATGGGGTATCCTTTATGAAATCCCTATGCACATCCCGTAACCGAATATTTTGTAGGGACTCGTGAAAGCGTGATGGACAGCATCTAGATAAGACATATTTCGCCTGCAAAAATGGCACTATTAAACAGTTGAGCGAGAAACAGCAGGAGATGCAGACGGAAAATATAACAGTTACTCACCATCACGAAAAAGGAAACAATTGTTGGGAAAGATCAACAATTTTGTTTACTTCGTCTGTATCTGTCGAAACCACCAACAATCACTTGAAACACAATATTAGTCTATTCAAACACAGTATTACTCCATTGAAACAACAAGGATAAAGAAACCATATGTAATCACTTTAAACAACACAGGGCTCCCCAAATAACTGGAAACAACCAGACGTAAAGATCATGAACACCATATATGACAACCGTAGCTAATCCCTTCAAATTTAAACAATCAAACATCGGTTCAAACAACATATGGCTCCCCAAGTAATAGCAACCATAACAAACCGTACGAGAGTCAAGCAAAACCATTCAAACTTAAACCACCAAAAATCACTTAAAACAACCATAGCTATATAGATACTTGAATCAAATTCATAAGAACCATCATAAACATATCATGCAAGCAAGACACACAATATAACGATAATAACATTTAATCCATCCATCCATAATAATATATCAAACCCGTATATAACATAACATCCATGAACCATTAAAAAAAAAAAAATTTAAAAGAAACATAACATCCATCTATCCATAAATCAACCACAGCAACGCTCTAATGATCTGGGGGCAACAGATGGTGGACCAAGTTGGTCAGTGAAGAAAGCTGCTCCGTGAGTGAGGTGACCGCTGTGCCCAAGTCCTGGCGGAGGGTGGAGATCTCGGTGCGTACCCCAGTCAAAGCTTGCTGAGTCGCCAATTGCTCTTGATGATGGGATTGTAAAAGCTGATTAACCGCGGTAAAGTGCCCGTCAAGGTGCTGACGATGTGCACGAAGCTCCTGCGCAACAAACTCCTGTGATGCAAAACGCTGAGCCGGCTGACGAGGAGGGGGAGCAGGGCCCTGTATATGAAGCCGCATGGCCTTTATAGTTTTAGCATTGAACACAGTTGCGGGACTAAGGCGTTCTTCACCACCTTGTATCAACTTCTCATGGTTGAAGACATGCGTGAGAAGCATCCCAAATGGTAGACTAGCCAAGGCCTTTGTCCTCGTGTCCTCCATGAACCTAAGGAGGATATAGCCAAGGTGAAGGGGCGTGCCGCGAAGAAGTCGGTATAATAAAAGCCTCAAAAGGCCGGACCATGTCAGCATTGCCTCCGCGAGGCGTGATATTGCTCGTCAGAATCTTGTGTAGGACTTTGCACATAGGGGTCAGGGAATTGTAGGATACGTTGGTTGACCCGTCAGTAGGTGGGCCTTCGCAACCAAGCTCCCCATAGGCGGCGACCGGATCATCTATACAGGCACTAATGTCATCCATGGTTCCGGGCCAAAAGTAGATTTCGTCGCCTGTGGTGGGAAGAGAGACAACTTCACAAAACTTTTGAACTGTCATATGGATGGTTTTGTTGTTTACTCTGGATTGGAAAACCTTCAAATCTCTGTCGAATCTGTAATTGGCATAGAATTGCTTGACGAGAGTCGGGTACGAGTCACAGTGAATTTCGAGAAAATTGACCCATCGAAAGGCCAGAAATAAGGGTTTCACATTATAAACTTCGGCATCTTTAAAAATGACTTTCCTACCTCGGAGTATGCCCTTCCTTTCTATACGACCGAGGGACCCAACCTCTACATCTGCATCCTCATTGCCCATATCCTCATCAGAGGCAGGAGGACTAGGGGAGGGCTCACGGATAGCCTTCCCACGCCGTTTGCGGGTGGAAGACCCTGCATCTACATTCACATTCTTCTTTCTTTGCTTCGCGCGCTGCATGACTATAGGGGTTTTGGGTTAGGTGGTTAGTGGGGTTCACAAAGTAAAAGGGGAGCCGCTTCCGGTCCTTATCTGCACAAAGCAGGAGAATAACTTGGAGGGGAAGATACTTTAAGTAGGAGATAGTTGAAAAGTTGAAATTAAAGATACTTCAAAGAAAACCATGTTTCAGAAAGTTTGTACAAACACACTATTTAGAGACTTCGAACCACTTGAAACCAATGTTAGGATAGACGAACTACGGAACCACATATTAGAAAGTTCACAAATATGATTAGTGGAACCACATATTAGAAAGTTCAAACCACAATAACTGGATAGATGAAGTACAGAACCACAAATTACACAGTTTGAACCAGTAATACTGGATACAGGGTCCATGGAATACTGGTTCCAACTTCGGCAGAATAAGTGGTTTCATGGATGCAACTTCCATGGAATAACGGTTCTAACTTTCAAACCCCTAATTGAAACCCTTCAAACAAATTCAAAACAATGCAACCATTGAAAAGCATTGAAAACCATGGAAACCCCAAATGAAACCCTTGAAACCATTGGAAACCTATATGCAACCATTTAAACCCTAAATGAAACCAGCCAAACCATTGAAACCATAAATGCGAGCCTAAACCATTGAAACCCTTTCAAACCAAAAATTATACTATTGAAACCCTTTGGAACTAAAATTGGTTCGAACTATATACAAAAAGAGAAACCAGATGAACCTATTGAAAAATGCCAAAATAGAGGATCCTTGTTACGTGCAGAATCTGTACCACTTATTTAGTTATTTTCCTTTATGTTAATTTTCCCGTAGGGTCACTCCCATCTATGTAATGGAGTTGGTTTTGAGTGATTGTGGTGTCAGTTATGGAGAGTAAGTTAAATTTTGGTCCCATCCCATGTTTGGTTGCCTTTTAGCACTAGGTTTTTTTTAATCCCACTCTTCTAATGATTACTTCTGGGGTGAAATTTTTAATCCCACTTTTGTAATGATTGAAATGTCATCCCATCCCAAGATAACCCCAGGAACAAAAATAAACTCAGGAACCAAAAATAAGCTTCAGCAGATATTTTTTCTACCCAACAGTGCAACCAACCAAACAAAGGTTTTTTTTTCCCAACATATCTCCCAGGGTATTTTTTTCTCCCACATAACCAAACATGGGATTTTTATTTTACCGGGATACTTCTACGACTTTTTTTTTCCCACCTATCTCCCAGGGTATTTTTTTCTCCCACATAACTCCCAGGAACAAAAAAAACCTGGCAACCATACAGAGCACAAAGAGTTCTTATTTTGGTGTTACATTTCTTGTTTTTGGTGGAGTTAAGACAGAAGCCTCTGGTTTGGCCATTTCCCACTTTTAACCTCGTGGTTTGGAAGTTACCAACGACACCACCAGGTATGTGGCATGCAACAAAAGCGAAGAATCCTAAGATCATCTCCTGCTGACTTACCAATTCTCCTATCAACTGTGGATGCACGTTATCAAGAGTTTTGGCATAGGTAGGGTATCTCAAGGATCAATCAAGAAAGTCATTCTTAATTGGAGTATACGCCCTTTCGGCGAAGCTGGTTGAATCACATGGAAGAATGTCCCATTTGTTTTGATATGTCAACTTTCGAAATAAGGAACAACTGAATAGTGAAGGAGCGCGAGAGAGAAATAGGAAGAATACTGCTAGATATCAACATTGTTATACTATGGGGAAGAGGGAACAAGCTCAAACCCACAAACACGGTGAGTGATATTCTAAGGGGTCGGACAACGAATCTCATGGAGAAGAGTGGAAAACCTAAAACCTCACTAAAGTGGTACACCCCACCCCTTGGATCAATCAAATTCAATTTTGACAGAAGCTACAAAGGAAGCCCGGGCTGGGTAAGGATTGGGGTAATCTTCCGTAACTACGATGGGTAAACAATCCCATGCCATTAAAAAAATATCTTTAAAAATCTTATCTTTTTCTGTATCACTGGGCATATGTGATGCAAATGAAGTAGAAGCCCATGCCTTAATTCTTCTTCTTTTTTGAATGTTGAAGCTTTCATTAAAAGGAAGAAGACCAAGATGGTCGAAACTCCAAAGATTACAGGGACAGAAAAACAAGAGAAGCCCGTGCCTTACTATGGGGGCTGAAATGGTATTCGAATGCTACACTAGAGCCACTGATCATCGAAGGGGACTCCTCTAACGCCATCGCTTGGACTGCTACTAAATCGTCAGGACCTTGGAAGCAAGATGACGTAATAGCAGAGATTAGATATTTGTGCTTATTCTAGCACTTCCTAAATCTCATCTTACATGTCCAGCATTTCCATAGGTTTTCATGATTTTATCAGGATTTCCAGCAAAATTCCGAACCAAAACATTTATGTTTCTCTCACAACTGAAACCGAATTCAAAACTGAAGTGGGGTATAACCATAACCTTGGTTGAGCCTCGTTTAGGCCTATAAAATGATATGAAGGGAGACCAATTGTCATCGCAGGACAATCCTCCCCTACCAAATCTCGTTGACGTCCTTTTCTTTCCTTCAGCATACCACCTCCTTCAACGATTCCTCCATCAATTCTTCCGATGAGGAGCTCGATCCTCCCATCGACTCTTCAACCGACTGGGACACTCCAAGCGCCCATTCCTTGTTGCCCATATTGCTCTTTCCATCATAGGGCCTTCAACTAATTGTAAGGTTGAGACTCTCCCATCCTTGCCATTCTTCGTATGTACAATGGGGAACATGTATGGGAACCACTCGCCCATGGTACTTACCACTACAAGATGAGGTATGGGAACTACCTACCTTTGTTGCACATGAGAACTCCATTCCTTGTATCACCTGGTAGTCGTACAAGGGCATTGTCGTGAGGTTGATGGAACTCTACGAACTTTACTTCCACACCTTTTCCACCCTAGGGTGGGCCTCCAAGTTTACGACCTTCACGGGTGTAAAGTCATTCGCAAATTGTAGGCCTAACGGCATACCATCCTCTAACACGAAGTTGCGAGTTATGCATATGTACACTGAAGCCTCGTGGTCTTCCCGTTAATGAGCACGTCCAAATATCATGATTTCCACAAAAACCCTAATATTTTAGGGCTTTTTTTGTTTTTATCAATGTTCTCTTTCTTAAAATGTGGGTTTAATGTACCCATGGGGTGGGGTTTCATTGTCTGTGGTGGAGGTGACGGCGGTGGCCGGAGATGGCGAAGGTGGCGGTGGAAGGAGGTGGCGGTGGCAAATGGCTTCAAACCACTGATAAGGGTATTTCTGTCCTCAATATATTAACCATGTTTAGTTTTACTCATTCCGTCAGGTTAAACTAACGGACCGTCAACAGCGGGGGTCTACTAAAAAATGTCATAAAGTTGAGGGGGTGTCATTGCTAACTTCCAAACCACGGGGTTAAAAGTGGAAAATGGCCAAACCACAAGGGGTGTATCTGTATTTTTCCCTTTTTTAAAAAAAATACATTAACTACATGAAAGTTTCATTATAGATGTTGAAGAACAAAAGGGACAACAAATATTCATCACAATGCCAATTAGAACTTCAAATCATCAACTTTGTTCGAGGCTAGCATTACCTTAACCAACAAAAAGAAATTCAAGAACAGGAGGGAATCTTAAAAGGGAAAAAATACAGCCAAAGTTGCTCCATGATTACCAGGTTGTTCTGTAACTCAGTATGGATCAGTTTTTCAAAATGCCGATGGGGTGAAAATGCAGCGAAAGTGAATCCTAGTCGACTTGGTTGATGCGGCTGAGTACTTGGTTGATGAGACTGAGTAATCGGTTGACTCCCCCACATAAATCAGGAGAATCAGAGGAGCTTTGATGGACTTTGTAGGACAAAACGCGGACTCGGCCAAGAACACAGCCAAGTTAAAAAGAGTTCACTTGGGTGAGTCCATGATGATGTGGGGGAGTTTTGAAACTATGGCATGGATTAAACATTTAATGGAATTGAAGGGGGTAATACAGAACAAGTTTGAGAGGGGGTAATATAGAACAACTTTGACATGGTTCTTGTCTACTTCAGTTTCCATTTGCTAGAGTGCTAAATTGTTGCATAGGTTGTCATAAGTTTGAGATGGAAAATATTCCTTTTTTTCTTATATTTACTTGAAGCGTAAGCTAATCTTGGAACTGATATTAAGTGAAGACATATCTCTCAAGAAAGTTTTGGTAAATGCTTCTAAAAGTAAGTAGGTCTGGGAAAGTTGTATTGACTTATAAATCCCTATCGTCGAGTTCTGAACCGTGGGAATCGAACCATGACTGAAGTGGTAGTGAAATGGCAAGGAGCTGAAGTTGAAGATGCAACATGGGAGCGCTACCATGATCTATTGAAGAGGTTTCCAGATTCAAACCTTGAGGACAAGGTTGCTTGAAGTGGAGGGGAATGTTACGTGCACAATCTGTACCAGTTATTTAGTTATTTTCTGTAGGGTCAGACCCATGTATGTAATGGAGTTTGTTTTTAGTCATTGTGGTGTCAGTTATGGAGTCCTGTTACTAGTACGTGGAGTCAGTTGTCGTACTTGTCATTTGGAGAATTGTATTCTACTTAAACTCTTCTCTCATGAATGAAAGATATACAACTTTCTTCTCTTAAAAAGTATACTCTTTCGTGGAGGTTGGCTCCCTCCAAGTAGCCATTTTTCACCATAGGAAAATCCAAGAGAAAGACGTAACAATCCTTGCAACCACAAATATGAGGGTTCGAACCAGAAATAGTTACAACCACAATTGAACCAAAATTGACAATTGAGATAATTATTTCCACAGAAGGAATAATAGGAACCACTATTTTCAGACTTCGAACCACTTCAAACACACTATTAGACAGTTCGAATGAAAATCATTGCTTACAAGGATCCTTGGAACCATACTTACTGGTTTCAAGGGTTCGAAAGTCTCAAAAATCCCAAAATAAATGCTTATGCCTCTTTCCCTTCTGTCAAAAGAGTGCAAAACAAAATCGATAACGGTCCTTCTCCCAATAAAATCAAATGAAACCCTTTGAAAACAAAAATAAAACCCTTCACTACCAAAATGAAACCCTTCAAAACCTACAAATCCTGAATCAAATCCTAACAAACCACAGTTACACCTTTCAAAACAAATGGAACCCTTTTGAACCCTAAATGAAACCCTAATTTGGTTTCTAAAATTGATTTCTTTCAATCCATCGAAACCCTAACAAAACGAAAATCAACAAAATGAAACCCTTTACAAACCATGGATAAACTAGAAATCAAATGAAACCTTTTGAAACCCTAACACAGGAACTAATTATAGCTTTATACAATTTCAATAATGGTTCCAAGTATTTCATCTCCAACACCCCAAGAAGAAAACCCAAAAAATGAAACCCTACATTAAATGGTTTAAAAAATACCTTGGAGAGTTGAAGTACTGGTTTTGGCAAGAGGAGCTACACTTTCCGGCGACAACCTAAACTTTCCGACGCGTATGCAACCTTCCCGGCAAGAATAGTATTTTCCGGCGAGGTCAAAGGGAGAGAACGAGTGAAAAAAAGGAGAAAAAGATTGAAAAAGGGTAAAAGAGGGTGAGAGGGTGAGAGGGTAAAACGAGAGGTTAAATGGATGGAAGGGTATTTTACTTATCTTCCTCTCCCAACCGTCTCTTTTCTCCACCGACGGTGAGAAGTCTCGTCTGAGAAGAGAGAGGTAAAAAAAAAAACAGTGTAAAAGATAAAAAACGAAAGTAAGAAAAAATTAAGTTACAAAAGGGTATATTTGTCTTCAAACACATTTTCTCTCACCTCACACCCCTTATTTTATAATTTTCGAATCCCTACCCTTTATTAACAATTTCCATAAAACTTTGCATTTTTTTCATCATTTGCCCTAGTTTATATAAATATTTGCTAACCACCTTCCCGGAAGCTACTTCGTGCCCCTTCTTTTGCATGAGATGACAGCCATGTCAGATGAATCAAATGAGTAAAGCAAAAGTCAACATATGCGGCTGTTATCACATGCAAAAGACAGGGTGTGAAGTAGCTTCTACGAAAGTGGCTAGCAAATCCCATAACATAATATAAGATGTTTTAGTTTAAAAGGATCTGCAAAATATTCAAACCTGTTGGGGGTAAAATCAGGCCCCAACCATGTAACGATAGGTGGCTCAGGTCCAGGAACACCTTTTGCCAGGCAACCGCCATGGGGCATAGCAGACTAGCCCTATGGACGGCGAGCTCAACCCGCACAGTATGTCACAGCCACACAAAGTAAGCCACGTGCCATACCGGTGTCCAATGAGCTCCCACCAGCCATGCAGCACATCATTGCTAATCATGGTACCACCCTGCGACGCCCGTAACTGGTCACACCATCGTCAAGAGATGCTTGAACTTCCCTGTTGCACCGATACTGCCGCCAATGCTAGCGATTGACCCAGCAGCACGCTACCGTCACCTCTCCCCAACCACGGAACCTCCATCTATAAAGGTAAGCCACCACTCCGGTTTCAAGGTAACACACACACACACTCGAATTCCATTCCCCAACGAAGCTCTTCCCCTTTTGTGCTTAAATTCATCTGTTGCCATGGAGCTGAATTCAGTGTCGAAGGGTTTCCCCGGAGTTCCAGCACTGTGTCATTAACTTGTTTCTTTTGGGTGCAGGCCGCACCCCAAGATTGCCCCTTTAGCTGTATGCGGATTGGACGAGGCGAAGGAGGGACCTGATCACGCACTCTGCCGGATGTGAGCCGCTACAAAACTCATAGGGGCCGTCTAGATAGAAAGATTATCCTGACTTTGCTTGAAAGTGGTGTTTGGATACTCAAAATCCTTGATTTTACAATCCTTTAACTTGGATTTTAAACCAAGAATTCTTGATTTACAAATCTGTACCCCGACAGGAATTTCTAATATTGGGATTGGAAAAACCTCATGTATCATCTTTTTACTCATTCCTCCGCCAATGTGGGTTGTAAAACATTACAAGTATTCATCTTCATCACTCTGCCTATGTTTCCATGGCAACCTTTCTCTTCTCTATCACTCCAAACATTCACTCCTCCCTCCTCCCAAATCTCAACTCATCAACCTCGTTCTATGCTGCAAGATTCTAGGTTTTTTCTTCATTTTCTCATCTATTTTTCTCCTCAAAAAACCAGATACAAAAAATTGGAGAGTGAGAGAGGAAGAGAGAGGCTCATTTCAAAATTTTGATTTATTTTAGTTTTTTAGCTTCTCTTGGATCAGAAAAGACGGAGGACGAGTTTTTTTGGAATCAAAATTGAGATGAAAATCCTGATTTTTGGAATCAAAATCCCAATTTTAAAAACTATGAAGACCATAAAACAAGGAAGACGATTACGTGGATTTTTTTGGGATCAAAATTTCAAATTTCTGGGATCAAAATCCCAATTTTTTTTTTTTTTGTCGGTTCTTGGGATTCTCGTTTTGGAGGTTTTTTGAATCCAAGGTTTTTGAAATCCAAGCAACATATTTTAAAATCCAAGGTTTTTGAAAGGTATTATATATGTTGTTGAAATCCAAGGTATTATGTATATATATGTTGTTGAAATCCAAGGTATTATGTATGTTGTTGAAATCCAAAGTTTTTGAATCCAAGAAACATATTTTAAAATTAAAGATTTAATAACTAATATTTAAAATGATAGACATCCAAACGTCCCCTTATAGATGTGGAATGGGCAACAGACAAGTATGAGCTAGCGTACCCCCATCCCCAGAACCTATAATGCTAATATATGGACTTGGTAATTACTCTCCATGGCCTTGGTATTTGGGCTGAAAGTTGGGTTAAGACTAAGACAACTCAAAAAGAGTAAGTGAAAGTGCTTCCATTGGATTGGAAATCACTCTCAAAAATCTTATAAATGGTAGAACGACCTATCTGGGAAACAATGATTCTCTGACTGATCAAATCGATCGAAGATCAATCTCGTTCTATTGAGGTTCATGATCTCAACTTGATGTTTAACGAGAAAGCTGTGGGAGAGCAAATGAATCAAAAAACAGGAAATCGTGGAAAACTTCTTGTCAAATAAAGTGGGATCATCTCTGTGTAACTCGGGGCGGTCATCTTTGTTGTACTCGGCTAGAATGACTCCTAGGTCGATCGAGCTGAACGATGACCCCGAGTTAGACCGTGATGATCCCTGAGTTTGACCAAAATGATTACGAATAAGACCAAGTTGAGCGATGACCTCGAGTCATACCAAGATGACCCCGAGTCGATTCTTCTTTTTTCCCTTCTTTTTCTTCTTACTCTTCTTTTCCATTTTTCTTCCATCCTCTTTGCTTCCTCTTCTTCTTCTTCTTCTTCCTCTTCCTCTTCCTCTTCTTCCTCTTTTATATCTTCTTAATCTTCCGATCTTTTTCTTCTTATTCTTCATCCTCGTCTTCCTCTTCTTTCGAGTTGTAAAGATGGAAAAAACTAGGAAAAAAAGAGTGGAGAAGATGGCATTTTTTTGTTTTTCATCTGAACTTGAAGGCAAAATTGTCTTTTGTACTGTACGACTCCATAATCCATCCACCCTGATTTTCAGTGCCATTCATCGAACATTTCAAAATTTTTAACGCAATTTCTGAGCCTTTTTTCTGAGAAGAAATGAAGAGAGAAGAAAGAGGGAAGTGATATTTACGCCCCTTTTATCACCAGGGACACCCACGGTCAGTGTATCAATGATGAAAGGGGGGCTAATGTACTTGATGTCAGAAAAATCAGTGGGTTTGATTGCCCCTGTACACTGGCTTTGGGTGTCCCTAGTGATCTAAAGGGGCGTAAATATCACTTCCCAAGAAAGAGGAACTCTAGCCAATATGCATATACAAACCCACTTTGAAAACTAACCTTAGATACTCGGTCGAGTTGACTCGACTTTAACGAGACGGGCTGTTGACACGAGAAAAACTCAGGAACAACACAAAAAAACTAGAATTTAGATCCAGTAGAGTAAGCTTAACCGAATTTGGAGACAACCCAATGAGGGTTAGTACTATGTGAGATAGGGCCCACTTTCCACTAAAGGAGTGCCCAACTGCCCAAGCCATCTAAAATTATATATCCTTTTTTTTGTACTACCATATTTTAATAATTGCACAAAGTCTGCTTGTCTTTTCCTTTTTAATTTGGCTTGTGAGATCTTTTTGGAAATTGTAATATGAAAACAAGAAAGTTTAAAATTTTAAAGTTTGATTTAAATAATGAATCACAGATAAAAGTATAGTAGAATGGTGTACTGTTATGTAAAATAAGCGGAGAGGAAAAATTATATGATGCCTGACCGTGAAAATGAAGGGAGGAACGAGAGAAAATCTCACTCCCTTTGATTTTTAATCCAAAGGAAAGTCCAATTTTTTACTTTTCCTTGGTTCAAAAACCAAGGCAGCAGGTTTTGTGTCCTTCCGCCCTTACATTTTCAGGGTCGGGCATCATATAATTTCTCAAATAAGCGTTTCAAAACCAAAGATGGAGAGAAGAGGAGTAGAAGCAAACTATCTGCAATTGTGAAAAACAATCAGTAAAATAAAATATAAATATGGTGAAAAATTAGTGTGACTTGGATAAGATGATGAAATTAGTGTAAAAGAATCAACTCTGAGAAAATGGTAGAATCAATATAAATGACCTGAACGTAAATCACAAGAGTGGTGATCTATCAATGCAAGTAGATCCAAAAGGGGATGATAAAATCATGGCAAGTAAGTCTAAATAAAATCAGCATCAGTGAACCATAAGCCAACAATATATAAATCAGTGTGAACAAATCAGATATAAGATGATAAAACTAAAATGAAATCAAGGGTTTACAGAGACGAACGCCGAATCGTGGTCTTTGCACTTGGGGTCAAGAGGGGTGGGTATTAGAGTACGTTGGGATGTTTGAAGACGTTGTAAACGCCATCCAAGTTGCTACCCCGGAGTTTAAATAACAAAAATGCAGAGAATAAAAGAGAAAAAATAGAAGAACTTGCTTGAAGAATGAAAGAGCGTGTGTATTGCCATGGGTGAAGAAATCGAGCTCAAAATGACCGTTGAGAGAGGCAATCATGGGGTAAGTATGTGATTTCAGAAAGTTTGTTGGGATTTTGGGAGAGATTCAAGTGATTTTTTGCTTGTGATTTTGGAAATTTTCACTTTAGGGATAAAAGATGGGTTTGGAGAGGAGAAATCAAGTGTTCTAGGGTTGAGTGGCAACAAATTGTAAATCTTTAAAAGTTTTGGGTCATTTAGATACTTAAATAGGAAGGGCATTGGCTGTAATAAAATGGAGAGGTAAGGGCTTTTTTTTGTTTTGTTGTGAAAAAACAGTCAGTTAAAAAATCACGTGCTTACGTAATAATAATATAGGAAAATTACATTTACACCTCCTCACGCATCTACTTCTACCCCTATAGATTAGAACTACCCGGGCAAAAACGCCCAAAGCATGCCCCATTCCTTAGCCCATCCAGGCAAAAACGCCCAAAACCAGCCCATTCCAGTGCCTATCCGGGCAAAAACGCCCAAAGCATGCCCATTCCTTAGCCTGTCCAGGCAAAAACGGTTCGTCCACAGATTGAAGGGTTAGGATGATCTGATGGAGCTGAGTTTTTTGGCACACACTATCTATGTTAGGACCCATCAGATGAACGCTTTGGATCATCCAAGCAATGTGGGCCCACTGTGTTTTTCGTAGTGTTTAGATTGGGGTATGGGCCCACATTGTGGACAATTATGGCTAACAACACTTTGATTGGATGATCGTAGGCCCTTGATCGAGCATTCCTCATTTAAGGCTCTACCAAAAAATCAAATCATTAATTTTTGTAGTCATTCATCATCTTACACATGGAAACTCTACAAGATCAACGGTATTGATTTCAATCGACAATTATTGTCGAGTGAAAGACCCGAAA
This sequence comes from Tasmannia lanceolata, assembly GCF_043159265.1. NCBI lineage: Eukaryota > Viridiplantae > Streptophyta > Magnoliopsida > Canellales > Winteraceae > Tasmannia > Tasmannia lanceolata. The sequence goes on from NW_027518683.1 coordinate 18,391,493, forward strand.
ATCGAAGAAGGTTGGTGCACAAGTGCGGACATGGCCATGTCAAGAAGGTGGTAGAAGCTCGTAGAACGAACTTCCTATTTTCCTTGTCCCAACCAATGTCAAAAGAAAAGGTAAAAAAAAATAAAAATCCCTCTCGTTCTCTCTAGAACTCTCTCTCTATATAATAATCATCAAGAAAAAAACAAACCCATCTCCTATAAATACCTCATTCTTGCCCCACAAATCCATCCCAAGAAAATCCATCTCTTCATAAAACCTCTACTGCATTCTTGTTATATTACATTCCAACTCTTTTCAATCTCATTAATCCCCAAACAAAATGTCCATCATTCCCACCCCCTTCGATCCCTTCACTCTAGACATGTGGTATCCATTCGAAGTATTCCCCTTCAACTCCACACTTACCAAATTTCACCCTACTTTCTCAACCGAAACAAAAGCATTCGCCAATACCAAGATTGATTGGAAGGAAACCCAAGAAGCCCATGTATTCAAAGCTGATCTTCCGGGGCTTAAGAAGGAAGAAGTGAAGGTAGAGGTAGAGGAAGGGAGAGTCCTTCAGATAAGTGGAGAGAGGAAGAAAGAGGAAGAAGAGAAGAATGAAAAGTGGCATCGGATTGAGAGGAGTTGTGGCAAGTTTATGAGGAGATTTAGGTTGCCTGATAATGCAAAGGTGGATGAGGTGAAGGCTTCGATGGAGAATGGAGTTCTTACTGTTATGGTGCCAAAAGATGTTAAGAAGCCTGATGTCAAAGCAATTGAAGTCTCTGGTTGAAATTTGTTAGACTTGAGTGGGATAAATATATAACTATAAAATAAACGTGTGTTTGTGTTTTGAGAAAAAAAAAATCCTGCCATGGATTCTGGTTTCTTGTGAAGAGGTCTTTACGAACCCATGTTTGAATAATAAAATTAGTCGTTTCTTTTGAATCTTTTTGGCTGCGATGGGTGTTGTAATTGCAAATTAGTACTCGTTTCTCTCGTCTTCCAATATATTCTACACATAGGGGTGGCAACGGTTCGGTTTGACCCCCAAACCGAAATATGAATCGGTTTGGTTCTACCGAAACCAAACCGAAATTTGAATTTTTGGTTCGGTTAGGCCAATTTCGCCACCCTTACTCATAATCATTGGAAATCGAGGGCAACGGTTCGGTTTGAAATTTGAATCGGTTTGGTTCTAACAAACCGAAACCAAACCGAAATTTGAATCGGTTTGTATTTACCAAACCGAAACCGAATTTTCGGTTCGGTTTCAGTTCGGTATCGGTTCAGGTTTGGTTGGATTGTCACCCCTAATTCTACATCTATTTTTAGGGAAGGGATAAATTGGCCCTCCTTTTTAATTGGGACAGCCCCTTCTTGTGAATTTATGAATTTATGACTGCTCTTTTGCACTAGATATGACTGTCCCAAGTAAAAAAAGGACCGAATATATCTCAGGAACACTTTCCTCTTTGGGAAAAGCATTTTACATTTAAAATAAGACTAAAGAACGATGTAAGCAATATCCTAGCCTAAAGATTGCTTAGAAACTATATAAATCCTAGAATTAATTAAGAAAGGATCAAAACTACCTAAGCATGAAATATATAAAGAGTTTGCTAGGGACAATCGCAGAAGGTGTTTTCACATATTGTCTGTTGCATAAGAGAGCAGCCACATAGGCTCACTTCTCAACAGATTGTCTTTATTCATGAGGTTGCTGCTCTCTCCTACCACAGACCGTTCACGTAATGCCTTCTGCGATGGTTCTTAGCAACATACTGTGATTTTTGGTTGGGCCGGGTTACGGTGGCCTTGGCAACGTGACCCGACAGCCTTCGCAACGTGACCCAACAGGTCAACCTCCGTCCTCTAATTTTATTGTGATTTTCTTAGGGTTACAATTTTTTTTTCTTGTATTGTTGTATTTGGCCCTAGGTGAACCCCCGATTTGGAAAAAACTACTTAGATGGTTTGGGTTAGTGTTGACCATCCTCGATGTGAGGCTCAGGCTGGGTTTAGGATTAGGGTTGAGGTGATGCTATCTCGGGTTGGGCCAGGTTGGCCTCTACCCGATCCAACCTGACCTGAGTTGCACCCGTTCCCAAATATCCAAATAGAGAACGCCAGCGAACAAAAATAGTCATCATATTTTCGTCCATTTATGTATATTCATGAGGGGCAGTTTTCTGACATTAAAAACCCTTCATAAAATGACAAACAGCACTTTATTTTTCTGGCTCTCTCTCTCTCTATATTCTCTTCTCTGCCAGGCATGTACGCATTGGCTTTGCTATTCCTCTTCGTCCTCTCTCTGCTTGTCGAGTGGCTCTCTCACTCCTTATTGACCAACCTCAAGCTTGGTGCAAACCATGTCGCAGCTGGAATAGCTCAGACGGCTATGCACGGGGTTCGCATTGGACTAGCCTACCTCGTCATGCTTGCAGTCATGTCATTCAATGTTGGGATCTTCCTTGTTGCTGTTGCAGGGCACACTCTCGGCTTCTTTCCTTTTAGGAGTCGGACTTTTAAAAACTTGCAGCCACTGCCGTCGGGCAAAACATATTCCACTGATCTTCCTCCCATGAATTGCTGATTTGATTTGATCTTTGTGAGAGTACTTTTATTTCTCGTGCGCTTGTGTGTTTGTGCTTTGTTGGGTGTTACCTTTTGCCTGTTAAATTTCGGATTTCTCAAGAAAGGAGAAAGAGAAATCCGAAATTTTCTAAGACTTGTCTTTTCTTACAATTCAAATGATGGCATACAACTGTTTATATAGCCTTTTCTTACCCACTTCTCATAACACTCTTAAATACAAAACATATAGTCCAACAACTTCCTAGACTTAGACTACTCATTTCCGCTTGACTTATCATTTTCCTAGACAAAGATATTTCCCACACACTCAGTTTTAATGCTCTTTCTTTTTCCAGACACACCCTCTTAATAAACTAAACATTTCCAAGGCTTTTACAAGACACCCATTTCCAAAACATTGACTCAAACTTATTTCTAGAAAGAACATTAATTTTCAACACTCCCCCTTAATGTGCTTTCTCAGCAACTCCAAGCATTTCTCTGAAATAGAAAAATTTCTCCTTTGGTAAAGCTTTTGTGAAGATATCTGCAACTTGTTCATTGGTTTTGCAAAACTTCAAATTGATCTCCCCATTTGCCACAGCATCATGAATAAAATGATGCTTTATAGAAATGTGCTTTGTCCGATTATGAAATACTGGATTTTTGGCAATTGCAATGGCAGACCTGCCGTCGCAGAAAATTGTGGTTGCTTCTTCTTGTTGATCGCCCAAATCTTCAAGTATCCGCCTTAACCAAATCACTTGACTTGTAGCACTTGATGCCGCCAGGTATTCTGCTTCTGCTGTTGACTGAGCAACAATGCTTTGTTTCTTTGACGACCATGAGAAGGCACCTGTTCCAAGAGTAAATACATATCCTGAAGTACTTTTCATATCATCAATTGATCCTGCCCAATCACTATCTGTAAATCCGATCAACTTCGCTTCTTCAAATGAGTCATACCATAATCCAAAGTCAATTGTTCCCTGCAAGTACTTCAAAATTCGTTTAGTAGCACCAAAATGAATTTGAGAGGGATTTTGCATGAACCTTGAGACCAAGCTTGCAGCATACATGATGTCAGGCGTAGTTGTAGTAAGATACAACAGACTTCCAACCAAGCTTCTATACATTTTTCCATCAACCTTTTGAGTACCATCTTCTTTCTCAAGTCTTTCATTTGTTACTAAAGGTGTACTGACAGGCTTACATCCCAACATTCTGAATTCCTTGAGCAACATGCCTTTTTTGTGAAATGAATATACCATCTTCCTTTTGATCCACTTCAATTCCAAGGAAGTAATGCATTAAGCCCAAGTCATTCATATCATATGTTCTTATCATATCTTCCTTGAACTGATGTACCATCAGTTCATTATTACCAGTGAAAATAAGGTCATCAACATATAATGCCACAATAAGAATGTTAGCCGTACCTTGTCCTTTTACATACAGGGTAGGCTCACTAGTGCTTCTTTGAAATCCTTTGCCTGTGAAATATGCATCAATCTGACTGTACCAAGCTCGGGGTGCTTGCTTTAGGCCATAAAGAGCCTTTTTCAACTTGTACACCTTGTCTTCATTACTTTTAAATCCTTGTGGTTGTTCAACATAAATTTCTTCATCCAAAATTCCATTTAGAAAAGCAAATTTAACATCCAATTGATGAATTAGCCATTTCTTTTGTGCAGCCAAAGCTATTAGAATTCTAATTGTTTCTAATCGAGCAACAAGAGCAAATGTTTCATGAAAATCAATACATGACTGCTGTGAGTAACCCTTAGCCACAAGACGAGCTTTGTGTCTTTGTACGGTACCATCAGGATTCATTTTGCACTTGTAAATCCATTTGACGCCAATAATCTCCCTTCCTTGAGGACGATCCACCAACTCCCACGTATTGTTCTTCTCAATCACATCAATTTCTTCTTCCTTGGTTGCTTCTTCAAAGTTATCTAGTTCAACCACACAAAAATTGCAACTTTGATAGATATCACTTAGTCTTCTCATCTTCCTTATGTTTTTTTTTTTTGGGAAGTGAAATATCCTCCCCTTTCGATTACTTGGGACACCCAGCAATAGTGCATCAATGACTGTAGAGGGGCTGATGTACTTCACGTCCGAAGGATTCAGTGGGGATGATTGCCACGTACACCGCTGCTGGGTGTCCCAGGTAATCAAAAGGGGCAGATGTATCACTTCCCTTTTTTCGCCCTATTGGCGATAACTGCCGTCATACTCATAGTTGTTAGATGTCGCATTTTTCACTTTTTTTTTCTTATTTTGTCAATTCTATCTTTCTTCTTTAGCATATTTCAATTGAGATGCCTCACTTGAGGTAAGTGCCTGAAATAGCTACTCTACTCAGTTGAGGTGCTTGCCTCATAGAGTTGTTTCAAATTCTATGAGGATGTGTACAAATAGGCGTTCATGGTATCTAATTACATAAGGATCGATACCAAAAGCTGAGAGCCATGATGACTTTCCCATCGAAGTTCATTCTCGCCACTTATGGTATTGGTCTATAATTACCTATTTCCATGAGGATCAGTATTTTAAAATTGACCAATGAAGAACTCACTCATCGATAATCAAATTTCATCAGGTCCATTGCAGCTCATCTTTCAAGCGAGACATATCTATGGCAACAACTATCAATTATCACCATCTGTGAATATTTGTCTTCAGCCAACATCTTCAGCGGATATTGGACATCAATATTCAGTACATCAATATTCAGTATTGTGCATCAAATTAGTGAATTGTAAACGGGAATTTTTTTGTAATCAAACGTATGTAAATTTTAATGCAAATATGTTTAAGGGGGCATAGTTAGAGTGTGAGATATCTCAACTGTTGGATCATTAAGGATTAGATGAAAGGTTGTTGGATTAGATAAGACTGACAAGAAAATTAGATAGCTAGACTAGGTATGTATTTTAGATTAGGATTATCTTTTCCTAGTCAAATCCTTATCTCTTGCCATGTTTGTCCATAAGTGCTTTATATAAGCAGTTATCAATGTTGATTGTAATTAAGAAAGATTAATAAGAAATCTCTAATTTAACACATTAGAGGGCTAATGTCGATGTAGAGAAGAGTGACTCCCTTTCCTTTGTGTTTGTGTGTTACAAATTTGGAGGAAAAAATCCGAAGAAATGACAAAAAAACTGACATAAGGAAGTGAAAGTAAGACGGATAAAGAACCCTAGTGATCTGATAACATGTTGGAAAAGAGAGAGAGAGAGAGAGAGAGAGAGAGAGAGAGAGAGAAGATTTTTTGTTCTAGAGGGAGAGAAAAAAAGTGTGAGATATCTCATCCGTTGGATCATTAAGGATTAGATGAAAGGTTGTTGGATTAAATTAAGACTGACAAGAAAGTTACATAGCTAGAATAGTTAAGTAGTTTAGATTAGAATTATCTTTTCCTAGTTAAATCCTTATCTCTTGCCATGTTTATCTATAGGTGCTTTAGTGCTTTATATATGCAATCCGTTGGATCATTAAGGATTAAATGAAAGGTTGTTGGATTAGATTAAGATTTACAAGAAAGTTACATAGCTAGAATAGGTAAGTAGTTTAGATTAGAATTATCTTTTCCTAGTCAAATCCTTATCTCTTGCCATGTTTAGCTATAGGTGCTTTAGTGCTTTATATAAGCAGTGATTAACGTTGATTGTAATTAACAAGATTAATAAGAAATCTCTTATTTAACACATTGGAGGGCTGATGTCGACCTAGAGAAGAGTGACTCCCTTTCCTTTGTATTTGTGTGTTACAAATCTCAAGGAAAAAATACGAAGAAACTAATTGCAGTCCCGTGCGATGCATGGGGCGTATTCCGTTGAGGTAGAGAGAAAGAGAAGTGTCGTTTGGGTTTTGACTCTTGCTTAGGAATATAAAACGTATTTGATACGGGAACGGAGAAAAATAAGATAGGTTGTCTACCAAATTAGTGAAAGATAAATTATCAACAATTTAAATATCGATAATTTATTGATTAAGGCATTAGGAAACGTGCCCTGTAATTTGTAAAGAGTAACTTTTGGAATTCCTTGCGGTATTATCCTTAAAAAAGACGTTTTTTAAATAAGGGAATACAAGCGTTTTTACATTTCGGGGTGCCACGTGGTGACACCCTAGCTTACGACATTAAGCTTATTGATTAAGCATTAGGAAACGTGCCATGTAATTTGGAAAGAGTAACTTTTGGAATTCCTTGTGGTATTATCCTTAAAAAAATGTTTTTTTAAATAAGGGAATGCAAGCATTTTTAAATTTCGGGGTGACATGTGGGGGTGCCACGTGGCGATACCCCAGCTTACCACATTCAGTTTTATAGATATAAATAGATGAAAAAAAAACTGACATAAGGAAGAGAAAGTAAGATGGATAAAGAAACGTAGTGATCTGATACCATGTTGGAATAAAGAGAGAGAGGGGCGCGGGTGGGGGAGGGAAAGAAGATTTTGTGTTCTAGAGGGAGAGAAAAAAGTGTGCTTGATTAAAAAGAAGAGAAAGTGAGAGATATGTTTATTAGGGTTTTATGTAAGCATATATATGGGAAAATTGTTTCTGCGCTCATGCGCAAATAGCTTATTTGCGATGGCTCGTTAAAAAATTCATGTCGGCCCACTTTTTTGGATGATCCAAAGCATTTATTTGGATGGTCCAAAGATAGACGGGTGTGTATAATAAATCAGTTCCATAGGATCATCCTAACTCTTCAATTTGTGGAGGTTAGATATAAACTAGCCGATTTTTAACCTCCACAAATGGATGGGCTAGGATGATCCTGTGTAGTTGATTTTTTCTGCACATCCAATCTATATAAGGGCCTATCAAATGGATGCTTTTGACCATTCAAAAAAAAAAATGTGGGCCCACATGTTTTTTTAACGGCCAACGTAGATAAGCTATCTGCGCTTGAGCACAGAAACAATTTACCCTACACACGTGCTAACCTAACGTACAGTTAAAGACAAAAATACCCTTCAACAATTCCTACTTGACTGATTTCAATCTTCTCAGATGCTGACAACTCATACAAGTTAAACATAATTCATCAACGATTCAAGACGGGCAATGTTGAAAATTAATGTCCTTTCTAAAAATAAGTTTGAGTCAATGTTTTGGAAATGGGTGTCTTGTAAAAGTCTTGCAAATGTTTAGTTTATTAAGAGGGTGTGTGAAAAAGAAAGAGCATTGAAACTGACGTGTGTGGGAAATATCTTTGTCTAGGAAATGATAAGTCAAGCATAGGAAATGAGTAGTCTAAGTCTAGGAAGTTGTTCGACTTTATGTTTTGCATTTAAGAGTGTTATGAGAAGAGTGTAAGAAAAGTCTATATAAACAGTTGTATGCCATCATTTGAAATGTAAGAAGAAAAGGCAAGTCTTAGAAATTTCAGATTTCTCTTTCTCCTTTCTTGAGCACTGCACTTGCAACTCTTCTTACTCTAACAAATTGGTATCAGAGCACTCCAGGAATGATAAAATCTGGGTGTTGTTGAAGGTTCTTATGGCAACCAATAGTGGAAGCCTCAACATTTCTCAACCTACCATGCCGGTCTTTGGCGGAGAGAATTATGACTTTTGGAGCATTAAGATGAAGACTTTGTTTCTATCTCAAGACATTGGTAGAAAATGGATATGATGATCCTCCAAATGATGAACAAATGGAGCAAAACAGAGACAACAAGAAGAAGGATGACAAAGCTCTATTCTTCATTCAACAAAGTGTTTCTGAAGCGATCTTCCCAAGAATCATTGGAGCTACAACCGCCAAAGAAGCATGGGATCTTCTCAAAAATGAATTCAGTGGTAATGAAAAGGTAAAAACCATCAAACTTCAATCTCTTCGTAGAGACTTAGAAAACCTCCATATGAAAAGATTCCCAAAGCTTGAAGGAGTACTTTTCTAAAGTTTTAGAAATAGCTAATCAGATGCGGTCATATGGGGAAACAATTTCTGATAAGTTGAAAAAATCCTCATTAACCTTCCTGCTAAATATGACTCTATTGTTGGAGTTATAGAAGAAACAAAGATCTTTCTACTTTGACAGTTAGTGAATTGATGGGTTCTCTTGAGATGCATGAACAAAGAATGAATCGTCATACTGATAAATCAATTGAGCATGCTTTTCAGACTAAGCTAACCACTAGCTTCAAAGGTTCTTCTGTAAAAGTACAAAAAGGTGACAAATGGAAAAGCATTAAATTTGGTGGAAAAAATGCTCGAGGACAAGAAAGAGAATCAAATTTCAAGGGAGGAATGAAAACTATTCTACGAAAGGTAACGATTTCAGATCTTCTCAAAATTCTAAACACTATTTTGAGAAAGAGACTGATGCTAGATCTTCTCAAAATGTGTGTGACATTTGTAAAAAGTCCAGACATGATGAAAAAATTTGTTGGCATCGTGGAAAGCCACAATGCTTCAATTGCAAAAAATTTGGGCATGAACAAAAAGATTGCTACTTAAAGAAAAACCAAGCAAATTTTTCTGAAGAAAAATGAAAAGAAGAAGAAATTATATTTTTTGCATGTCATGTTGCTAATGAAAATAAGTGTGATGTTTGGTATTTGGACAGTGGCTGTAGCAATCACGTGACAGGTGATGAGAGAATTTTTCTTGATATCGATACTTCCATAAAGTCACAAGTGTGTATGGGAAATGGAGCTGTGATTGAGGCTAAAGGAAAAGGTACGGTTGCTGTTAACACTAAACAAGGTATTAAGTATATCCATGATGTTTTACATGTTCCTGATTTGGCACAAGATTTATTAAGTGTTGGTCAATTAATTCAGAAAGGATATTCAGTTCATTTTAAAGATGATTCGGGAATTATTTTTTATAACAAGATCAAGAATCAAGTTTTGGCAAAGGTGAATATGGAAAAGAATAAATTTTTTTGGTGTTGATGAAACTTGGCATTGGCATAAAAGATATGGTCATTTAAACAAGCAAGGATTAAAGTTGCTTTATCGGTTAAACATGCAAGGATTAAAGTTGCTTTATGGTGAGAGGGTTGCCAACAATTAGAAGTGATACTGATGTTTGTGAAGGGTGTGTTTTTGGAAAACAACACCGTTCTTCTTTTCCTACAGGAAAGGCATGGAGAGCTAAATCACCGTTAGAGCTGGTGCACTCTGATATCTGTGGGCCAATGCAAACACTGTCTCTTGATCAAAACAGGTATTTCATTACCTTTACTGATGATTTTACAAGATTTACTTGGGTTTACTTCATGAAACAAAAATCAGAAGCCATGTTGATTTTCAAAAAATTCAAAGCCTTTGCTGAGAAACAAAGTAAACATGCCATCAAGACACTAAGGAGTGATCGAGGTGGGGAGTATACTTCAGAAGAATTTAAAATTTTTCTTGAATCTGAAGGAATTAATCACCAACTGACAGTTTCATGTAGCCCACAATAAAATGGTGTTGCCGAGCGCAAGAACAAGACAATTATGGAAATGGAAAGATGCATGCTGAATGAAAAAGGAATGCCCAAGTCTTTTTGGGCAGAAGCTGTAAATACAGCTGTTTATTTGCTTAATAGATCTCCTACACAAGCTGTTCGAGATAAAACAACCCCCTTTTGAAGCATGGACTGGGTTGAAACCATTTAAAAAATTTTGGCTGCATTTGCTATGCTCACATTCCTATATATTGAGAAAAGACAAAAATTGGATGAGAACGTACGATCACGTTGACGGTCTGGATTTGTTCGAGATGTATTTTTGTTGGGTATTGTTCTTACTCAAATGGGTTCGTCGCTCAATGTACAACGTACGATCACGTTGACGGTCTGGATTTAAAGGTGTTTAAAACGGGTTGAATAGGTAAAGTGGTAAGCCATTTCCCTTGTTTCCTATTCTTCCGGACGGAGATAATGACAGGAAATACAGTCGCTTCTTCTTGAGAAAAGGCCAGTAGTTTTCATTTTCTGGTCATCGTCTTTGTTTTTCCAACGGCTGATCTAAACAGCAAAAGTTTCCTCCCTTATGCATCCAAGAGATTGTAATTTCAGCAACCATCTGTCAAGTCCAATACTCAGTTTTGGACTCACAATCGGTTCTCAAAATTCAAAACAAACAGTGCCTTAAAACATTATTAATCCACTCTCCTTCCTTGACTCATATTTACACATAAAAAGAAAACTGTAATTCAACTCTCACCCCTAACCCTAAGTAACCCTGATTCTCGACCCAAATAGAAAAAACTGGTAAACCCTAATTCACTAGTATTTTGACAAGAAATGGCTTCCATAATCTCATTAGGTTGAAGCACAAAACATTGTCCAATTCAGCTATTGACTCAACTATACAGTGAATTTCACCGAAATATTTATGGCACATCTGAATGGTTGGTGTTTGTGGAATGGAGCGTTGCTTCCCAAAATGCTACAGAGGAGAGTTTCTCCTAATGTTAAAAAGAGGAGATGGGGATGAGCAGAAATTGAGATGAAGAGGATTGTAGGTGAAATGGACTACTAGCTCTTGTTTTTTATCGAAAGGGAGAAAGAGCGATAAGCAGGATCGTCAAATGGCAATGTTTTTCGTCAGGACGAAGAGGGTGAGCAGGGCGCGATTTTCTCCCAAAAAAATCGGAATAGAGAAGAAAAAGGGTTACTAGCTACCTTTTCTATGGGTTTTTTCAGAACTTTTAATCTGCACCATTCACTTGACCTGACGACTTAAACCTAGGCGACAAAGCGTTTTCTGCTGCGTCGCGACGCAGGTGAAACGGCCTCTATCAAATTTGGGTGTTATACTTTTACCTAAGACGAGGTGAGTGTCATCAAAAAAATGAGGGGAGTCCAAAATGCAAGAGAATAGGATGAGAAATTCAAATGTAGAGGGCCGGTGTCAATAACAAAGTTGGGGTTGTACGCGGACGAGTGCTAGTTTTACCTTCTCCACGTTTCAAACGAGACCGCAACTCTCATCATCACTAAGTTTACTGACTTGATGCCTTGCATTGTCATTGGTCATAGGAAATAAAAATCACTTGAAAAGCCGTAAGGAAGAGACAACCCACAGAATTACTGACTCAGGAAATCGACTAGCATACAAGAGACAATGCGATTACCAACTAGGGCAAATGGACATGAAACCATCTAGGGAAATGGACATGCAAATGGCGACGGAATACCTAGCCGCTATACCATGTTTCTCTTGTATATGTTTTAACTCTTTCAACTGACGCACAAACATATCCCGTGTCACGCGTGACCCTTAAAAATTCCAGAGAAATTATACGGCATAAGGCCTTACAACAATAAAGCCTTTGTACGGTGGAAGTACCACCCTTGACATTTGATCCAACAGCAGCTCCTCAAAAAGTGAGCTGCTGTTGGATCAAATATCAAGGGCGGTACCCCTACCGTATTGTTGCAAGGCCTTGCACCATATAAAATCTCAAAATTCCAACTATTTATTTATAGCATTTGTTCCCAAAATACCATCTTTGTATTACTATTCTCAAAAAAATCCTGTCGATTGAGGCCATCTCTCGCAGCAAGGAATTTTTTTCCATGATAAATCAGTGTCTACAAGTGGTGAGAGTGGTATAGGGCAGTGGGAGAAGTAGAGAGATTTGAGAGGGCATGATTGAGATGGCCCTGGGCTAAAAATCAGGAAAAACTCGATCCTATTTTGGGCGGTGAGAGAAGTAGCTACTTCTCATAACTTGGAGATTGATTTCCTTCTTTCTAGTCATTTCACCCTCATCTCCACTTGGAGACACCAACTTATCATGAAAAAAAATTCAAGGTAGCCAATTGTGCTCTAATTGTAATCTTCTCTTAACCACTAGAATGCAGAGAGCCTGGTAGAGTCGGGGAAAAATAGAGTCAGCCAGCAGAATCGATGTTGGATTGGAACCATCTGTTGTTGAAGTAGAGGCATAGTTGGTGGCGCGAAAAGTTGAGGACGTGAAAGCTGCTGTAGGGATGAGTGGATGTGAAGAGTATGAAAGCAACTAAGGAGATGGAGGTGATAGGATTATGTAGCGATGGTGGGATGTAGCGTACATATATTTTTATAGTCCTTCACTTTCCCTCACACAGTTTAGTTTACTCGTCATTTATTTTTATCTTACATCATCTCTCGTATTTGGTCATCAGCCAACTATATAGCCATAGCCACATCGCCTAGGAACTTCCTTTGTTAAAAGGGGTTTTCCCACAACTATACTCTAGAGGAGCCCACAACAGGGGAACCTAGACTTTCTTAATTGCCTGATCTAGACAAGTGACCAATCTGGCAAATGACAACCCAGGTCATTTGATTGCAAGCAATTGTGGGGTCGATCTGGTTCTTTTGACAAAATTGATCGAACACATGATACTGCAACCAGGTCTGGCACACCCGCACGCAAACGCCAAAAGGGTTGCGTTTGCCAGGTCATGGTCAACAGAGTGAAAGGGCTTTTATCACAAACCTCTTTTAGTGTTTCTATATTATGTATTCTTTCTTTTTTTTTGTCTGTTTTTTCCTTTTCTTGTTTTCTTCTTGGCTCGCTCGATGTAGAGGGACTTTCACTTTCAGCTTAGGCCGGGCAAACGGCTGGATCGGGTCGGGTCGACCCGCAGGTCATGCGGGTGCGGGTCACGCGGGTCAAAATGACCTGCATTCCTACGGGTCAGCAACCAGGTGACCCGGACCCAGTGCGGGTGGGTCGGGTCGCGGGTTACGCGCATGTTTTTCCAAAACAGAGTTTTTATTGGGCAGTGATAAATTCACCCCATTCTATGTATGAATTCACCCCCTAATTTTCAAAATTGACCGTACAACCTACACCATATGATGATCCAAACCGTTCATTTGATGGGCCACAACGTAAATAGATCGTGCCCCAAAAATCATTGCCATAGGACGATCTCAACCGTTCGATCTATAGAAGTTTCCATATTGTCACTCCCTCTTTAGATCGGAGGGGTAGAATCATCCTATGCTAATGATTTTTGGGGCACAACCTATTTACATTATGGCCCATTCAATGCACGGTTTGGATCATCCTATGGTGTGGGTTGTACTTTCCAATCATCCATTTTTAAAAATAGGGAGTGTATTCATGCATAGTAAATTAGTAATGCTCATGAGTTGCTGGAAGTTGGGAGTCCTCAAAAAGTGAGATGCTATTAGAAGGGCTGATTTCCAAACACAAGTGCATTATTCCAGCTCAAAAAGTGAGATGCTCTTAGCCCTTGATCTCACTTTCTATTTTAAAATAAAAAATATAAAAAAAAAATCCAAAAATTTGCTGGTGCCCGCGGGTTGACCCGACCCGACCCGTGTTTTTGGGGGTTGGGTCACCTGTGGATCGGTTTTGGCGGGTCACTAAAACCCCGACCCCTGCCCGCAAATTTGTGGGTGGGTTGGGTCAACCCGCAGGCACGGGTCGCGTTTGCCAGGTCTAGTTGAGCTTCTCCTTTTTGGGGCAATTTCTGGCTTGATGGGAACCATTGCATATGAAACATCCAAAAATTTTCTTGGCTGTAACATTCCCATCCTGCACTTCTTTTGAAGGCTTGCCTTCTATCTTTTGGAACTTGGCTTTGCTTTTCTTCTTATAGTCCTTCTCCTGGGACTTCCCTTTAGTATCACCACCTGAAGAATTTGACGGGTTAGGATCAACCTTCTAACATTCAGATCGGAGGGTTAGGATCAACCTATGGAAATGATTTTTAGGGCACAACCTATTTAGGTTGTGGCCCATCTAATGGACGGTTTGGATCATCCTATGGTGCTGGCAATACCGTACTTCTAATAAAGTGTGGGAAATAAAAACGGGAGTGATGTGACGGTTGATTCAACCTTTTGAACATGTATTTATTGTTTTTTTGGCGATTTGAGCTCCCTTATTTGTCAAGGATCGCCCGTTTTTATTCACAAAACGGATTCCCGTTTTCCTAGCAGTGCTCTTTCTTCCCCGTGGAAAATCAATTAAATATGCTCAGGATATCAAATAAGAAAAACCGTCAAGATCAACGATCTCGATTGATCTCGATTGCACGTATATGTCCTATTGTGGGATCCGTAAGTCTCAATACGAAAAGTTGTGAATAAATTGTGGAGTGCCATTGTGGAAATATGATCATGCCGATATTATTTCCTTGGAGTGCCATTAACTGATAAAGATCATGCCGGCATTATTTCCCCATAGAACACACCAATGTTTTCATATCACGCTCTACTAGCTTGTCTTTTAGTATTTAAAAGGGTGTCAACAGGTTTTACAGTCACCAAATATTTCTCACAAGCTCATTAAATACTAGAAGACAAGCAAGGAGAGCGTGGATGTCAAAACATTGAAGTGCTGATATCATTTCCCATAGTAAATATCTCTCTCTCTCTCACCCAATTTTCTTATATATTCTTAGAAAACCTCAATCTCCACGCCCCCACATCCTCTTTTTCTCCCTCTCTCTTGTTTTCTTCACCATCCTTCAAATAAATCCAACAGAACCCACAACATATCCTCGAAATCCATTCTCACCATTGCTTCAAATCCGAAATTCAGCAATGAGTGGGATGAATAACATGACAATGCCCACTTCCATGTCGAACACCACCGACATGCCCATGTCATGCATGTCGATGATGCAAATGACATTCTATTGGAGCAAAGATGTGGTACTCCTCTTCTCAGGATGGCCAGGACACAGTCTTGGGATGTATATACTCTCCCTCTTTATCCTCTTTATACTCTCCTTTACGATGGAGTGGCTCTCCGGTTCGCGGTTTATCAAGCCGGGCGGTTCGAACCGGGTCTCGGCCGGGTTCTTACAGACCGGTCTACATGTGGTCAGCGTGTGTCTGTCTTACGTGGTCATGCTCGCCGTTATGTCATTCAACGTCGGCGTTCTCGTCGTTGTCGTCACCGGTCATGCGGTCGGATTTTTACTTTTCAGGAGTTCTGTTTTAAAACCAGTGGGGAGTGAAAACTCCAACAAAGATCTTGTCCTTCAATGAAATGTTAATTGTCTTATCTCTTTTTATACATATTCTGAAGCTATTTTGGGGGGATATTGTATTAAGTGCGTATCATTTAATTAACCTTCTTTTCTCATTTGTCTTAAAAGGCCGCACACCTTTCTCAGTGCCTTTTCTATCTCAGCCTTCCTTTGAGTTATCCCCTCATGTATTTGGGTGTGTGCAATGTACACATGTTCGGTCTCAAGAATCATAAGTTTATCCCTCCTTCCGCACATGCGCCTGCCACTACAAGTATCACACTTCTTCATATGCTCCGTCTATAGCAACTACTCTATGCTAATCAAATTCATTTATTATTATCGCACATCCCCCATATCTGGTCATCAGCCAAGTACATAACAATAGTCACATCGCGTTCAAGGTTTTAAATGTCGACCGAAATAAAAAATTTCAGGTTTCGGTGGATACCAAAACCGAAATTGGGTAAAGTCGAAACGTTACAAAATTTCGATGGAAATTTTGTTTCCCCCAAAATTTGGAATATCTCCAAAAAATCAGATTTGTAGTCATTATTTAATATTATCCCCAAATTTCGGCCGAAATTTGGTACCGGAAAAAAATACTACTATTTACTTTAAAATATTACTTCATTTAATTTCGGCTGAAATTTCGGTTTCGGTGAGGACCGAAACCCATTCCGAAACCGAAATTTAAAACCTGGTTAAGAACTCCCTGTCCTACAATTATACTCTAGAGGGTCCCAATTCTCTTAATTGCTTGATTTGGATAAGTGAGCAATCCGGCAAATGTAAACCCCGGTCACCCAATTGTAACATAAACTGTGACCAGTTCTAACATGCCTTCGCACAAACGTCTTCGACCCAAAGGGAAGAGGTGCTTTAAGTTTTGGGGCCAAAACCACATCCTCTTCGTGATATGGCCTATAAAGTGAAAGGTCTTGATCACGCCAATGTCATGCAAATTCACCCAAGTGAAGCTTCTAATAAACTTCTTACCCATGGCCTTTATGAGTCATATTCCCCAATAAACAAGGAGGATCTATGTGTCCGATGCAAAGTGAATGAGCTACAGCTCAAAAAATAGCACAGATAAGATTCTTTTACTTGTATTGAGGCCAAGAAACGGATCAGATCCTTTGGTCCAAATGGGTACTGTAAGTCCCGCCAAATGCCATTGATAACATCTTGATAGATGATCCGAGGTCTTTGGCCATCAAACCTCTTCTAGTATAATGTCAGCAAAAGCTAAACCATTGATAGTACTATATATGGGATGGGCGTTAGGTATGAACAAAGACCAAATGCTCATCATATGGTACAAGATCAATGGTTAAGATTGCCCTTGCATGTCCTTGAGGGATCCATAAGTCTCAACAGAAAAAAATTGCTAATAACTTGTGGAGTGCCATTCTCGAATCAATACCATGCTGATATTATTTACTTGGAGTGCTATCATCCGATGAAGGATCATGCCAATATTATTCCCCGTAGAAAATCAAGTAAATGCGCTCATCATATCCTACAAGAACTATGGTCCAGATCAACGGTGTCGATTGCACTTACATTTCCTGTCGTGGGATCCATAAGTCTCAATAATAGGAAAAATTGGGAATAACTTGTACAGTATGCCATTATCGAAACAAGATCATGCCATTTATTATTTCCTTGGAGTGCAAATATCGGATAAAGATCATGCCGACATTATTTCCCCATAGAAAATGATCATATGAATTTTATCATTCATTGCTCTCTCTCTCTCTTTCACCCCCAATTTAACTCCCCCACGTCCATTTTTTCCCCTCTCTGTTGTTTTCTTCACCATCCTTCAAATAAATCCAACAAAACCCATATCTTATCCTCCAAATCCAATCCCATCAATGGGTGGGATGAATAACATGGCCATGCCCACATCCATTTCCAACACCACATCCATGCCCATGCCAAACAAGACCATGATGACTTTCTTTTGGGGAAAAGACATGGAACTCCTCTTCTCAGGATGGCCAGGCCACAGCCTTGGGATGTATATACTAGGGCTGCAATTCGGGTCGGGCGGGTCGGATTTTGGAACCCTACCCGAGAAATATCTCGGGTCGGGTTTTTTTTCGGAAAACCCACGATTCCCAAACCCGGCCCTACCCATGATAAATCTCGGGTCGGTTCGGGTCGGGTCGGGTTTTTTCACGTTGACGCAAATTTTTAAGGAAAATTCTTGTTTGGCAAGGCAACTCAACTCATAGAAGCAGAAATTACACTCACATTACACTTGAATCAAACAATGATGTAATTACACTCACATCACACTTGAATCAAACAATGCTGTAATCAAACAATGTTGTAATTACAATCAAACAATGCTGAATCAAACACTTGAATCAACTCAACTCATAGAAGCAGAAATTACACTCACATACAGTAACAGTGGGTGTGTGGGTTTTCACTTTTAACTTTGGGATAATTACATTTACACCCCCTCTAGTTTCTGACACATCCACTTCTACCCCTATAGTTTAAAACGTGACAAATACACCCCTGTAGTTTCAATTTGTTTAAGGTTTGCCCCCTCAACTGAAGGTTCGTCCATAGATTGAAGGGTTAGGATGATCCGATGGAGCTGATTTTTTGGGCACACCATATCTATGTCAGGACCCATCAAATGAACGCTTTGGATCATCCAAATAATGTGGGCCCCTACCCGAATCCAAACACTACCAAAAAATCATCCAAATAATGTGGGCCCACATTGTTTGGATGATCCAAAGCGTTCATTTGATGGGTCCTGACATAGATAGGGTGTGCCCAAAAAATCAGCTCCATCGGATCATCCTAACCCTTCAATCTATGGACGAACCTTCAGCTGAGGGGGCCTACCTTAAACAAATTGAAACTACAAGGGTGTATTTGTCACGTTTTAAACTATAGGGGTGGAAGT
Organism: Tasmannia lanceolata; assembly: GCF_043159265.1. Classification (NCBI taxonomy): domain Eukaryota; kingdom Viridiplantae; phylum Streptophyta; class Magnoliopsida; order Canellales; family Winteraceae; genus Tasmannia; species Tasmannia lanceolata. Next base: position 18,409,956 of record NW_027518683.1, read on the forward strand.
GGATGATTCAGAAACTAGAGGGGGTGTAAATGTAATTATCCCTTTAAGTTTTAACTAACAATAGAAAAAAATGTACATACTATAACTTATGTAACTCGGGTCGGGTCGGGCCCCTTCAAACCGGGCTCGACCCGAGATTCATGCGGGCTTTTGAATGCTGAACCCGGCTCGACCCGAAACCCATGAAACCTGAACCCGACCCAAGCTATTTTCGGGTTGGGTCGATGCGGGTCGGGTAAAACCCGGCTCGAGTTGCAGCCCTAGTATATACTCTCCCTCTTTATCGTCTTTATACTCTCCTTTACGATGGAGTGGCTCTCGGGTTCGCGGTTTATCAAACCGGGCGGTTCTAACCGGGTCTCGGTCGGGCTCTTGCAGACCGGTCTGCACACGGTCAGCGTGTTTCTGGCTTACGTGGTCATGCTCGCCGTTATGTCATTCAACGTTGGCATTCTCGTTGTTGTCGTTGCCGGACATGCTGTCGGATTTTTACTTTTCAGGAGTTCTGTTTTAAACTCGGAGGGGAGTGAAAACTCCAACGAAGATCTTCTTCCAGTGAAATATTAGTTGTCTTATTTTTATGGTGATTATATGGTTATGTTCTCCAAGTTTCTTCTTTCTTTATCTCTTTTTCATTTTGATTTTTTTTTTTTTTCATTTTAGAGGGTGAGCCTTGGCGCAACAGAAAGGTTGCTTCATTCTGATCTGGTGGTCACAGGTTCAAGTCGCAGAAATAGACCCTCTACAAAGCAGGGGAAAGACCGCGTACATCTAGCCTTCCCCAGACCCTGCGTGGCGGGAGCCTCGTGCACTGGGCCGAGAGAGAGAGAGAGAGAGAGAGAGAGAGAGAGAGAGAGAGAGAGAGAGAGAGAGAGAGAGAGAGGATGAATGATAAGGTGATGCACGACTAGGGGTGTCAATGGATCCAGACTCGGACCGTCTGAATCCGAACGTTATTGAACGGGATCTAAACATATGAATAGGATCCATGGGCATATTTCTTTTTTCTTTTAAACGGATCAATGGGCATATTTCGGATCATCAAATCTAGGATCCGAAAAATTTTGGATTGTGTATAGGCACGCCACATGCCCATTGGATAGACACGATCCGAAATGGTTTACAAAAATACCCTCCAAATTTTGTTAATGCTAACCATTCTATGAAGTGTATTTTGGTCAAAACCTCTCTTATCACTTAATAAATCGGATGGGAATGTGATTTCAGTCATTTCAGAAGTTTCATTTTATACTTTAACGAAGGAAAAGAGAGTGGGGTTCTGTTCTTTATCCATCATATTCTTTGATAATAGTTATACATTATATCTGTGTATGTAATTTTGATTAGTTTTATTGTTTACAAGCATTATTATATACATAGATTAACATAGATAAATTTTTAATTAAGTTGAAAAAAATGCATAGAGACACACTAATAGTGAACTGCCATTCTATCTCTTTTATAAAAAATTAATTGTTTACTTAGCTTAGTGGGACATAATAGTACACTCTGATGCACGGTCCGAATTAAAATGGATCGTGATCATGACATGGAAAGTAGGATCCCAAGAATAATCTGACTCCTACCCGACCGATAAGGAATTTGAATGGATCGTGACTGTGACATAGGTGGATCAGACCCGAAGTGGATCCGTTGACACCCCTGTGCACGACACTCAACCGCATATATAGAGGAATGATCCAGTGTTTCTCGATTAATTGATGGGGGAATATGTTGGTAAACTAGCCCTTTCTTGCTTACTTGATGTGAGATGGGAAACGAAATTAGAAAGAAATATCTCTCTACAATTAAAACAGAGAAACTCCTTCTAGGATAAATTCACCCTCTTGTAAAGCCACAAGCGGTAGAACTATAGGGGTGTAAACGAGCCGAGCCGAGCCGAGCTTGGCCAGGCTCGGCTCGGCTCGTTAAGCTCAAAAGCTCGGCTCGGGCTCGGCCAGGCTCGCGAGCCTTACCGAGCTCGGGTTATATTCAGTTCACACCCCTCATCTTCCCTGGACAGCCCTATCTAGTGTAATTTGACTACTTTTTTTACACTATGGGGGGTGGTCCAAGTAATAAATGGGGTTCCAAAAATGAAGTGACATATTTTGCCTCCCCTTTCACTCCATGGACAACCCTTTTAGTAGTGTATATATTTATATATAATATATATATTTAAATATATTAAATTCTTAACGAGCCGAGCCGAGCCGAGCCGAGCCTGGCCTAAATCGGGCTCGGCTCGTTAAGCTTAACGAGCCTGGCGAGCCGGCTCGGCTCTGCTCGTTAAGGATTCGAGCCGAGCTCGAGCGAGCTTCCGAGCCCGAGCCAAAATTGGCACCCTTAGGTAGAACACTAGTAAAACGGGCTCTCTCGCTCTCTCTCCTTCTCCTCACCCCGGTAGAACACTAGTACAACCGGCTTTCCTTCTCCTCAGTCATCACCCCAAACATGAAACGTTGGTGGGGCCCAACATTTGATTTCTTTAAATATCTGAAAGGGAGTGATATTTTCAGATATTGACAAATTGAATGAAAGATCAGACCAATATCTAACATTTTTAAAGTAGTAATACAAACCGTGCTATCACTTGGGTGCGTACTTGGTTATGGGGATACTTCAAGTGTTTAAATGACACTGACCTAATAAGGGACTTGATATCCACACTCCCTTGTTTTTATGTTAGCAGCCTTATTTTGCCTATAAATTTGTGGTTGGCTGTGGATAGCTTGTTGCAAATTTTAACATCCAATGAAAAACAAGGGTAAAATAAAGCGGCCCACATCAAAATCAGGCCCCTTTTGAGAATCCACCATTATACTAGCCTGCTGTGCACTTGTAAAAGTTTATAATTAATATGTTAGTGTTCTGCGCAACAGCAGATTATTCTAGTTGTAGCTCTCAACAAAAAAACTTTGTTCGAGGAAATCAATTGGAGGAAGTTACTTTGATTCCACTTTAAGTACAAGTGATGGAAAAGCCTCGATTTATTATCTTTCTATTTGGAATTTACTAAAATGGAAGCTTTGCTTTACATATGCACATGTGTATGATTCAATGTTACAGAAAAATAGGGAAGCAAAGTTTTAACTCCAACATAGTAAATCATTTGATACATATAGGAACTAACTGCCTCAGTAACCAAGAGGAAGAGTCACACAAAACATAGATAGATACTACCCATAGTGACGAAGTTAAGAAAATCTTTAGGTCTGTTAATGGACAGACGGTCCGATGGATCCAAATGATTAGTGCATATCAATTGGATCTGAATGGTGTCCATTGGATCCACATCCTAAGGTCTGAAATTATTTTGATTGTACCCTATACATTACCACACAATTTGATGGATCGTCCTGGATCCTAATGAACCCCAACAAGTGGATTGCCTAATAAATGAACCCCATCTCAAAAAAAAAAAAGAAAAAAAGTGCATTTTATCAAATCATAAGAGATGTATCAATGGACGGTCAGGATCACTATCCAAGGATCCAATTTTGTTTAATTCTGTTTAAGATCCAAACACTTGCACCATAATCTAACCAAATTGACCCTCTTCATGTCAGATAGATGACACTGTAGTGGGTCTGCTCAGATTAAATACCATCTCTCTCTCTCTCTCTCTCCCCATTTTCCTCTGCATCGAGAACCCAAATCCTTTTTCTTTATCTCCCCCCACTCCTCTAAAAAAAAAAACCCAACAAAACCCAGATCGTGAAATGGATCATGGCATGACAACAGGGTCGATGGCCATGCCTCACAAAAAGATGATGATGCACATGACATTTTTCTGGGGAAAAGATGTGGAAATCCTTTTCCATGGATGGCCAGGTCACAGTCTAGGAATGTATTTTCTAGCCCTTTTCTTCATCTTTACCCTCTCAGTTATGGTGGAGTGGATTTCCGGTTCAAGATTCATCAAACTTGGAAGGTCGAACCGGGTCCAGACCGGGCTCTTTCAGACCGGTTTGCATGCACTCCGAATGGGTCTCGCTTACATGGTCATGCTTGCCGTCATGTCATTCAACGCCGGCGTTCTGATAGTTGCTGTTGCCGGACATGCTGTCGGATTTTTGGTTTTTGGGAGTTGTGTTTTCAAGATGGAGGAAAGTAGTGAGAAACCCAATAACCAACTTCCTCCTATAAAATGCTAAGTATGTTGTTTATTTATCTATGTGTTTTAGGTGTCTGGGTTTGTTATGTATACGGAGTTCTAGTGTTCTTCTATGTTCTTGCTATAATGGGGGAGTTTAGTTTTCATTTTCTTGATGCTTTTTTCCTAAAACCAGCAAAAAAAGGTTCAAAAGAGGAATTTTCCAAGAAATATTCGAGGTTTGCTTGCTGGTATAACATGATATGTTACGTGCCTGGAAGTTAAGACTTACGTGTTGTATTCTTTGCCTGCTTTTTAGGACAAATGAAAGGATCGTTGAGAGAGAGAGAGAGAGAGAGAGAGAGAGGACACTGTTTATTACCTGCAAGGAAGTAATGTTTAGGTGGTTAATGACTTAATGCTAGACGGATGATACTTCCACCCCTTTACAACCAGTTTAGATTGCAAGAAAAATATTTCTGAGTAAGTTTTTTCTTGGAAATTTTTTGGGAAATGATAAATGTGCCCCTTTTCATCGGACACCCAGCTGCATTGTACGTGGCAATCAGGTCCGTTCACTCCTTCAAATGTGAAGTACATCAGTCCTATATACACCGTAGCTGGGTGTCCCAAGTAATGAAAAGGGGCGCATTTATCATTTCCCCTTTATTTTATGCCAAATGTGTGGGAAAAAGAAGTGAAAGTTTAGGCATTTCCATTGAAAACAAAAAGAAAAAGTGAAGGTAATGAAAAGAAGTGGAAGTTTAAAGTCTTTCCGAGAAAGCATGGGCATCTTCTACACTTTCTTAACCAGATGTCAAAAGCTGTTACATTTCCCAAAAAGCTCAAAGCAGCCAATGTAAAATAGGTATATGGAAGGTGGGTCTTGACCCATGTATGTCACTAGTGCATAATTGGATTCCTTGATAGGATGGACAACTAGTAGGCAAATCCATCCCAAGTGCTACTTCAACACAATGGATGATCACATAACTTGCCAAGATAAGCAAAAGCCATTGATATTTTTTAGGCATTGGTCTTAGAAATGGGTCTCCATGAGGCCATTCACGTCAACTATTGGGTACCACAGTAATGGGCCCACAGATTTTAAATGACGTGTGGGCATGAATTCCAATATTTTTCAGAAAGCACAGTGGGGCCCACTTCATATGATGATTCAAACAGTTCATCATATGAAGTGGGCCCGCTGTACTTTCTGAAAAGTACTGTACTTCACGCCCGCACAGCATATAAAATCTAGGTCGAGAAAAACATTATTCACCAAAGCATATTTTTTTGCATGAATATTTGGTGGCTCTCAGAGTTAATTAAAAGGTTATCAATGCAAAATTGACCGAATAAATTTTCAAGAAATTTGATTAAAGAAGAATATGATTATGAACTAATAACCCAATATAATGACCTAATATCCTTATATATAATCAGAGTATGCAAAGGAGTTGTTTCCTGACAACCCTATCAATTTTTATAAATTGAGAAGTTGTAAATTACAGAGGGATTCTATAAGAGCACAGATAATTAGGACATTAACCATGTAGTTTGAAACTCATTACAGACCTGAAATGTATGATCTTATTGCGTTTTATTCTCAGACTGAGGTAGTTCGACTTGCTTGAATTGGGCATGAGTTTCAAAGCTATGGCTATAAATTTCTCCCCTCAAAGATGGAACTCTTTTGTAGGCCCCAACACCGCGAAGAATCCTCTACCAGCAGACCAGTCAGACTCACCTTCATTCCTCCCTGAATTTACTCTAATCTTGGTCGCCTTGCACGAAATGACGGAGTTAGATCGATTAGCAAGAAGTGGGCATATAAGTTTCAAAACTATGGCTATAACCACCTCACAAGATAGAACATTTTTGTAGTCCTAGCGCCGTGAAGAACCTTCGACTAGCAGGCCAAACCCGTGCAAACAGGCCCATCGGAGCAGCGGCTTCAGGAATTTGCTCAGTTTCATCATCCCTATCTGAAGTCACTATCTCATCTTGGTCGGTTTCCTTTTTGGGATTATGATCTTCTGTTGGATCGCTTCCAACATACGCAATTTCTCCTGGTTTCTTATCAAACAATCCTTTAAATTGTTTCCGAGCTTTTTTCTCGATTTCCTGTCGTACAGATAGATGTTTGGAAAATAATAAAACATCTAAGGCAGAATAAAATTATAAGAGTTGTTCTAAACTGAAGGGAGCCCTTCCAAAAAAAGGGCCGAAAGGGCACCCTCATTGGTTGTAAATCACCATAAGTGCATTTACTGTTCTTTGACTTTTGAGCCCATTTAATGTACTTTGGTTATTTACGCCCAATGGGGGCACCCTTCATTTTAGAACTCCTCAAATTATAATTAGGTAAGAAAAGAAAGGTTCGGCTGTTATAAGCTACCTGTTCCTTTTGCTTAAGCTTCATTAGAGCAGAAGTTGCATCCGGCTCGGACGATTTGTCAATAGTTATCATCTGAAAGCATCAAGAAAATACATATTGTTTCCTTTGGAAATTAGACTTACTATCCATCGGAATTAAACAGTAACAGTAACAGAAAGTGAACAAATACCATGTTAAAATCATTCCTTGCTTCATCAAATTCACCAATAGACATATAGGCAATCCCGCGCCGATAGAGAGCTTTGACATGTGTGGGGTTGCCATCTAACACCTACATTCAAAGAGAATATTTAAATCAAGATGCAAAGATCAAATTTCCAACTAACCACTAATTGAAAATATTAGACATCAAATATTGGACAAGCGGCCGCCACATGATTTACTGATAATGGTGAATTGTATATGATGTCTCATCAACTATAATTTAAGTCAAAGCAAAACAGTGGAACTAATTTCCAGGTAACCAGAAGATGTCAGTGCATTTGCATGTGCAAAGTGCCAAACTTATCCCCTAGAAAATATAAAATACTTAAAAGTAAAACTAGATACGTCACAAATAAATCTATTACACTTACTAGAGAAATAATCAGACATGGAAATGACTAATAAATCATCCATCTGTAAGCAGCATGCATGCAAGGATGCACAATCACTAACCATACGGACAAGGTTTTAAATTTTGGTTTCGGTTTCGGTCGCCCCGGAAACAGAAGCGTTTTGGTTGGAAATTTTTGTTAAAATCCCCGAAAATCACAAAAACATAAGGAAACATATGCAAATAATAGAATTTGAAAAATAAACTTAAAGAAATGCTAGAATAAGCACAAATACACACTTAGAAAACATCAGATAAGCAAGACAACCATTTACAATGGTTTAAAAATATTGAACACCTAATGATCTGCGCACATATGATAATTACCATACATACCAAATTTCACATGTAATTCATATAAATATTTATACATAATATATAATACATGCACCGCAGTTCGCATGCAATTCATACAAATAAATTACGTAACACATACTGACATAGTATCGTATTACACTTAAGATTTTGGTTTATGCATTACGGTCATTTGAGTTTTGATTTCGATGGGGATGGAACGAAAACATTTCGGTCATTTCGTACCGATTTCGGTGGAAATTTAAAACCTTGCACACATACACACTGACCTCACACATGCACATACACAGACATACTGCCAATCCCTGCATTTCAAACCTCGAGGAGGATCAATTAAGTCCTATCTAGCCCAGCCTTCTTAAGTCTTAATTGATTAGGATCTCACTGAGAACATCTCAAACAAAACTGGGTAATAATTATTTTTAACAAAACTAAATCTGGATAATGTAAAAGTAATGTACTCAAACCCCATTTCCCCCCCCGCCTCTCCTCTCTTGCTGGTCACTTGACCTGAGTTTTTAATATCAAGAGGAAACAAATCCTTTTGTATTTCAAATTCTATTCATCTTCCCTAGGCATTAAACGTCATTCCACTCCCCAGTACTCAAATTCTGTAACACAATCCTACTTTAGTTGCACCAGCTAAGATGCATATTAGAAGGGTGTGTGCAGTATTTGAGAGTAACTTTCTGGTGTGCGGGCTTGCATATTAGGCCATAATCCAATAATAAAAACTTAAAAAGGCTTAGATATCTGCCCCATATTCATTTTCATGAGGAATCCGAAACATACCTTATTACATGCTTCAATGGATTTCCTAAATTCACCCATTTTCTGGTAGCATGCTGCAACGTTAAGATTTAAGGAATTCTGCAAACATCAGAAGGAGAAAATCAGAGGCAGAGATGGAAATTGCTTGGAAAATAAGCAGCCTATATCTGCTAGTGCCCCATTTTATTGGTTTTTAATGTCATGAAAGGGAATTTCTAATTGTTCATATGCTTGAAAAAAATCCAGTGTTGAGTAAGTATAACCCTAAAATTAGGTGGAATAAATTGCATGCAAATAGAACTCCTTCCAATGATTTATGAAGGCACTTACTCTTGAATTCAGAAAAATTTTCCCTTCCTCGTCATCTTGTGGATTAACATGATTATATTCCCGAAGAACCTGCCAAGCAACCACCAAATAAATTTAAAAAGACAGTGATAACATCTTAAGAAATCAATTCAGTCTGTGTATTCTACAAAATGGATGTTCAAGCATATGGAGATATATGTGGGCACCAATCTACATAGAAAATTGATGCATCAATTTTTCAAAAGAGACAACTTGAATACTCTATGATGATAGACTTCAAATGTATTCAAAAACCTGAGAAGAAACAAACTTTTGGCTCGAAATTGATATTTTTAGCTGCGGTACAACATAGAAAGGTGGTTTATTGCTACATTGGTACAAAATGATTATTGCTACATCATTAAAACAAGGTGTCTATGAAACAATACATGCCTTCTCATACTTCGCCTTGGCAAGTTCAAATTTTCCTTCTTTGAAGAGCCGGTTGCCCTGAATATGAACAATAGATGTCATGATAGAACTTTCTTCCAGAAAACAGTTAAACTACTAGTAAACCTTTGCACGATTATTTGACTTCCACATTCAAGGAAGCATAAACAGGAAAAGCAATTTTAGAATATAACTTGTCAATGTATCACCAAATGCGCAAAATCAAGAGCAAAATCACTGATGTAAATAAAAATGGAACTTGACTATGTACCACCAATTGAGCAAAAAAGAAATAGCAATATCATTGATGTAAATAAAAATGTAACTTGTCAATGTATGACCAATTGAACAAAAAACAAATAGCTAAAGCTTTCCAAATCACATGCTAGAAATAGCAAATCAAGGAGCTGCAAACTGAGTTGCATAATGATATTCATTTTTGTCCGCAGACCATTATGCTAGACTCTTGTTTCATGGAGGCTAACACTACAAGTACCAATACTCTAGCCAGCGCTGAGAATACTGAAGAAATTTGGCAAGTCAACTCGACTCAGTAAAGAATCAGGTGAGTTACATATTACTGAGAACCAAGGAAAAGGTATTCCCCTTAAAGTCAACTTCATTGACCTTTAGGCGCATCCACCTCTTTGCCAAGCATTACGGAACCCATATAGGCTACGGAACCTTTAGGCGCATTCACCTCTTTGCCAAGCCTTCAGAGAGTAGTGGAATAACTAGCCAAGAGGGAGGAGATAAGCTTTGGATTTGCCTGGAAGTACCTCGGAGAATAGTGGTAAGTATTGTTTGGTTGCCCGGCATAGACTTAGAGTAGGGGAATAAGTAGGGGGTGTCATTACCGATATAGAGAGAGAAGTGAACGAAGGAAGAGCAAAAAACAAAGGAAGAAAGAGAGATAAAACACAATTCCCAAGAAATTTCAAGCAGAAATCCACCTTTTGTGGATTTTGGCGTGGATGTTATAAGGAAGCGACAAGAATGCCACATCAGCAGATATGCAATAATTAGCCAGAAGACATCCTAGGGAATCTCCAAGGAGTTCAATGCTATATCGGCAACCCTTATCTCATAGAAATTGACCAATATACTCATATAAAAAATGATACACTCCTTTTCCATGAAAATGACCAAAATATCCTTATCTAACGAAAAAATGACTAACATACTCCTAACTCATGGAAAATGAGTAGAATACCTATCTTGTAAAAAATGACAAAAATACCCTCTTCTTTTATTTACCCATGTGGCCGTATCTAATAGGGATTATGGTGATTTTGGTTATTATCTATCAGATAGATAGGTAGTCTGGTCATTTTCTATGAGATAGGGGTATTTTTGTTGTTTTCCGTGAGGTTATTTCGGTCATTTTTCATGGAATAAGACTATTCCGATCATTTTCCCTAATATAGGGGTATTTTGGTCATTTTTATTAGGTAGAGTTGTCCCGGCTGCGGTGAATGACATGGATCTAATGGGGCGGCCATGTTGGGTTCTTGCAAAGATACCCTTTACTTTATCATTCCTCTAAATAATTTTCATTGAAAATGCTGCCCAACATCAACCAAGAAGTAAAATTTAAAATCCTAGAAAACTGAAGGATGTGAAACCAAAAAAAAAAAAGGACGGCCCAGTGCACGACGCTCCCGCCATTGTGGGGTCCAGGGAGGGCTAGATGTACGCAGCCTTACCCCTACTTTGCAAAAAGGTTGTATCCGTGACCCAACCCGTGACCACCAGGTCACAATGGAGCAACCTGACCGTCGCTCCAAGGCTCACCCTCTTAAGGATGTGAACCAAACAGTAGAAAAAAAATTCCAAGAAGAAATCCATACTAGAAATTTCCAAAAAAAAAATACTTTCTATGAAAAAAACTTTCTACACATCCAAACACACCCTAAGTTTCTTCTTGGAATACCCCATCGCCTCTTTGTAATTTCTATTCTTTTACTTCATGATTTATTTTATATTAATGTAACTGCTTTTATCATCACAAAAAACCATTGCAATAGGTAGATGGTGATGAATAGGCACCATCTGCTATGGATTTAACTAAACAGCCTTAAAAAGTCTATCGAATGAATTTCAATCTAGATGTAATGGTAAATCATAACTTTCTAATGTACACTTATTAACTTTACCATTTAAATCTGTATTTTAAGCCACACCTTCTTCGTAGCAATGCTATCGTTTTGGAACCTCTAAAATCAAACTCATTACAATTTGTGTCAAGTGAAAATTGCTCATCTGATTGATAATGAAAGTGGAGCACATTCGACCAAATTACATAAAAAAGGGAAATCACCTGAAGCAAAAAAAGTTGGACAATTTGGTGCATGTGCATTATAATTAGGCAGTGAAAGCAGCAATTGAAAAGGCATGCCTCAAAGTATGGCACATCAACCTCAACGATATCTTGCCTGGAAGTAGCAGATAAGTGGCTAGCTGATTCAAGAGATCAAAACATTGGAGTCTTTGTTGGTGAGGACCTATATTGGTTACATATTACCAATAATATGTATGTTGGTAGGGTAATAGGTTATTACAAATGGGTGGTCTTGGCTTTGGGGAATTGTTTCAGACACTAATAGTGGGCTTGGCTTGGCTTATGCAAGTTCATGTGGTGAAGACCAAGCCACCAAAGTAAAGGATAAAACAGTGTGGTTTGGTTTGAAGTGCTTGGAGACCCTTCGATGATCCAAAGTCTAGATTGAAAACGATACTCTTATTGCTATCGAGTGACTTAAGCTTGATTTCAAGTCTCTATGGTAGCTTATTGACCTTTTTAGACTGATGTCGCATTTACTTTTGGGCTTTTCTGAGTACAAGTTAACTGACATCCACCGAGAGGATAATTTCAAGGCTGATAGTCTTTCGAACCATGATGTTTCTTGTTGAGAAGTGCTTTTGTGGCATTACATGACTGTATTGTACTTTTTTGTTTTTTCCTTTTGTTTGGGGCCCTTTTGTATAGACGTTTCCACCACTGTTTGTGGTTTTCTTAAATGAATTACATGGTCAGAAAAAAGGGAGAGGGGATGATGCAAAATGTGCGGCGTGGAACAAGTCATTCAACTTCTATTTTTGACATCTTATGTATAACATGTTTTTTGGGCATCAAATCTTGTTCATTTGACTTGAATTTGGTATCATTAGAAAGGTTTTTCGATTACCTATCTAACGAACCCAAGATCATGCGAATTGGATGTGATTTGACAAAGTTATGGATAATTTACAGACATGCTACATAACTATTACGGGATTTCTATTATAGAGTTATTTTAGTGATGTTTCTAACTTTTATTTGTGTTGTTTCATATTGAGATTAAATGTTTAGGTCATAAGTTAGCATTTAGGGTTTTTATTTTTGGGTTTTGGCCATCTATACAATGTAACAATACGATGAAGGAAAAAGATAAAATTTGAATAAAGTTAATTATTGGAACATTCTCTATGAAGAGAGCCTTGGTTCTTTCACGTGGTACAAGGAGCTTTGCTTCTTCATGTGTGATATTGAAATTTTTCCTCCAAAATCATGGTATGGGTTTTAAAACCCCCATGAGTTGATATAGTCGCTCCATGTATGATCTCCATCTTGTGTTGCTACTGGACGGTTCCTACATCAGCGGAGGGAGGGAGTGGGGAGGAGAATGGGGATATAGAGATCTAGTTGTGAAAAAATAATCCATTCATAATTTGATTTGTCAATTTGGTTCTCATTTTGAGTTTTAGGTAAGTTTCAGTGTTAATTTAATAGCACATATTTATCATTATGGGCTCAAAACATTTACTTATACACTAAGAATTCTTCCCATAATTTGAGTCTAACAGGGTGATTATGCAGGTTTCCATGTAAAAGGGCTCCCAACTAGATTTTAGGACAAAAAATCCTCGTAGATCCTGAAAATTTTCAATTTAGATATCATTTTGAGTTTCAGGTAAGTTTCAGTGTTAATTTAATACCATTTATTTATCATTTTGGGCTCAAATTGGAGGCTCTATCATTCATAATGAGGAAGTGCAATGGCTTACATCTCATTGAAATTTATCCCTAAATCCATGACCCTAAAATTCAGATTTTCACTTGAATAATGGATATTGTGGAAGCTTTAGGGTGTGATAAGTAGGATTGGGAACTCAATGGGTGCTACTCATCTACTCGATTTCCTAGCAGTCTTTGTCCAGTAGAGTTTGGATCTATTCCCTGAGGCTAATGGACTAAGAGTTTAGGGATTACCAAAGTAGTTTCTTGGCGGGTGTTTAGGGTAGTCTCTACAAGTTCAACCTCAACTTAAGTTCTTTAATTTTACAGTAATCAGAGACATGATCTGTTCCAAAGAGCCTTCAAATGAAATAAACTTTGATGGCTTGATCTCCTTCTCTTTCTCCTATATCTGCAACATCATTTGGCCTCTAGATAAAATGTGGTGTCAAAAATAATCAACTGAGTTTAGTTTCGATTCAACCTGCAGTAGGGCATTGATGGAGTCAATAGTCCTATTTAAACATTGTAAACTAACATTAAATTCTCGAATTTGCCAAAACGATAGTTGTTTCAATTTCCAGTAGCTACCAAATGATCAAGAACAAGAAAAGATAACCAAATAGTGCAAGAATAATCATAAATGATATATACAAAATTAAATATAAGGAAAGATGATGTAATAGAGCAAGAAAAATAAAAAAAATGCTATGTACAAATTTAAATTAGATACCATACCGTGTCTTTAATTTTGTCTGCTTCCTCCATTATACTTTTGAAGCTTAAACCAGTCCAGTCCTGCAATATGAATCTCAGCCATGAATAAAAAAGTGAATTTTGCCACTTAAATCTTTTAAAACCAATTTATTAATTAGAATACAAGGGAATTGATATGTACCTGTCTAACTAAACAATAAGCTAATTATCTTAGTAACATAAATAACTTATTCTTATGAGTTACTGATGATTAAATTGCATGAATTGCAAATTCAATAGAAGTAGATGTTAAGTTGCGGGCTTGTGGTTCATTGAGGACAACAAATCTAGTGTGGTGCCCATAGGAATCAGTGGTGGAGATGAAACGACCTATACAGGAAAGACAACTCAATAAAGGGGAAAAAAACAGAGAAAATCCCTCATCCCATGCCTTTGTTTTTGTCACTTTTGATTGGATTGTTAAAGTACTGCTGTAGGTGTACTAAAGTTCTTAACAGTTTGTTAGTGTGAACTCTAAACAAGCATATGCATCAAGTAAGCTTATTGTTATTCGTTTTCTGCCCAGTAGTTTTGTAATCTCGACAAGGATACATCTATGCACTAAATTCCACTTGATTGCCATTTTGCTGATAGCAACTTAAGTTTTACTTAAAATTTAATTTGATGTTTGGAGGTATACAGCCTATAAAAATATTACTGGTGTGCTAGCTCATGCTATTCATTATTCTGTGAGTAAATCAAGGGAATTTCTTTCCATTTTTCCAGCCGCAATGTTATGTATACTCAATGGCCTCCATCATATTATTGCGTGATCTAAACAATTCATTTGTTGAGCCCAAACATAGATAGGCTGTTTCTTGAAAATCTTCTCCATAAGAAGTTCCTGACCCTCTGATCTGAAGAGGTTTCTATATTGTGCTGTTCATTTTAAAATTCCACATATATGAGGGTTAGGATCCCAAGGAGAAGATTTTTAGGCACTACCTATCTACGCCTACTACCCACAAATGAATGAGGGTTAGGGTTAGGGTTTTAGGGTGTACTATGTAAGTAGGTGACGCCCTGATGGTGTGTAGAGTTTCGTAGGTAGAGGATTGGGTATTACAATTTAAGAAGTGTAGTGTAGGACCGAGAAAGTAGGGTTTGATATTTATTTATTTTTTTTGGGTAGGTAAGCTGGGATCGAACCTATGACCTCAAGGTTGAGAAACAAAGCCTCAAGCATCGAGCTACAGGCCCAATCCCGGGTTTGATTTTTTAAGGGATGGCATTAAGCTATACGGATGAGAATGGGAGATGAGTGAGGGTTTCAAATGTAGGGTTTAGGATTAGGTCTCAACGATTCCATAAGTGGAGAAAGATACGATCCTTGGTGTAGGAAATGATGAAAATCCCAACGACTCTATAAGCAAAGAACGTAAGATCCTTGTCCTTAAGAGAAGGAAAAATAACAAAAGATGAATAAATAAGGAAATAAAATAAAAAGAGAACATAAATCTTAGGTCTCAATGATTCCATAAGTGGAGAAAGATATGATCCTTGGTGTAGGAAATGATGAAAATCCCAACGACTCTATAAGTGAAGAACGTAAGATCCTTGTCCTTAAGAAAAGGAAAAATAACAAAAGATGAATAAATAAGGAAATAAAATAAAAAGAGAACATTAATCTCCATTCATGAATCCATGATTGTTTGGCTCTAATACCACGTTGAAGTGAAGATACGTCCCAATATTGTATTGACATGCAAAAGAAGAAGAAGCAAATTAAGAAGAAGAAGAAACCGATGACAAGGATTGAGTAAGATAGGAGAGGAGAAAGAATTCGTGTAAGTTCATCCCAACCCTAAGAATACATCCTATTTATAATCCTCGCCATAGTTTCAAAACTCCCCCGTGTCATCATGTACTCCCCTGAGTCGACTACTTTTTACCTTGGCCGTGTTCTGGTCTGATTACGCATTTTGCCCTATAAAGCCAATCAAAACACCTTTGACTCTCCCGAGTTATGACCGCGTCAACCTAGTACTCAGCCACATCAACCGAGTACTTGACCGTGTCGTGCCGAGTCAACTAGGATTTGTTTTGGCCGCGTGTTGACCAGCATCCGCATTTTAAAACATTGATCCTCACATAAGTCTAATTGCAGAGTATTCCATTAGGACCATCCAATGATGGGCATTATCTAAAGTACATAAAGTAGTACCTTTAATTCAACTAGAAACATCGATTGGTGGCAGTGGGCCCTATCTAACTTAACGTCTTCAACACATGTAATTTCTGCAATTTCAGATTAAAGAAACATGACAGCTTCATAATCCCTGATTGTTTCAAAAAATTGCAAAATGGAAAAAAAAATCAAAAAAACAAGAAGAAACTAAATCTGAAAAAAAGAAAAGAAAAGAAAACTCGTCAGATTTATGTGAGGCTTATAAATAAACATAATCCCTGATTGCTTCAATAAAGCTGATTTCTCCTAGATGCAACCCAATTCAAACTCATTAGACCAGTAATGGGAAGCAACAAATTCTCTGCCACAAGGAGGGGACAACATGAGTACACAGAGACTTACATATACCTACTGTGTGTAATCTTGTGTGTAAATGCAGCAAACATGAATATTTGCTCAGGTGTATGTATCTACATAAGTACAAACAGAGAATATACATCAAACTAATATAATCAAAACCATAGCATTAGAATTACAGTAAGCAAATCTTTCAAGCATTTTGATAGGAAAAAATTCAGCAGTATAACAGATCACTATAACAGTCTTAAGTCATACTAAGAATAACTAACATCCAAGCATATCCATCAGCTTTGCAAGTTAGATGACAGTGCCACAAAACAAAATGAAAGTACAGGAAAATGGATCACTCATCAAGAAAAGATACCTGATGCAAATAAACACTTCTGCAAAATCAATCATATCTTGAATTTGTTACCATTTTCAAATTTCCAGGAAAATTTATATGAATCCTTATAATTAACAGAAAAGGAACTGATGATTAAAACGGCAGTTTAATACCTTAGGCATTTCAAAACCAAGCAGCTCTATTTCCCACTGAACGTAAGCACCGTCAGGAACATTGGCAGGCCTGACCATGAAAACTTATACCGAGTGATCTTATGGAAGGGGTTTCTTCATGGAGTCCAAATCTGCTTCCCAAATTTGAAAAAAAAAAAAAAACACTATGATTTGGAGAAGTAACCTCGGAAATTTGTCATATGCATAGTCTGGGGGGCACGTAACGAGAGCTATCTCTCCGGGCAACATGAGACGTACACTCATTTCAAGTCCCTCGGGTACCTATCACACATGAGAAATAACAAGTCCGTCTCAACAATAAACAGTAGATAAGTTAATCAGCAACCATGAGTATAACTAGAAAGGTAGCTGGTTTATAACCAATCTAGCATTGGAGGATTATGATAACTAGATAGAGATGTTCGCAACAAAATTTACATGCATGAAATGAAAATAAAAGAAAAACCTCTGATTATTCAACAAGAGGTTCCATATCTAAATATAGATTTCGACCTTTTTTATAAGAATCATCCAAGAAGAGGAGCTTCTTTCGAATCATAAGAGAATTTATACAATATGACTCTTTGTAAAAGGGACATCCCCATAGACAAATTCTTTTGGGTTCTAGACAATATTAACAACTTCGCTTTTGACTCTGTTTATGTAAGAGTGTCTCATAGACAATATTAACGACTTCGCTTTTGACTCTGCTTATGTAAGAGAGTGCTTATCTAAGAGAGTGCTTCCGAAAGAGGAACTCCCTTGAATTGTAATTTTTTTACTATTCTTTTGTAAAGGTCCTCCCGGAAAATGAACTCCTTCAATTAGTAGAAGCGTTAGACATCCCGAAACGTGAACTCCTTGAGTTGTAGATGTATTAGCCATTTTTGCTCTTCTTTTGTAAAAGAGTCCTCCCGGGAGAGGAACTCCTTTGAGTCATAGAGAAACAACTTAGGTTTTACTCAACTTTTGTAGGAGAGGAGTCCTAGAAGAGTGACTCCATTGACTTGTATTTTTTATTATACTTTTGTAAAAGGTCTTCCCGGAAGGGAACTCCTTTGAGTCTTACTTCCCCTTTAAGGAAAGAAGTCTTCATTTTAGATCTTCCGGAGGAAAGAAATCTTCATCTTAGAGGAAGTCTACTTTGTTCTCCTTGAAGAAAAGGCTTTGAACATGTGTCTTCTTCCCGAAACAAGTCTTTTTTTCTTCTCGGATCTCTGGCAGGAAAAAACTTTAAACATACCTCTTTTCCTTTCCAGAGAAAGTTTTTTCCATCTCAGATCTTGCGGAAGAGGAGTCTATAACGCAATGAAACTGCAAAGGCAAAAGAAAGAAAGAAATTAAAATCTTTCTCACCTTTCTATTTTTTTTCTCCTCTTTTTGTTTTTCTCCTTGAGCGTAGCTTTTCTCCAAAAAATACGATCCAGTCTCCAAAAGAATCCCCTTTCTATTAATAAAATTTGACGTGGGTTGTTAGCAACTGCCGCCACATCCCTCACTTTAGGTTCCATGTTTCTCAATTTCCTATTAGCAACTACCACCAAATCCCTTACTTTATGTTTCATGTTTCTCAATTTCCTCCCTCATGAGAAGTTATTCAACTTCAATGTTTTTTTATGAAATGGAGATGACTTATTCGTTCCCTCGTGAAAGCTTACTTTAATATTTTTACATTTCCTTAAATTTAGGAACTCCCTTTCCTAGCCTTAGTCGTTGGTTTTTCCAACCATTTTTATTTTTTATTTTTTTGAATGGCAATAAACTAATTAATCGGAAAAGAGACCGAGATGGTCGATACAATGAGAGACAAGGAAAGACAACACAAAGATACACAACCCAAAAATAAAGATGGAAGAGCAAAACTCAGAGTGGCAAAGAATCAAACATTTCTAATGATTCCTTTACCACACCCTCCCTGGCTAGACTATCAGTAACACCGTTTGTTGATCATCTAACATATTGAAAGACAATAGATGAGGATCCCATCCAATCAAGAATCTCGTCGAAGAAGAGATCAAATTTACATGGATGATGACGGGAACCGCTAATCCAATGGATTATGTTTAGAGAATCCCCTTCTACCAGAACTTTATCCAGGTTATCTTTATCTAATAGCTTTATGCCTTGGTGCACTGCACGCACCTCTACCTCACTTGCATCTGCAATGCCAATAGGCCCTGCAAACGCCCAAAGAACCTCCCCTAACTCATTTCTTAGGACACCCCCAATTCCAGTGGGACCAGGATTCCCCAAACTAGACCCATCAAAATTAAGCTTCAAAAAGCCATGGGCCAGGATCCCAATCCTGCACAAGCTTATGCTTTTGTTCTACACTGGGGCATATCTCCTTCCACCTGCACAAGCTTATGCTTTTGCTCTACACTTCGGCAGATCTCCTTCCACCTGTTCTAAAGGTCAAAAGCAGACACAAATTTGAAACAAGGAATGGTCTATACCCTAGATATGGTCAAAGCTACCATTTTTCTTTTTTTATTAAAGCCTTTTATTTTGCTTTGTTCTTTTATACTTCTTGAATTTAGGAATCTCCTTTTTTAATTTCTATGAGACCAATTTTCCTTTTACCACGAGTTTTTACTTCTTTTTTTTTTTTTTTTTTTTTTGCAAAATTTTATAGCTCAAAGGAAACAGGAACCGAAATAGCACTCTATATTTTCTAAAAGTTAGAACACAAATATGGACACAGTATAACTAGAAAGGTAGATGCTCTATAACCAATTTAGCATTGGAAGCCTATCATACCTAGATACGGAAGCGGGAACAGAGACACGACTTTGTATATTTCAAAATTTAACTAAGCCTTTGTCCCAACTAGTTGGGGTCGGCGGATAATATATGAGACCAAAAATATTATAAAGTTATCTAGATTTAACCTAGAAGATGGAACTAATAATACATTGATTGTAGAACATACAAGACTCAAACATTCAAAATTATACTCCCAGATATGGGACACTAACAAGGAAGAAATAGATAATTTAAAGGGAGTGGCATATGTTTCAAACATGATAGTTATTTTAATCAGCAAAATTATCCATATAATATCCAATATCGTCTTTGGTCTTTCGCGTTACATTGGGAATACACAAGCATCTGTGTATCATATTTGGATGCTAAAAAGCTAACTAGGGAAAGATCCATCCATCATTGGTATGCCTTCTAGGAACAAAAGGTAGCAAATTCAGAAAGTAGAGTTGAAGATTCTTCTATCTGGTATAAACAATTAGTAAATACTGAACGAATACATGGTAAAAAACATTTTTGAAGCCACTCATCTTTTAGTTGACTTTCTCTACAAAAAAAAATTTCTACTGACATTAAGAGGGTTTTCAATGCCCTCTGAAACTATGAACCCATTGACTTTTCACCCATAGTTTTAAAACTCCCCCCGCGTCCTCGTCAACTTCTTTTTACCTTCGCCAAGTTCCGCATTGTGCCGCATCCGCATTCCACATTTTGCCCTATAGTCAATAAAAACTCCTTTGGCTCTACTGAATTATGACGTGTCAACCGAGTACTCGACCACACCGTGCCGAGTCAACTAGGATTTTCTTCATCCACGTTCTGCGCCACATCTGCATTTTTCAACACTACTTTCACTTCTAATTGCTCATTTCCATCCATTCACAAGTTCCAATGATTCTGGAGATAAGGACCTCAAAATTACCTTCAATGTAAATCCAGGCCCGCTTAGGCTACATGGGAGATTGTTGCTTAATAGGCCATCATTCCAGAATTGTAGAAGCTATGACGTCGTTTGTTGAGCCTCTCCATCCTACCATGGTTTTAAATTTCCCCGAAACAACCGAAATGTTTTTATTTTCATCCCCATTGAAACAAAATCTACATGAATTCCTTCCTCGTAATTATTTCCGCAAAATTTAAACCGAAATTTCTGAAATTCGATCAAAATTCCTGCAATTCAATCTAAATAGTAGGAATGACAAAAAATGGAAAAATGTTATGATTTGCATTTCATTTCATTTCATTAATGTAGAGAATGATATTTGGTAGGAAACATCCTTGCATTGCACAACAAAATAACTGTATTTTATGCAAGGGAAGCCAGATCGGCATGGACAAATAATATCTCGTAACTCTGTGGTATTGACATAGAGTTAGGATCCTTAGAGGGGAGACTACTCATAGTACTATCATATACTTCATTAAATTGTACCTCTTTATTGACTTTACTGTTCGAGACATGTGCGACAATGCATGTCACTAGGTGTTCAAAGTGATTAAGCCATTATGGATGGCTTTCTTGCTTATGTGATGGTTTTCAAGTATTTTCCAAAGTTTCAACTTAAAATTTCATCATTTGCATATGTTTCCATATGTTTCCGTGATCTTACAAGATTTCCACCGAAACCGAAATGTTTTTGTTTCCGTGCCGACCAAAACTGAAACTGAAACCGAAATTTAAAACATTGCATCCTACACATGAGATTGATAGCCTAATACCCCTCTCCTCCACTAGCCAACCTCCCAACGAGTAGTTAGACGCCTTGTCACAATCAATTTTCAAAGATGGCACTTTATCAGACTCTTTTTGGTTCATTTCAATTATAGCTTTCAAACAGATTCTCAAGATGGAGATTCTTTCTTCTCAAAGACTCATTATCTACAGTACAAACTGTAAAAGGAAGGGTAAAGTTCCACGTAGCTAGGGATTCTAGAAGAGGATTGTGAAGATGAAAAAAACATATCTTGAAGAAGATATTCTACAAATTTCTTGATTTCATGGAGACATTTGCCAAAAAATCAACATGGACATAGGAGCTCTTAGATGGTATCTGAAAAATATAGCACCTTCAATTTTATAAAACATCAGGATTCTAGATTGTTGTGCAGATGTCTTGTGTTCTGCCATTATACAGGACCCCTGACGAACTCATGTGCGTGAAGCACAAAAGGGTTGAGCTGTGCAGTTAGCTCGCTGGGGGTGCAAGGGACAGCGCGCCATTGTTGGAGTTTACGGGGTAACGCCCAGAAGGAAAATTTAATTTACAGTTTTACTATAAAGGGTATTTTGGTAATTTTATGTATGTAGTGGCGTTGATTTATAAGTCGCAAGTCAGGGTTACGGGAGCAGGGTTTTTTTCTGTGTTTTCTTGGCCAAGAAGAAGAGAGATTGTAACCCTAGACCGAAATAGTGAAGATCTTCACCCGTGGATGTAGGCACACTGCAACTCAACTCAACAAAGCCTCTGTCCCAAACTAGTTGGGGTCAGCTAAATGAATCCTTAAGAAAAATTTCAGGAAGATGACCTGCGAACCACGTAGGCACACTGCGAACCGCATAAATCTTGTTTTTTCTTATGTGATTGTGTTTCTTTGCATCAATTTTGGTGTTTTTGCTGCACATCGTGGTTGATCCTTACTCGAGAATGTATTCTCGGTTCTTTACACAGATGTTTAAGCCCACACCCCATGCTCATTTAGTTGGAAGATGATCTTGACTAAAATTGCAAAGCCAGTATAATAAGACAAAAACAGAAGAATCAAGTAGGTAAGAGATTCATAACTCACAAGCCCTTCTCCAGAACCGAACTCCAGAGGCAGATCATTGTTATCAACCCGTGTATCATAGAACACAGTCCTTTGTTCATTAGCAAGCATGCCCTTATAATGCACGCGTAGCAGACTATCATGAAGGGGGCAATCCATTGGAAATTCACCTAATAGTTACCATGATACAAGAGCAGCATCAAATGGTATATACATTAATGTGAAAAAAACTGATATATATTATATATATATAGACATATGCATAGATCTCACAGTCGATGATGCAGGCTAGGCCAGGATCCTACTAAAATCAATGCATTAATAAGACAGCAATTTTAAGTCAGGTAATGATCTCCGAGACTATCCATTAGATGTAGATGACATATAATTTATCAGATAATGCATCCCAGTTCCAGAGCAAGTGAAACTGGTAGTAAGATCACAAATCATATCAAAGAAATGTTTTCAGGAATCAGTAATCATCAACTAATGACTTTGTTACTAGTCATAATCAAGTAGACATGGACAACAAAATCAAACAGAACAGTTCAAAGGAGAGGGCATTCCTATAAGAAAGAAAACAAAGTTAATTGTTCGGTATCCGATGACAATAACAATATAAATTGTTTGCATGTTACTATCTGGCCTTTTAAGAGAGGAATTCCCTTATGTTGTTTTAATGTTTGACGTACTGTGAAAAATACAAAGTTCAACTCATTTTGAATCTGAATTCACCATGATAATATCATGCCTAAGATAATAATGATAATAATAGTATCAATGATAAAAATACCATTGAAACCAGTAAGTATATGAAATAACAATGATAATAATAGTATGTTCTTTGTTCTAAAAATTATTTTAAGATATTAGCTACATATCTATATATAAAGATACCATTTTTCAGTCAAGTAATGTTCTTCGAGACTATATATTAGCTTTATATGACATACATTTTGTCAGATAATGCTTGCCAGCTCAGGAGACAATTGAAACTGTAGTAAGATCACAATACTTATTTTATTTTATTTTTTATTTTCTGAATGGTAAGATCCTAAAACTTATGAGAGATCTGTTTTCAAGAATCAATGATATCCACTAGCAACTTTGACAATAATCATAATCATGTAAGCATGGACAACATAAAAAACAGAACAGTCCAAAGGAGTGGACATCACTATCAAAAAAGAAAACATGGATGGTTGTGCAGTATCCGATGAAAAGGGCACCCCAGTGCACGAGGCTCCCGCCATTGCGGGGCCTGGGGACGGCTAGATGTACGCAGCCTTACCCCTACTTTTCAGAGAGGTTGTTTCCGCGACTCGAACCTGTGACCACCAGGTCACAATGGAGCAACCTTACCGTTGCGCCAAGGCTAACTAACCCTCTGCAGTATCCGATGCCAAGAACAAAATAACATGCTTGCATTTTATTATCTGAACCTTTTATGAGAGGAATCCTCAAAGTTTGTCTTAATATTTGATGTTCTGTGAAAAATATGAAGTTTCATCAACCCATGGTAATTCTGAATTCACCATAAAAATGTCATACCTAAGATAAACCAATGAAAATAATGACAGTGAACCACAGGTGGCACCATATATCTATATAGAAAGATGTATTGCAACATGAATTGGATGCAATAATACTCAAAATGACATTGAATCATGGTTTTAAATTTCGGCCAATTCGGATTTCAGTTGCGATCGATACCGAAATTTTGCGAAAGCAGAAATTTCGGATTTACCAAATTTCTGCGAAATTGAATTTTTTTTTTAAAAAAATATAGTATTGTTAAAGTTTAAAAGATAAATAACGCCTTTCTCCAACAGCTTAAGCTTTTGGAGAAGTTGGTAAGTTAACATGGTGTCAGAGCCAAAGATCTCGAGTTCAAACCTCCCGGATAGCAAAAATCAACATGCGATGGTCGGCCCAAAGTGGGACCACATTTGCCACGTGTTTCCCAAGTGGGCCACACGTGTGGGGGAGTGTTAAAGTATAAAAGATAAATAACGCCTTTCTCCAACAGCTTAAGCTTTTGGAGAAGTTGGTAAGTTAACAAGTATTAATCCGAAATTTCGGCCGAAATTACCAAATTTTCATAAATAATAAAATAATACTTTTTATTACCAGATTTCTGCCGAAATTTCAGGATTTCGGCCGAATTTTCAGTTTCGGCCAAGTCTGAAACCGAGAAACAGAAATTTAAATCCATGCGTTGAACCACACAGGTGGCACAGCACGGTACCAGATCTGGGATAAGACTTACCACTACCAGAATAAGTTCAATTCAGAATACTCAAGGCATCACCAGCAGTAATGTCTCATTGATATCAATTCAAATCACAAGAACCAAGCTGAATTTCTTAGGAAACTAGCTGGTCAACATAGGAAACCAACTTTCAACTCACTGATGAACTGCAAATATAAGGAATCTAAATCTTTTGTCAATGGCCAACCAAATCCATACTTCCAATAGAAAATGGAACTAGAAAAGATGTTCCACAGTAACTTCCGCACCCCTAACAAAATATAGATGAAACCAGACACCAATTTGAAACCTTTCCCTTTCATTTTTTGAATTAGAAACTGCCAACAAAAAATTCCAATTTTAGTAGGGATGACGTTAGTCCAAACCCATATAGCTAATGGGGCATCGATCCTTAGACTTTATCAAATTCAGGGAGACACTTAGGACGAAGGCTGGACTCGGGATCTTGCAGGAAGAGAGATTGAAGCCAAAAGTTGATAGCTATAAACTCAAGACATTCTTTAGGAAACAAAAATTGAAAATTAAGCGACTCAAAGAAGGTGAACATAATAAATAAAAAGTTCAAAACTCAGCTATGTTGAGAAATACATTATTTATATTTATGCAGATCATTACGTCATGTAAGCACATTATTGTCATTTTGTATTATTCTAGTTAAAAGATGCCAATTGATAAATGTTGCTAATGGGATAGAATCCAGAGTTACAAATTCATCAATTTTGATTTTTTTTTTATTTTTTTTTTTTTTTTGCTTCGATCATTTGGTTCCTTTTCCTTGCTCTGTTTCAGCTTTTTCCTCATTTTATATTAATGAAAGTCACTTTTTTGAAGAAAAAAAAACACAAATTCAAGCCATATGTGGAAGTAGTTAAACGGATCAAGGAAGCAGGAATCTCTACTCAGAATGGGGAATCTTGATTCCTCGAAAATCGATTCCGAAATAGGAATCTTCTCGATTCCCCGATTTTTGGAAATCCCATTTCGGAAACGTGGGAAACACGATTCCCACTCAATGGGAAATTCAATTCCCACTCTATACGAAATGCGTATCCCACTCTATGGGAAGTGCGTTTGCTATCTACCCTCCTTGTCACTTGCTAGTCCTCTTCTCTTCCTCTTCTTAGTATTTACATGTAAAGTTATTTAAATACTTACGATTTACATGTAAAGCTATTTAAATACTTAAGATTTACATGTAAATAAGGGAATAACTCCCATTTGAATCTATTAAAAATAGTTCCAAGACCCAAATCTAAAACGATAAAAATTCAACTTTCCAGTTCTAGTACAAAATTCAAGAAAAAAGGGTAGAGTCAAAATCTTAACTCCCAAACGATGGGGTATCTTTCCAATTTTAAAATTCATAAATTCTATCATATCCAAACATTATTAAATCTCAAAAGTCCGGTAAAAAAATCTCATAATTTGGTTTCCAAAAAATTTTCTTCTTGTCAGGCACTGGTCAACACATGCATTTCAGCTGATAGTGATTTTCCTTTAAGTAAATGTCGGACCCTTTAATAATTTGGTTCATATAATTATTTCTTATATTTTTTAGTAATAGTAATTTTTATTTTTATTTTATATTTTTAAATATTTAACTATTAAAAAAAGTCTCCGACCCTTCACGCTTCCCGCCTTCCTGAGAGCCTTCACTTCCCGCTTCCCGCTCTGGCAACCTTGAAATGGATCACCCTAGAGTCCATATCACCACTATCAAACTCAACAGATCAAACTACCTTGAATGGCCAGAATCTACAAATATTGTTTATTTGACAGTTGTTCTTGGATATATCGGTTAAAGGAATTGTAAAACAGGAGGTTGTCTTGGGTATGTGATGGTTTCTAAGAGTATTTGTGTTATTCTAGCATTTCCTGAAGTTTCATCGTTTTATTCTTTCATTTGCATATGTTTCCTTGATTTTACAAGATTTCTGCCGAAATATCCAACCAAAACCGAAACATTACTGTTTCTGTGGAGACAGAAACTGAAATCAAAATTTAAAACCTTGAAGAAAACAATGCAAGACATTCCAATTGCAATGTTTTATTAGCAACAACTGAGAATATAGTTGTCCACTTATTACAAAAATTGGAGATTAGAACATAAATTTTCCTTTTGTTACTCTTGGATGGGTAAACCATTTATAGGGATATGATGGATTATGGCTTTCCTAATGCAAAAATTACATGGTATGGTTTCCTTTTGTTATGGCTTATGATGGGTAAGCCATAAGCCATATGATGGATTATGGCTTTCCTTTTGTTACTCTTGAAAGCCTAATGCAAAAATTATGGCTTTCCTCATGTCCCCCACGAAAACACTGGATTCTTATTTCAATCCAATTTTTTTGTCCACTTTTGCATTCAGGATGGAGGGTTTATTTCCATGATCAGATGTAGAGGAGGAATGGTTTAAGATATCTTTGGGCGAGGAAGCAAGGTTTTCGTACGTTTTTAAAAAAAAAAAAAAAATTAATTTCACGATGTTGAATTGGGTAATGGCTAGGCTGTGTGAGCCAAATGACAAAAATGGCAGACAACGAAGAGAAGAGGGTGAGGAGATGGTTATTTCTGATGAAATTGTACAATCCTCAAAAGAAAAAGGAAAAATAGGGGCACGATTATAAAAAACATGGGGCCATAAGCCATATAGATAAGCTCTATACATGTATGTGTGTGGATAAATAAATATAATATGTATATATGTGCAAAATGAATAGATAATATAAAATTAAGCATTTTAGGTGAGACAATTTAGAATTGCAAATATCTTCCAAATAAAGTACATGTGACTTATTAGAACTCTACAATTTTACTTGAGCACATAATAAATTTTTGCTTGATAAAAAGCTCATAAGGTCATCATAATTGTGCACAAAAATCCTTACAGTTCCACATGAAACTCTTAAAAGTCCACACATGCATTACCATCCAGCTTATATTAATTTGAAATTGGAACTAATACAAAAGGTCAGAAGAGACAACCTTTGCCATCAACCATCCGGCGTTTTATAAGACGACCATCACCAAGCATGTCTCGCACCTGTCAACGTGCAAATTGAAAATTAGAAGAAATAAATTCCAACCAAGAGAAAGTTTCATTTCCACACCAGCCTCAAGAGTTTAACCAAATCATAAATTCCTAATATGCCAAGAATGGATGAAGATGAAAAAATTACATAAATAATAATGTCATAAATATCTGAGAGCAACAATTCTTAAACTAAACCAATGTAAAGACATATAGTCGGACTTCTTGCAGTAAAATTTTAATGATGCAGATCTTCTAACAGGTTGAGGCAGAGTGTCAAACATAAAACAATCTCATATTGCTGAAGATGCACTGTTGGCAGAAATGGAATTTCTGATTCAGATCGATGATGAGGGACACCTGAATAAAACGGACTAGCTCCACTTCAAACTGCACCTCGTCATAACCTTCTACCACTGGCATGAAAGGAGATTGAGTCAAGTAAAGACTGCTGACGTATATCACTGCCTTCTCTCCTCGTGTCATTGTTCCTATTCCCATCTCAAGCCCTTTAGGTACCTAAACTAAAGAATAAACAATAACAAAGATCAGATTTTCAACAAAGAAATATGGCTAAAGCTAGAATTTTAGGAAGAAGAAATATATATAAATATTAAATTTTATTTTAAATTATGCACTGAACGGGTTTTAATACACTAACAACCAAGGTTTTAAATTTCGACCAAAATCCGAAATTTCGGATTTCGGTCAGGACTGAACCCGAAATCAACTGAATATTCCAAAATTTTCGGGAAAATGTAATTTTTTACAAGATTTCAGCCGAAATTTCGGTTTCGGCTATGTCCAAAACCGAAACCGAAATTTTAAACCTTGCTTACACTCACCTGAATCAACTAATCAGCAAGCCAGAGAAATAGAAACAAGAAATCCAGGCAAACTAATTAAAATAATGAATAAATGTCATCTCTGAGATACTGAACAACACTCCCAAGTTGGTAAAACAAGAAATTCAGGCAAACTACTTAAAACAATGAATCGATGCTGTATCTGAGATACTGAGCAACTCTCTCAAGTTGGCTGAGCCTAACGTGGCTCACACACACAGCAAGTTGCATCTCATGTCCATCTAGAAGCATGGTCTAGATCTTGTAGTAGTGCATCTAGAAGCATCCCTCTATAAATGATGAAGAGCTAGACCACAGATAATAAAGGAACATAAAAATGACAGCAGATATAGGAAGTGTTCATAAACCTCAGCTTTCCCAAAGATGAAGAAGAATGGTTCTCCTTCTGTATGTGACAGAATCAATTTTCCATCACCCGCGTTAGCAGTAATCCTGAAAAAAGCAACAACATAAGGGTTAAAAGTATCTTCCCAAACAAAATATTATAAATCTACAAGTTTTTAAGATTCAATATATTAACTAATTTTAATGAGAAATAATGGCACGTTTATGATTTAGATTGAACAATTATTCCAAAAAAGCAGAATCCTCCAGCAATGCTCTGTGTTCTACTCTTACAACTTCTACTCAAGATAACTCACGTAGTCACTAATTATAAACCAAAGTTTCAGATTTCGGTTTCAATATCAGTTTTGGTTGCCACAGAAATGGAAACATATAGGTCTCGGTCAAAAATTGAGGTAGATACCTTGTAAAATCGGCGAAATGTACGGAAACAAATGGTGGAAATTCAAGATGGAACATAAGGAAATGCTAGAACAAGTAAAAAATATATTATTAGGGACATGTTATCAGCACTACTGTATTTTGATGAGGGCACTTCTCTTTATTAAAAGTACGGTATGGCCCGCACCATAGGATGATTCAAACCGTCCATTAGATGGGCCACAGCCTAAATAGGTTGTGCCCCAAAAATTATTTCCATAGGTTGATCCTAACCCTCCGATCTATAGAAGGTTAGGGTCAACCCTCTAACATTCAAATCGGAGGGTTAGAATCAACCTATGGAAATGATTTTTGGGGCAAAACCTATTTAGGCTGTGTCCCATCTAATGGCCGGTTTGGATCGTTCTATGGTGCGGGCGATACCGTACTTTTAATAAAGTGAGGAGTGCCCTCATCAAAATACAGTAGTGCTGATAATATTTCCCTATTATTATTAAGAACCATCACATAAGTAAGACACGCATCTAATGATTTAACATCTAAAATCAATTGAAATGCGTTGCCACACATATCTAGAACAATAAGGTGCATTCTAAACTCAAAGTATAAAACAATTAAAATTGTTATAAATTATTCTATTTATATAAGTTACTTGTCAATTCTATTTTTATTTATTTTTAAAACTTATTTATTATTTTTTTATATTGTTAATATAAAGAAATAGATATTACCCCTACATTTAAAGAATCATCTAACAGAAATAAATAAAATAATTGATTTTTAAAATAAAATATTATTATGTTTATTTTCTAATTATATTTTCAAAATATATTATCCTCTTTTTAAATGATTAAATCTATGGAAAATGAAATTTCATGAATTAATCTGCATGCAAATGCCAATGCAAAAAAAAAAAAAAAAACTGACCGTCGTAGTTAAAAATGAACGGTTTGGAAAGATTTCGGCCGATATTTCGAAGCTTCAACTGAAATGAGGTAATTTATATACTGATGATGAAACGCTTTAGTCGACACAATTGAAACAACATCGACATGACGTCAAAAATGGTAGAAATTTCAACAAAAATGAAATATTGTATTTTTCTGACTGAACTGCATAATCGTTTCAGCTAAAGCGAAACCAAAAACTTGGTTCTAAATTTCCATTGAAATCGATACAAAACGACCGAAATGTTTTTGTTTCCATCATCACCGAAACTAAAGCTAAAATGACCGAAATGCATAAACCAAAATTGTACATGTAATAGTGGTATACTATAACGGTATGTATTGCATAATTAAATATATGAGTTGCATGCGAAATGTAGTTCATGTATTATGTACAAATATTTATATGAATTACATGTGAAATTTGGTATGAACTAAATTATCAAACATCAGGGACAGTACATGTTCTAGGTGTTTGATGATTTTAAACCACCATGGATGGTTGTCTTGCTTATGTGATGGCTTGTAAGTGTGTATTTGTACTTATTCTAGCATTTCCTGAAGTTTCATGCCTATATTCTATCATTCGCATATGTTTCCATACGTTTTGTGATTTTACAGGATTTCTTTCCACCGAAACTTCCAACCGAAAACAAAATGTTTTTGTTTCTGTGCCGACCGAAACCGAAATTTAAAACTTAAGCCAAAACCGACAAGTTTGGGCCAAATTTTGGTACCATGTTATAAACAACATAAAACCTATCAACTGTCACATAAAGAAAAGCCAGAGCAACCAAAATGCTACCTTGAAACTCATAAAACTCATATATCAAATACCATGATAGAAATCTTTGAGCACAAAGAACATCCAATCACACAAACACATTCAATAGTATACCACCCAATAATGATTAGTAAGCCAAAAGCTTTTTGTCAATTTCATGACTAGTTAAGAGCTTGACCAGTAAGCCAAAAGGTTTTTGTAAAACATTGACCATTTAAGAGTAGAAAGCTTCTCAGATTCAGATTGGGTAGGAATACCTTCAAATAACCTTCAACTAGTTATTGCACCTTGTTGTAGGTAATTTAGTTACTTGGTGCAGTAAGAAGCAAAATGTGGTTGAGCGTTCCAGTATAGAAGCAAAGCATCGTGCCAACTGCCATGGCTCGCACCTCTGAATTGCTGTGGTTGAAAACACCATTGGAAGAACTGGGGTTCAAGGTTTTCAATGCATAGAAAATGCATTGTGACGATTAGCTACTACTGAGATTTCCAGCAATCATCAGTTTCATGAGAGGACTAAGCATATTGACGTAGATTGTCATTTTGCTCAGGAAAAAGTAACTAGTAAAGTGATATCTATTCCTTTTGTGAGTTCCAAAGATCAAGTAACAGATATTTACAAAGGCACTTGCGCAGAACCAGTTTGGAAGCATTTGTTCGAAGCTGCACATGGATAACATCTACGCACTAACTTGAGGGGCCCCCCGTGTTGAAGAGGTTAAGTTAGATAGGGCCCCCTCACATATCCTTCTAAGTCGAATAGAGTCGATGCATTTGTTAATTTGATAAGGTCCATCACTGGATGACACTAATGGAGTGTTTTGCAATTAAGTTAAGAGGTAACTATAAAAGCATTAGTTCAATGCAAGGTTGCCAGATCGGGAATCGAAAGTGGGAATCAAAACGGGAATCGAAGGCTCCCAGGAAAAAATCCTACTCAAGGTTGCCAGAGCGGGAATCGAAAGCGGGAATCGAAGCGGGAATCGAAGGCTCCCAGGGAAGAATCCTGCTTCCATGGTTCAATGAAGGATTGTGAATGGTAGAAGTGAAGAATTGGTGTATTTAAATAATAGTGAATAGGGTTTTGAATTCTACGAATGAGGAGTCTAGAAGGATTTCAAATAGGGGAAATTAGGTAAAATAAGATGTTATCAAAAGATGACGATCAAGGACTCAAAGAAGATGACTAATCCTTCATTTTGTTTTACTCTTCTACTTCCATCTTTCCTTCTCCGATGTAGACGTATGTAGGAACTTTTTCCTCTTTCTTAATTGCACCCGGCTCAATCACTTCATTTGTTGTTGTCAACTTGTCATAAAAAATCAAAATTAGCACGAGGTTCAGTCCCTAGGTTTCCCTTTGATACATGGCATGCTGAAAGTGTAAAAATAATGTTGTGATATAAGTGCGAAAATAAGGTTGGGATGTTGGATGTTCAGTTGCTAGCACTCTCTTGAAATAAATTGTCTGCATCGTGGTGTAGAAATTCATAAGTCATGCAAATATGATTGCCCGACTAATCAAAGGCCTCGTGCCTTCTTATGCACTCAGTGTTGATTAATGATTATTACAACTAACAGAAATAATATATCATGAACGAAGAAGATGTAAAGAATTTCATACAAATCCTGTGATAATGAAGAAAAATGTGACGGTAAATTGCATTTACATGTGTTAACAAAAGGAGAAGAGATTTTTAGAGGGAAAAAGAACACTTGCCATGATTTTACTTCATATGGTTCCCTTGGTGATTCCCACCCTTCACCTTCCTTTATTACCTATCCAAAAAAAATGTGAGAGTCAATATACCTAAAGTGTCATTTGATAAAAAGAATAATACCAGTAATAATGGTTACCATTTTGCACCATCTGAGTCCATTTAACCTTTATATTGTGTTTTTTTGGATGATAACAGGATATCAATCCCAGACAACTGTGCACAATTTCAGAAAACATTTTGTTCATGTAAAGAAAATTAAGTAAAATTGAGTAACTAGCATTTTCACTTCATGAACATATGGTAATAAAGGGAGTCTATGCCAGCTTGAACCAATCATTCCAACTTCTCTTTCCCTCACTTAAGGACATCGAGTCAATGTCACTTGAGCAGGTTTAGCTCGTAAACATATCCTGAAATTTACAGAAAACTTTCGGTTTAGAATTTCATGAGATATGGTTTAATCATGAGGACCATTAATTGGTAAATTTCTACCAATTTTACTTTTTTCCTTTTATGTTTTTTATAAATATTGCATGGGCCAGGTACGGGTGTCGGAATCCAACATGGGTACCGAGTGTCGGATCCGAGTAACCTCAAAAAAAGAAATGATGGACTCGCCAATATGTTATAATCAATTCTGTTGAGAGAAAGAATTAGAGAAGAGAAAGTGAGTTAGAGAGATGATCTCCCCCTCACTAATATATTTATTAATAAAGGAGAAGCATAATTACATCTATGCCCTCAGGCTTATTACATATATCCAACTATATCCAACACTCCGCCTCAAGCTGGAATGTAGATATTGTACATTCCTAGCTTGCTACAAATATCATTCAACTTTGACTTAGGCAAGGGTTTCGTAAATATGTCAGCTAACTGGTCCACAGATCGAGTAAAAGAAACCTGTATCTCTTATTTATGAATTTTCTAACAAATAAAGTGGCAATCTACCTCTATATGCTTGGTTCTCTCATGGAAAACAGGATTGGTGGCTATATGAATTGCAGCTTTATTATCACAATAAAGCTGAGCTGAAGAAGAACAAGGAAAACCAATCTCCGCCATGAGGAAACGAAACCAAAGGAGCTCCCCACTAGTATAGGACATAGCTCGATATTCTGTCTCAGCACTTGACTTCGAAACAACTTCTTGCTTTTTACTTTTCCAAGACACCAGATTGCCCCCAACAAATGTACAGTAGCCAGTGGTTGATCTCCTATCTGCTGGAGATCCTGCCCAATCTGCATCACAATAGCCTTCTATTCTGACATGTCCATTTTTCTTGAATAGTAGTTATTTCCCTAGTGCTCCTTTCAAATAACGGAGAATCTGAACTACTGCCGCCCAGTGAGAAGTACGAGGAGCACTCATGAGCTGACTGACTACTCCAACTGCATAGGAGATATCTGGGCGAGTAACTGTAAGATATATGAGCTTGCCAACTAGTCGTCTATATCTGCCAGGGTCTTCCAACAGATCTCCTTCCTCTGGAATAAGCTTCACACTAGGATCCATACGCACAGATATAGGCTTTACTCCAAGATTTCATGTTTCTTCCAGTAGGTTTAACACATATTTTCTCTGTGATAGAGATATTCCTTTAGAAGAATATGTCACCTCTATCCTTAGAAAGTATCTAAGTCGACCCAAATCCTTTGTAGCAAACTTTGTCCGTAAGAAACTCTTCAACCTTTGAATTCCTCTTGAGTTGTTTCCTGTAATAATGAAGTCATCAACATATACAACCAGAAGGATGCACCCTGCAGAGGATTTATGACTGGATACTGAATGGTATACTGCACACTGTCTAAGACCAAAGCAAATAACAACCTCACTAAATCGACCAAACCATGCTCTTGGAGACTGTTTCAATCCATATAAAGATTTCTTAAGGCGACAAACAGAGGAGGACATCTCCCCCTGGGCAGCATACCCTGGAGGCTGCTCCATGTAAACCTCCTCCTGTAGATCGCCATGCAGAAAGGCATTCTTCACATCAAGTTGATGCAGAGGCCAGCCATGATTAGCTGCCATGGATAAGATGACACGAACTGAAGGAATCTTGACTACAGGGGAGAAAGTCGCATGACAGTCAACCCAAAGGTCTGAGTGTACCCCTTAGCAACCAGACGAGCTTTCAACCGTTCAACCTTTCTATCAGGTAAATACTTAATGGAGAAGACCTAACGACAACCAACTAGTCGAGTCCCAGCTGGAAGAGAAACAAGTTCCCATGTTTGGTTAGATCGAAGTGCCCCCATTTCCAGATCTATCGCAGCTCGTCAGCCAGGATGTTCAAGAGCCTCCTGTAATGATTTTGGTAACTCTACAGAGGACAAGGAAGAAACAAAAGCTTGAAAAGAAGGCGTTAATCTATCATAAGAAACAAACTGAGAAATAGGATGGGCTGTAGAATGAGACCTAGTACGAGAAGCAATGGGAGAATCAGAAATAATGGCAGATGATGGTAAAGAAGATACCTCAGTAGGCATGAGTGGGACCTCGATGGATGATGAGAAGGAGGTAGAGGCCTCGTCTTCTCCACTCGTCACTGATATTCTTTTGTAACGGGTGGGCGAACCACTGGAACTGAAGAAGAGGGTGCCGGTTCTGAGTGTGGCGCAGGCTGGAGTGGTACCTGTACAGGGTCAGCAAGCGAAGGAAGAAACAAGGGTACCTAATCCGGGATGGAACTAAGAGCAGGAGGAGTCGAAGGCCCAAAAAAAGGTTCTGATTCAAAGAATGTTACGTCGGCGGAGACAAACCATCGTCGTAAACGAGGACTATAACAGCGATAACCTTTCTGAGTCCTAGAATAATCCAGAAAAACACAACGCTCTGACCGAGAATCAAGTTTGTCCCTACTAGGTCCAAGAAGGTGAACGTAACAACACACCCAAAGACGCGAGGGAGGAGAGGAAACGGCTCATGTTGAGGATACAACAGACGAAAAGGATAGGAACCACGAAGGACGGAAGATGGGAGATGATTTGCAAGAAAACATGACGTCAACACGGCCTCTCCCCAAAAAGATTTAGGGACTCGCATTTGAAATAAGAGCGTGCGAGTAACTTCAAGTAGGTATCTCAATTTTCTTTCTGCGACACCATTTTGCTGCGACGTGTAGGCACACGAAGATTGATGAATAATTCCATGACCTGTAAGATAATCCTCAAAACCATGTGTAGAAGAGAAATATTCGCGAGCATTATCAGTACGGAGACATTTGATATTCCAATTAAACTGGTTATTTATTTCAACATGAAATTTCTGAAAAGCACTGAAGACCTGGGAGCGGTCTTTCATCAAATAGATCCATGTCATGCGTGAATAATCATTAATAAAAACAACGAAATACCTAAACCCATTATTGGACGCGACCCTAGAGGACCCCCATACATCAGAATGAACTAAACCAAAAGGACTATCTACACGACTGAGGACTCGGGAAGGAAAGGACACCCGGTGATGCTTCCCAAGTTCACACGACTCGCACTAGAATGGAGAAATAGAAGATGAAACATAAGACGTCTGCTGAAGAGACGGATGACCAAGACGGCAGTGCCACTGAAATGCATCGACGGATGTATGCAGGACTGTAGGAGAACTGCTGCAGTCAAGGCGGTAGAGACCATCCACCTCACGACCCGATCCAATCGTCTTCCCAGTCGAAAGATCCTGAAAAACACAATATGATGGATAAAATGAGATCGAGCACTGAAGATTTTTCCTTAATTGGCTAACAGACAATAAGCTAAAAGGAGATTTTGGAACACATAAAACAGATGATAAAGAAATATTAGGTGAAGGACAAATTGTGCCAATACCAGTGATGGGGGAAGTGGACCCATCAGCAAGGGTAATGGTCTGAGTTCCTGTCGGAATGGAATAAAAAGAAGCAAGCTGAGAAGAGTTACCAGTAATGTGATTGGAGGCTCCCGAGTCAATAATCCAGGACCCGGAGCTAGAAAGTAAGGTCGTGGGTGAGCTACCTGGCTGAGCAAACCCAGCAGTATGATAGGAGGCATTCTGTCGAAACCGATGCAGCTCCTCATAATCTGATCTCGTGAATGTGAAAGGTTCATCAGCATAAATAGAGACAGGCAAAGAGGTTACACTGTC
Organism: Tasmannia lanceolata; assembly: GCF_043159265.1. Taxonomy (NCBI): domain Eukaryota; kingdom Viridiplantae; phylum Streptophyta; class Magnoliopsida; order Canellales; family Winteraceae; genus Tasmannia; species Tasmannia lanceolata. The sequence goes on from NW_027518683.1 coordinate 18,446,612, forward strand.
AGACGGACCGGTCACAGTGAGATGATCTGACCGGCCTGTGCAAAGCTCTGGATGTAGTGTGTAGCATGTCTCAATCTGGTGGCCATCCCTATGACAATGAGTACAATAAGGATGACCACGGCCAGCACCAACCCTGCCACGGCCACAGCCACGAGCCCGAGTAGAGTAGCCACCTCCTCTAGGTGGTCGAGACCCACCAGAACTGTCAGAAGAAACTAGAGCTGCACTCTCATACGGAAGGCTGGGAGATGGATCATCAAGACACTGTTGTGCTCGTAAATAAGTCTCCCGTAATGAGGGAATAGTGCCCGAGCCAAGGACCTGCTGACGGAAGGAAGCAAACTCAGGGCCTAAGCTCTCAAGATAGTGAACAGCCTGGATCTGCCAAGAGATGGATCAACGATGACAGGAGGCTCCATCAAGACAACAAAGATCAAGAAACATAGAAACCATAACCAAGGGCTCCAACGAGGAGACGTAGAGAAGATGAATAAGAAGTAACTAATCCACCAAGAAGCTCATAGAAAAAGCTCACAAGAAAGGACCAAGTGCATAGAGAGACCCATATAGAGACTAGGAAGATGCCGAAGACGTAGTAAGATGAGAGAAATCTAACACATCAAAGAAAGATGGTAAGAAATAAGGCTTTTAACAAAGAAATCCAAACACTGCTTGGGTTTTCAGGGGGCGCGAGTGGGTTTGAGGGGGACAAAACGCTGAACGTGCTTGGGTTTCTAGGGGCGCGAGTGGGTTTGAGGGGGGCAAAAAGATGAAATCTGTTTTGGATATGGGGAAGGTTAGGGTTAGGTTTAGGGCGTGGGAGAGATGAAGATGAGAATGAGGAAGGGGTTAGGGAGAGATAAAGATGAGGATGAGGAAAGGGGTTAGGGTTAGGCTAGAAAGCACGGGTACTCTCCCGGGCCTCCCGTACCAGTACCCGACACGTATGGGGTGCGGGTACGTTCGGGTACGCTCTGGGTACATCCCGGGTACGTACCCCCATAATTAAAAAAATAAAAAGCATTTTGCTTGTATTGGGTGCGTGTCGGGTGCGTTAGGGGTGCGCACCCACTCGTACCCGACACGTCCTGCTTCTCTTACCTAGTTTGTAAACCCTTCCTGCTTCTTCTCTCTCCTTTCATGTACTTAGTATTTACATGTAAACCATTTAAGTAAATGCCATTTACTTAAGATTTACATGTAAATAACGGAATACCCCCCATTTGGATTTATTAAAAATAGTTTCAAGACTCAAATCTAAAAGGAAAAAAAGTCAACTCTCCTGTTCTAGTACAAAATTCCCAGAAAAATGGTCAGGTCAAAATTTTAACTTTCTTAACTTCCAAACGGTGGGGTATTTTTCAAATTTTAAAAATTCATAAAATCTATCATGTCCAAACATTATTGAATCCCAAAAGTCCAGAAAAAAAATCTCATAATTTGGTCTCTAAAAATTATTTATCTTGTCAGGCACTGGTCAACACACTGGCGACAGACTTTTTTCAAATGAATGATGTATTGATGCCTCATGTTATGAAATATGGAACTTAATCACTTATGAAATGAAGAGTAATATTAGAATTTTCTATTTTGGTGATGTTATTGTTATTTGATTGCTCTCCAATTATTTTTTTATTTTTTTATAAATATATAATAAAATATTAAAATATATTATTATATTCGGCGTACCCGAACGTACCCGCACCCGGTTTTTTTGGAAAATCATGTACCCGTGTCGTGTCATACCCGCACCCCGTACCCGTGCTTCATAGGGGTTAGGGTTAGGGTTGAGGAATGGAGAAGATGGAGGCTAAGGGGTTTCCCTAGGGATCAAAAACCATAGGGCTCTGATACCATGTTGAGAGAAAGAATTAGAGAAGAGAAAGTGACTTAGAGAGATGATCTCCCCCTCACTAATATGTTTATTAATAATGGAGAAGCATAATTACATCTATGCCCTCGGCCTTATTACATATATCCAACTCTATCCAACAAATTCTAATTTTAATTTTATTTTTTTACATGATAATATGGTTATAACAGGCAATATATTAGGACTTTTAGTATTTTAAGTAGATATAGATTTATTTTCATATAAACACTTACTATTAAGATAGATAAAACTCAAAACATATGATAAGTGTACATTTTTAGTTGTAGTATTTAGAAAGACAGATGAAGGGGATCTAGTGAAAACAGGAACAAAAAATCCTTGTATGCCAATATTTACAAAGACTTATAAATTTGTTGTTAGAAAGTGTACATTTTCTAGTGCACTGATGGTACTGTCATGCATGCTTGCATGCCAATATTTTTACTACTACTTGAATGAAAAGAACAGGAACAAGTGAAAAAATAAAGATATGAGAAATATAAGGAGATAATACACTAAAACAATCACGAGTGACACAACAAAGGGGTACTAGTAGACAGTAAGTACAACAGTGTCAGTCTATTACATAAAAGTATTAGAATACTACAATCTACAAATGGCAACACTTGGAAATGGTAGTTAAAAAATAAATGTTAAATAATATAAAAGACATTAAAGAATATACATATATATATATATATATGGTGAGAACACCATATAAAAACTCACATAACTTCATACATCTAACCCAAGAGTTCAATGAAGAATCCCAACCAGTAGAAAAAACTAATAAACAGATCCCTTAAAACATTGCAATAACACCACATGTTTGGTTACGTCCAAAATAAACATTCAAAACACATCCAAAAAATTAGCCACATCATGCTGAAAAAATTACCATTACACTCCTCCATAACAATCATAGAAGAACACTATCATAGACCGGTTCTCAACTACACTATTAGCATCATAAACCAGACCACAAACATTCCATACGTCAGAGAGGGTTCTGATTAAGATCCAATGGCTCTAAAAGGTTGTCCATATCTGCTGAGCAGTTTGACTCAATTCATCGAACCCCTAGGATATCCTAATCATATCTGATTCCCCCAAAGGCCACACTCAAAAACGTGATAACGTGCGCTCAGGTGCCTCCATATCATCAAGAAAAAAGTGATTTGTCAAGAAACCCTCACCCTCACATACAATGCAGAAAAGGCGACATCCCTGCCACAAATCAATCAGGAAGGAGCAAGCACTAACCTCTAATAAAAAGCCATAAAACATGAGACGAAAACTTTCTGATGTAAGCTGTAATTAACCAGACAACACACCCAACTAGCTACCAAAAGTAGACCCTCCGGGGAAGGAAGAAAGGGTAAGCCATCATAGCTTAGCCCTTGTTAGTGAATATCTACTCACCAGAGTCCATGTGAAATCTAGAGCAAAGCAACCAGAAATTGCAATTGAATTTTTCAATTATCAGAGGTAAACCACTATGTGATACAGATATTAGGATTTATTTTTGTATTATTTAGTTTCTAGTATTTTTATTTCCATGTTATTAGTTTCTAGGATTTTATTTTCCCTGTTATTTAGAATTAGGAAGTTTAGTATTTTAGGGAATTCTTATTTTAGAAGGTTTCTATTTCTTAGGTTGCTTATTTGCCTATAAATAGGCCTCTTTAGAGCTTTATTGTTAACTTTGATTGATATTGAATAAAGATTCTTCTCCCTCTAATTCTGGTTTTCTTCTTCCCTCTTCTGATTTCTTCTCCTCTCCCTAAATTCGTCTATTCTTCTCTTCTTCTTCTACTTCTCCCTAAATTCGTCTCTTCTTCAGGTTATTTTCGTCTCTTCTTTCCCTATTCTTCTATTTCTCTCCCCTTTTCTCAATTTCTCTTCACGGTCCTACATCAATTTGGTATCATAGCTAAAGATCCAAGATTTCTTCCGACGATTAAAGCGAAGGATCCAAGTTTCAAGGTCATTGTTTTATCAGGCCCAAGCTTCACCAACAGCAAGTTTGTTGCCAATCAAGGAGACCGTCCGTGGTGAGCTATTATCCTGCAGGATTCCAAGTAGATAACCTGCAACTTGCACCCTAAATATCAGCCATAACATCCTTCCTCTTATGATTTTCACACCTTGCTGCCTTTTGAAAATCTGCAACCCATGGCCCTTTTCATATCAGCCCTTGAAACCTATCTTTGTTTATCCTCTGTCAACCCATCGTTACACCACCTTCTTCCTTGACTTTAGATAAACTCAGCCCCCTAAAACTCATGCTTTCACAGTCATTTGCCATAGTTTTTAGCCCCAGCCAAGACCTGTCCTACATCAAATTTTAGCCCCAGCAGAACTCTCGCCCTTGGAAGAAGCAGCCGTTGCTTCCATCCTCACATCTCCTTCTCCAGCCCTTCGATTGGGTAAGGTAATAGGAAACCCACAAGTTCCTATATTGAAGGCAATTTGTTAGACTCATTTGGAAAGTCACGATTGGTACTAAGGAGGTTTCTTTCCTTGAAGGAATCGAGGATGTAGAATAGATGAAACCTTCTTTAAGTGGTCACGTGACAGCTGTAAAGAAGTAAAGATAAAGTGTGAAGTCTCCTTGTCAATAAATAACTTGCTAGAGAAGCTAGAATTAAAAAAAAAAAAGGTAAGTTACCTTACCTTTATTTCCTTCCCAATAAAGTAACTGACTTGGTCAAAGGCTATTATCACTCTCATGTGGGACCCAGCCTATACTGCTCTTTTGCCCATTTAATACAAGCATACAGTTCGTGAGTTTATTTCCTTCACCAGCACATTCACTTTATGATTCAATTAGCTCATGCGGCCACTAAAAATAGGCTATTTCTCAACCCCTTTTATTCCCAGGCACCCCCTCTTGCTTACTTTAATTGTCATGTGACTTTTCAATCACGTGAGTGAGGCACGGAGCACAAAAGCAAAACAATACAATCTTTATACCTCCTCTTTAGTTACCTTGGACACTCCTCTTTCTTCTCTCTCTAGTGTCTCTCCCCACAGCCCCTTACATTAACAAGTACCTATTTACCAACCCCCTTTCCTCCTTGGACACCCTTCATATTAGTATTACTAGATTTAACCCCCCCCTGTTTTACCTCAGGCACCCCCCCTTCTATAAAAAAAAAAACACAAAAAAAAAAAAAAAAAAAATTAGAATTTTCTTTTCTCTCTCCCTTCTCTCTACTTTCTCTCTCTACCCCATTGCATTTTCTCTCTCCTCACCCGAGCTATTTCTGCTCAAAATTGGCCCTCGACCTCAACTCGAAAGTTATTCGTGACAACTTTTAGAGCGCATTCAGCCTATTTTCAGCAGCGGACAGTGACTTTCAGCACAGTTTCAGGAGGAATCTCCGTCGTCGATTACGTGCCATCATCCGATCAGTATCTTTCACTCATCCGATTTCAGATCCGCGGTCGACCTTTTGTTCCTTTCGACATGACAAACAAATCCGACAGTTGATTTCAGTTTTTGACGCCGATCCCTATGGCTCCTCCAGCTGCTCCATATTTTGATAGATATGATCATCGATATTCTTCTGCACCACAGGTTCCATATTTCTATGGTTATGATGACTGCACCTATCCCTATGGAGATGTTGAGAATGCGTGTCTAGATTGGATCCAGGCACTTAATGCATACCATAGGTACTGTGGTTATGATCATCAAATCACAATTCGCAAAGTTACGGATACAGTGTGCCGCAAAGCCAAGTCGAGATGGAATTTCTTCGTTAACGAGCGTCGTGAGTTTTGTAAGCCTCCATTTCGTCGATGGGAGGATGTTCGTTATGGGTTTACATACCACTATCAAAATCAACAGAGATTGAAACGTGAGCGAGCAGCGTATGACCAAAGATTGATACATGAAAAAGCCGCTCGACGGGAAGAAGCAGCTCGCCGTGAACAACAAGCCGCAGCACGTCGTGCACGAGATGCTGAAATTGTAGCTGAAAAGCGATATGTCGGCGTCGCATGCGCGAGTCATATTTGCAGAGCCACTTCACTACTTCATCCATCCCACCTAACGTTGCGGCTATTCTTACAGAGCACGATGCTAGTATTGATGAGATCATCGACGTTGAGCCTTTGATTCCATCAGATTCAGATTCAGGCTCTGAGATGGACGATCCAGAGTTAGAGACTCAGTTGATTGCCGATATCGACATCGTTGCACATGATGCTTATGAGATTTATGCCGCATCGATTGCCGAGCATCTAGAGAGAGATTTTGCCACTTCTACAGTCGAGACAGATATTTTGGCAGAGCCGCATGAGGTTGATCCATTGGCAGAGTCGACCGAGCACCACCATGAGTCAGAGGCAAGTGCCTTGCTTGACGAGCCATTACTTGAGACAGATGATCGAGAATATATTATGGAGGATTGCACTATTTTTGAGCCAGTTGAGCAGATTGTCGAGATTTGTGCTGACACAGAGGTACTTGTTATGCAGATTGATTAGGAGGATTACCCGTTTGATATCACTATACCGGATACGATTCTAGTAGATGATTTTGTTGTTGATTCCATTGCGCCCGATGTGATACCAGTAGATGATGACCTTGTTGAGGCTAGTTATGGATTGGTACTGCCCATTGCTGTTATGCCGATCCCACCGATCCAGGAGGAGTACGTTGCGATCTTCCCAGTTAGTTTACTTCTCCAGCGCAGATTCTGTTCGCATGAGTCTACATGGGCCCTTTCTTTCCTCTTCTTCCGCCGACCTTACAGATGCTTCTCTCGATTGTTTCGAGCGTTAGAAATGATGATTGCTCCCGCCGGCTTACGTGTTCTATTACTTCAGCGGATTGTATACATCTTTGACCCAGGTGGACTAGAACTCGAAGGCGAGTTCTTTTTTCAAGCATGGGAGAATGATGCAGATATTAGGATTTATTTTTGTATTATTTAGTTTCTAGTATTTTTATTTCCATGTTATTAGTTTCTAGGATTTTATTTTCCATATTATTTAGAATTAGGAAGTTTTGTCTTTTAGGGAATTCTTATTTTAGAAGGTTTCTATTTCTTAGGTTGCTTATTTACCTATATATAGGCCTCTTTAGAGCTTTATTGTTAACTTTGATTGATATTGAATAAAGATTCTTCTCCCTCTAATTCTGGTTTTCTTCTTCCCTCTTCTGATTTCTTCTCCTCTCCCTAAATTCGTCTATTCTTCTCTTCTTCTTCTACTTCTCCCTAAATTCGTCTCTTCTTCCCCTATTCTTCTATTTCTCTCCCCTTTTCTCAATTTCTCTTCACCGTCCTACATCACTATGTTTTTTTAATATGGATATTGTAGAGGTAAAATAAATCATTCAAAAACTAATTATTGCCATTTTAAAATTAATGGAACTATTCTAGGTAAATAAAAACAATGACATCTTCATAATTTCTTAGCTCAACAAGAGGTCTTTTTATTTTATTTTTCCTATCTGATGGGCGATCAAAATCCAATAACAATTGCTGAGCATAAGGCCCCAGTTGAATGAAGTGGCTAAACAATGGAAGTCATTGTTTGCAGACTTAATCATCAATAGTAACCTCTAATACGTAATGATATCTGGAGTCCTCTCGACACTTGTTAACGTATTGCTAGAATAGTCAAACCTCATGTGGGCACGTCAACACATTTTTGTACCGTGTGACATACTGTTTTATTTTTTAATAGTGTATTTACATCCTCTTTTATTATTAACTTTTATTTTATTATTAATCCTTCTATTCACTTTTCTTTAACTCTTCCCTAAATCTAAAACTAAACAAACTCCTCTTCTAATAATACATTCACTGTATCCTATAGTTCTCTCTTTATCGCTGCATATTGGAGACTAAGGAGAACTAAATTAGATTAATAAATGAATTGTTATTTGATTATATCATGTTTGCTTGATTTTTAGTTGCTTAATCGTAAGATTTATTAGTTTCTTAAATAAATATCATAGTTATCTAGTAGCCAACTATGATTAGTAATTAGTAATTTTATATGTAGGTATGTGTATGGGTGTGTCACCATTTGTGGATCTTTAGGGATAACACACATATGTGGGTGTGTGTTCCCAAATAGAATTAAACAAAGCATTCAATAACAAAACAAAGCACGAAATACCTTCTTCAGAACTCCGAAATCCTCGCTGATGACCTGAAAAGCCACAGAAACAAATCAATTAACATCATTCAAGAGGCTCGATTACCTTAATGTTTGGTTCATGGATAACAAAGTCAAAGGTAGTGAAAACAGGAAAACTCATATAACATGAAAGCAAGATCTTTTTTTTCTTTGTATTATCATCAAGAAGCAAAAGTAAACACAAAAGGTTTCTTTTTGAACGATAAAGTAATTTACTCACAAAAGGAGAAAGTACAGAGAAATATCTAAGATGACCACAAAACAATACAAGAAACAAAAAACAATACGTAGAAGAAGAAAAAAAGCTATCATTTCCCAACTGTAATGGAAGAGCCCTCCAACCACTAATGACGCTCACCCAATCCTTGGTTGGTTGGCGGTGCGGGGGTAGGCAATCTTGATTTACGTCAATGACCTGAATATTAGCATCTATTTAACCACCTAGAACCTATGATTTGTGGACACGGACACGAGTGTCGCGTGTCGACACGAACACAGAGTGTTGGACACGGCAAACCCCCAAACTTTAGAAACAGGGACACGGCCAAAATAGAAAGTATATGTAATCATGATTTGTAGATATGGATTCGTGTGTCCAGTTTCGACATGGATATGAGTTGTCTAAATGAGGTAAACACAATTTCAATTAAAAAAAACGGAATGTCACACTTGACACTGTACAAAAACATGTCAACACGCCCACATTAAGTCTAACACTTCCAACAATAAAAGTAAAAGTGTCCAAAGGAGTGTCGACACGTGTGGACACGTGTGTCGTGTCGGACACGTGAGTCGGCAATAAATTAGAAGTGTCAGCCAAATCATAGCCTAGAACAGAAAAATTCAACATATTATGACAAAGGAAATGCCAATGATGTGATCACAACTTTCAACCAGTGGTGGAACCTCATGGATCTTGAACAAACTATAAGTCTATAATGCGTGACATAAAGTGACCGGCCAAAAAAAACAGGTGAAGTAGTATTTGTAAGACGAAGTTTTACCAAATCAGTTTCTTAGGGTAAAAAAAAATGTTGCGTATAAGAAAAGGAAATAATCCTTACCTTCACTTTAAAGAAATCAATCAGCTCAATCTCAAAATGAAGTTCATCATCTTTGGGGAAGGCCTCCGGAGCTGCAACTGGACAATCAACCTCGGCATAGTGCAACTCAGGCTTCATCTTGAACTGAAATAAGAAATGAATACCGAAACATTGAAATAGATCCAGCTCAGGTTTCATATTGAACTGAAATAAAAAACCGAATCCCAAAACTTAGAAACAGAACCATCGAAAATTGCTTATCATTAGATCGAAAGATTCTAGTAAAGAGGCCATGTTTTCCTAGGATAATCATGATCAACAATGATACCGGCTTCATCACTAATGTGCAGCACCAAAGAAACACAAGTAATCATCATCAAAAGTATCGGAGTTAATTTTTCTTATCCGAAGTCCCATACTGTCCAAGTTGTAGTTTGACGGTGACATAAATAAATGAAATTAAAAAATTAATAGTCCTACTCCATGGTTGTACGACTGTTGACATTAGTCAAATGGCATGATGAAGTCACCAACATGTTGAGCAGTCAAGGGCATTGATTCTCTTGGGGGAAAATGTGAAAAAACCCTTGCTCTGATATCGAAGTCGGAGTTGTTGGAGGTTAGATTAGTAGAGGGAGAGAGGCTAGAAGAGAAAGAGAGCGAAAGAAGAGACGAAGTCAATGGGATAGTTCCCTCTCTAGGCTATTCCTATATATTGATGATAAAACCTTACCTGACGCGGAAAAGACATAATACTCCCCAAATATTATCTAATTCCCCTGCAAGAAATAACCCTTATTTCCTATAGCACCAAACATGAAATAGCCAAGTTCTACTCCAAGCCAGATTTTTTATCTCAAGAAAACAATATATTCAATAGGGATAAGACTAAATTGAATTAACATAATCACAAAATTACTCAATAGATTTCCATCTAACAAGAAAATAAATGACATACAAATATTCTAGATATGATAAAAAAAAAATCCAATCCAAGAGCATTTTATTTTCATATAGAACATATTAATCAGCCTCTACATTTTGGGAGAATATACCATTGCCACTTCACCCTTCAACATGGTGGGAATTCCCTCACAGAATCCAAGTATCATTTTGCTTTTTCCCATGACACATTTTATAGGATTTCCCTTCCCTGTTACATAAATTCAATGTTCAAGCAATCATATCAGTTCCTAGGAAAACATAAATGTCATTAAATATTCCCTAATAGACAGCATCAAAAAAGGTCAAGTTTTTCTTGATATCTATGTTAAATGATGAGCCTTTCCTGATATATATTGGAAAAATGTTCACATTTCTTCTTTGGCAATGGATCAAAGTCAAAGAATCGAATCCACAAGTTAAGCTGTGACTCAGTCGATTCATATTACGCACCCCTCTATGATTAATGCTAGAAAGATAAAGCAAGCATGGAAGATAAGATGAAAGCAAAGATAGAGTCCGTGAAGGGAGAGAATCAATTCATTCAATGATGTAAAAAAGAGTACAAAATGAGGTATATGTTACTGGGATACAAGAAGGTGGTATTACCTTGAATGAAGGGTAGTATCAAATGTACCACTATTTCTAACAAACATTTCATAGAAAGCATGACCAAAGGGCAAGCAAATACAAAAAAACAAAAAAAAATCCACTTGATGTGTTGAAGGTTCACAAGACATTTTGACATGTAACTGGGTAGAAAAAGAATTCCAGGGAATAGGACAGGATAAACATGGGGTCACCTCCCTTTCTGTTTATTAATGTGACGATGTCTCAGTTTCATACTTTTAAAGAAAATTAAAAGCATCCAATATCTCTGATCAAACAAACATAATAATCCAATTGCTAACCATCAGATATATCTCACGAACTATGGCCCTGATTCTGAAGAGAATGCCCTAGAATACAGGGAATCAGTTACCTCCATGTTCCAGTCTTGTTGACTCAACCATAACTCCATCTAGAGTTCGAATTGTACAATGAAATATAACCTGCAAACATAAAACCAGATTCAGAAGTGTTACTCAGTATTCTATTTCCATTCCAGGTATCTTGGATGGCTTGAGAAGGATAAGATATTCAAGCATTATTAAGCTATTATGCTACAGTATAAGAGCATCCGATCTATCCCAAACAAGAATGTAATTAAGCTCTGTGATCCTTTGGATGAAGGAGATTGATGATATATCATATATTCTGACCAATACTAAGGATGTACCACAAATGCCTTGATAACATCACTTTTAGGATTACTTCTACAACTGTTAATTCTGATATATAAATATTAGATTTGCAAAATTTATTTTCTAATGTACCACAAATGCCTAACATCACTTTTAGGAGTAGTTCTACAACTGTTAATTCTGATATATAAATTGTTAGTGAATGTATATGCCTATGGGCATATTTTTCTTTTGTATAATCCTCTTTATATAAATACATAAGTGAGGGGGAGATTTTCCCAGCTCACAATTTCTCTCATTCTCTTCCTCAACATCGTATCAGAGCCCTGGGGTTTTGAATCTCTAGGGACCTCCCATAGAAACCCTAACCCCATCCCTTCTTCTTCTTCTTCTCTCACCTAACCCTAACCCTACACCTAGCCCCCACCACCCTCCTTCTTCTCCAGCCCCCCCCCCCACCCCACCCCCCTTCTCTCCATTACCCCCCGCCCGCCCCTCTCTCCTGCCCCCCCCCCCCCCGCGCGGGCCCCATCTCCCTCCTCCATTACCCCCCTCCCTCTCCAGCGACCCCCTCCCCCGCCCCATTTTGTTTCCATCCCCCTTCTCCCATATCACCCACACCTCCACCCTCCCTCCCCATCTTCATTACTCCACTCCCGTTCCCTCCCTTCCCACTCGTGGCCCTCCAAAACCATATTTTTTTACTTAATTTTGCCCTATTTTGTGACAACCCTAACCCCCTTCCCTTCCCAAATGGCTTAAATCTCAAACAATATTCTCCTCTCTATTTTTCCTCCGCACCTTCGATTTCATATCTCTATATCCGTTGTCTTCTTCATGTCATCCAGGGTTTCTCTCATGCCCCATTTCTCATTTCTCTCTCCGGATCCGCGATCTCCATTATTGATTTCTCTGATCTCCGCCACGGCGTTATTCCTTTTTGTCAGTTGATTTTCTCTCTTCGATTATTTCCTCATGGATAGTCCAGTTATTGAGGATCCCTCTTGCGTGCAACCCTCTGTGGCGACTGCTCCTCCGACTCGTCCGTCCTCTTCCTCATACCTTCCCTCGCCCTCTTCGATGGATGGTTCTTTTCCTCCCATGATGGTTCCAATTACCTGAATTGGAAAGTGGTTGTGGAGACCTATCTGATTGCTTGGGGGAAGATCTCTATTCTTCGTCGTGACCCCCTCCTTCCAGTGATCCCACTTATGAGAAGTGAGAATAGGATGATGCCCTTATTCGTACTCTCCTCTGTACCTGAATTGGAAAGTGGGTGTGGAGACCTATCTGATTGCTAGGGGGAAGATCTCTATTCTTCGTCGTGACCCCCCTCCTTCCAATAATCCCACTTATGAGAAGTGAGAACAGGATGATGCCCTTATTCGTACTCTCTCTGGCAGAGTTTGTCTCCTGAGATTGCAGGGACCATGATACACCTTCCCACTTCTCCCCAGGTTTGGGATCATACTGCTACTACCTTCTCCGGAAAAGGTAACCTATCTCGAATCTAACACACCTATTCTCAGTGGATGAACCTTCGCCACAGAGACACTCTTCTCTCGACCTACTACAGTCAGTTTGTTTCCCATTGCCAGCAGCTAGATGTCCTTATGCCTCTTACCACTGATTTGACTACAGCCGCTCAGCAGGGTGATCAGATACGTGTTGTTCAGTTTCTCAAGACTTTGGGTTATGAGTTCATGCACATTTGTCAGCAGATATTTGGGTCTGGCACGATGCCCTCTCTTCAAGAGGTTTACTTGCGTGCCCAACAATGTGCTCTTACTGACTCTGTGCCCGCTCATTCGGTCGATATTACTGCCATTGCGGCCTATAGCGTCGGTGATCGTGCTACACGTGGTGGGGGCACATTTGGCCATGGCCGTGACTCTGGTCGTAGCAGTGACTCTGGTCGTGGCCGTGACTCTGGTCGTGGTGGTCGTCCACGTGATCTTCCTGCAGGGCGTAGTGGTCGTCCAGGTCCATATTGCTTGCACTGTCGTCATGAGGGACGCTATATGGAGACTTGTTATGTACTGCACCCTGAGCTTCGTCCTTCCTCTAAGACTCGTTTTGGCCGCTCTGCACATCTCGCAACACAAGAATCTTCTGAGCCCCCCTCTGCTTCAGTTCCACCCAGCACTGGGCCTCAGGCTGATAGGGTCTTTATGTCTCGTGCAGACTATGATGAGTTACGGCGTCTCAGGTCTACCAGTCATCCCCCGACTGCGACTTTTGCTCAGCCAGGTAGCTCCCATGCATCTCTTCTTACTAGCTCCAGCTCCTGGATCATAGATTCTGGAGCCTCCAATCATATGATAGGTACTTCTTCCTCCCTTAGTTCCTTTCGTCCACTTTCTGATCAGTCCATCACACTTGTCGATGGGAGCTCCACTCCTATCTCTGGTGTTGGTGATATTTCTCCTCGTGTTGGTCTAACATTATCCTATGTTCTATGTGTGCCAAAGTCACCCTTTAGTTTACTCTCAGTTAGTCAGATTACTAAAAATTTCAATTGTTTTATCTCATTTATCCCTCTTACCGTCTGGACTGTAGCCCTCCTCGTACCGTTTTACACAGCTCCAGCGACGCATATCAGTGGCACTGCCGTCTTGGACATCCCAGCCTTGATCGTCTGCAGCGGATATCTATCGTTTCTTCTTTTGTTACCCCTTTTCGTGCGAGGCCTGTGAACTTGGGAAACACCATAGGGTGTCCTTCCTGTCTAGGCATAATAGTCGAGTCTCGCACCCTTTTGATTTAGTGCGTTCCAATGTATGGGGTCCCTCGCGGACTACCTCTGTTTTTTTACATCGCTATTTTGTCATTTTTTATGATTATTCACGTATGTGTTGCCTTTATTTATTAAAAGATCGCTCAGAAGTGTTCTCTGTTTTTCGTACTTTTCATTCAGAAGTTACTAACCAATTTAATTGTACTCATAAATGCCTTTGCACTGATAATGCCAGGGAATATTTCTCAAAATCCAATGGTTTTGGGGAGTTCCTTTCTACTTGTGGTATCCTTCATAAATCTTCCAGTGCTCACACCTCTCAACAGAATGGTGTTGCCAAACAGAGGATGTGATCATTATTGGATGGAGCTCGCACTCTTCTCGTCCAAATGTGAGTTCCAAAGTCTTATTGGAGTGATGCAGTTCTGACTGCTAACTATCTGGCCAATAGACTTCTTCAGTTTTAGGCGGCTCTTCCCTTTTCTCCATTTCACGTCCTCATCATGAGCCATTTCCTCTTACTCATCAGGTATTCGGGTGTGTTTGCTTTGTCCACAACCTTGGGCCTGGATTGGATAAATTAGATCCTAAATCTGAACGATGCCTTTTTCTCGGCTACTCACGGACCCAGAAAGGTTATCGCTGTTAAAAGCCTCGGTTGTGTTGATCCTATGTCTCGGCAGATGTTACCTTTTTTTAGACTGAACCCTTCTTTTTGAGATCTCCGGATACGACCCCTCTCTCTCATTCTTCAGATCTTCCTCTACCGATTCCCGTTCTTCCTGACCCGGTAGTCCGTCCATCTCCATCGTCTCTCTTACCTTCCCCTTCTGTGGTTCCTGTTCTAGAGACCTCTCTTCCCTTACAGGTACTTGCTCGTCCTCCAGCTCCAGTCATTAAGAAGACCTATCAAAGCCGTCATACCTCTGCAGCTCATCTATCTCCGGCAGCGCCATCACCAGCCCATTAAGAGCTCATTCCTTCCACATCCGAGGTATCTATCAACTCTCCTATTGCCTCCCGCACTCGTTCTCATAGTACTGCTCATCATATTTATTCCGTTCTTTCATATGATGCTCTCACGCCTACTTTCCGCAGTTTTGTATCCTCTATATCTTCTGTTTCTTTGCCAGAGTCCTTGGCTGCAACACTTGATGACCCGGGGTGGCACGCTACTATGGACCTTGAGATGAATGCCCTTCATGCCAATCAGACTTGGGATTTAGTTCCTCTGCCTCCTGGTGCACGCCATGTTGGGTGTCGTTGGGTCTATATGGTCAAATATTTGCCTGATGGATCTGTTGAGCACCTTAAGGCGTGCTTGGTTGCCAAATGGCACACTCAGACGTTTGGGGTGGACTATGGTGAGACCTTTTCTCCTGTGGCAAAGATTCCATCAGTGAGTGTTCTACTTTCTCTTGCTGTCAATGAGTCAATCAAGGTTGGCCTCTACATTAGTTGGATGTCAAAAATGCATTTCTACATGGTGAGCTCACAGAGGAAGTTTACATGGAGCAACCTCCTGGGTATGTTGCTCAGGGAGATGTCATCCTCTGTGTGTCGATTGAAGAAATCCATTTACGGTCTCAAGTAGTCTCCTAGAGCATGGTTTGGAAGGTTCAGTGATGCCATTATGCGTTTTGGTATGAAGCAGTGTGCGGTTGATCATTCTGCCTTCAACTATCAATCTACAGTTGGGTGTGTACTCTTGATAGTCTATGTCGATGACATCATCATCACTGGCAGTGATACACCTGGGATCTAGAAATTGAAGACCTTCTTGCAAAATGAGCTCTACCAAAGATTGGGGTCGTCTTAGATACTTCTTGAGTATGAAGTTGCACATTCGACAAAGGGGATTTCTCTCACAGAGGAAATATGTCTTAGACTTACTTGAGGAGACAGGTTATCTTGGAGTGAAACCTGCCTCAATTCCTATGGACTCAAATGTGAAGTTACTACCTGAAGAGGGAGACTTGTTAGATGACTCAGGCAGATACAGGAGGTTGGTTGGTAAACTTATCTACCTTACAGTCACACACCCAGATATCTCCTTTGTTGTTGGTGATGTCAGCCAACATATGAGTTCACCTCGTACTTCACACTGGGCAACAGTTCTTCAGATTCTTCGGTATTTAAAAAGTGCTCCAGGTAGAGGGTTGTTATTCAAGAAACATGGGCATCAGAAGATAGAAGGGTACACAGATGCAGATTGGGCCAGATCTCCAGCTGATAGGAGATCTACCACAAGATACTGCACATTTGTGGGAGGTAACCTTGTGTCATGGCGGAGTAAGAAACATGATGTTATCTCCAAATCTAGTGCAGAGGCGGAATATAGAGCTATAGCACACAAAAGTGGAGAGCTCATTTGGTTACGCTCTCTTGTCAGAGATCAGTTTTTCTCCTTCATCTCCTTCTCAGTTATATTGTGACAACAAGGCAGCGATTCACATTGCACAAATCCAGTCTTTAATAAGAGAACTAAACATATCAAGGTTGATTGCCACTTCATCCGGCATCGGATTCAAAAAGGAGAAATATGCACATTGTTCACTAGATCGGTGGACCAATTAGCGGATATGTGTACCAAGCAATTGAACAAAGCAAAATTGAGTGAATTGTAGAAAGTTAGGAATGTTTGACATATGCATTCCAGCTTGAGGGGGAGTGTTAGTGAATGTATATGCCTATGGGTATATTTGTCTTTTGTATATTTCTCTATATAAATACATAAGTGAGGGGGAGATTTTCCCAACTCACAATTTCTCTCATTCTCTTCCTCAACATAAATATTAGTATTGAAAATTTATTTTCTAGAATTGCTTCAGCCCCACTATTTTTTTATGCCGGTGGTTCTGGTATCATTCTTTTAATGTTCCAAACCTGCACCACATCACCAAAATGCGTGGCATTAGGAACAGGAAATTTTCCAAGCATGATCCTGTCAATGTGCGAAGAAAGGTAGGTGGACATAATAAGATGCTCCATTTCAATGCAAAATTAGCACGTTCAGTATGAGAATCCTCAGATAGCATGATGCTCCAGCCTCTAATCATTCTGCTAATTTATTAGGGATTTAGTTTCTTTCCTTTCCTTGGCACCTACGACTTATATCCTCAGTATAATGTCCTATACTTGCTCAAAACTCTTGCAAGCAGAGTCTGGCAAGCAGGGAGTTAGGCCAACCATGACATCAGGTAAAGAACTACCACCCTATAGGTTATTTTCTTTATGGTGATTTTGATATGCTTTTTCAATTGTCTCACATTTTATCAAATGGATTACTTACTGTAGATTAACAAATAAAATCCAGAGGCCAAAACCTTCTCAACTACAAGTATCAATGTAGTCCTAGCAAATTGCTGCTTACCCAGCAGCGTGGTGTCCCAAAATCCAATGGAATTTTCAAAATAAAATATATCCAAAAGAGAAACAGTGTAAAAATATTTAATGTGAAAAATAAAAAACCAAAAAAATAGAGCATCACAAGATCTTCCAAAAGAAACATTTTCTCTTTTGATCTAAGAAACATTTTATCAAACAGAAACACAAGTAATGACACTAAGATATAATAAGAGATTGCCCAATACATAAGTAACGTAACTCTAGTCTAAACAAGAAGCACATATGACACATACATAAATTAACTTTTGATTCTCCAAGTGCGTGGTTGTGAGCAAATGCAAAAACTGCTTCTTAAGAATACATCCAGACTTTAAGATAATAGCACTGGAAAACCTCCCCATTTCAAGGGGGAAAGAATTTTTTTTTTTAATTCATGGCAAAAACTTCAAGAAAGAGACCTGGTCACCGTCTACAGGTTGCAGAGTGCCCCCTCCGGGTCTTATGATAGCTTTCATCAGACTTCCCGGTGTAATATTCTTTCTCCTAATCATCAAAAAAATAGAAGGAGAACCATTTACAATGTAAATCAATTTTCAAGAGAAATCAAGTCTTGATATACAGATATCACCACTAAATTTACTTCAATATAATGACATCAATTTACAAGAGAAATCTAAGATTTGATATACTGATATACAGATATCACCAGTAAATTTACTTCAATATAAGTAACAAGTTAGAAGGATATTGCCGATATGTCATGACTTTTAAATAAAAAGTAGCGGCACTTAAGCAATTAAAGCATAACACATGAAGCTCTATCTTAAGAGGGATGCTAAACTCAAGGGCGCTCTTGCAAAAATGGGATGAAACAGTGCCCCCATTGGTTGTTGTCACCAAAGTGCATATATAATCTGTAAAACTCAAAGCACATTAATTGCACTTTGGTGACGTGCAACCAATGGGGGCGCCCTTGCATCCCATTTTTGCAAGGGCACCCCTAAGTCTAGCATTCCTTCAATCTTAATAATAAAATTTAAATCCACACTAGTGTAGCATGGCCTCCGCCAAAATATAATCAGTCCATCAATACCATACACTGGATGATGGCTAGCTGATTGGCAAGAAGCATCTGCATCTTAGAGGGAAAAAATTAGGAAACAGACAATGGAAATAAGTTATCTTACTATCGACTTATTTCTTTCTACCCTTCATAACATTTCCCTTTGTCATTTTATGTATCTTTCACGAAGTTATCAAGGGAATTTGTGAGCCGCTCCAATGCTTCACAAATTTAAATTAGGATGAGGGCAATCCTTTGAAGAATTCAACCATAAAGGTCAATTTTTTCCAAGAGTCGAGACCACGTAAAGGACCTAGAGAAAGTCTTGAAATTCACTGCTAGCTGGTACTGGCGGTAGTGATCATGAAGCTTTAACATAAAAAGGTCCACAAGCTTTCACTTCTCCATAGTATAAAATCTAAATGCAACAGTACATGTGGAACAAAAAGTTTGTATCAGTGTATTGGCATTTTATTTATGTTGGCTCTTTAAATTAGTAATTATTATGATTTATGCCACAATTATTGCACAGTCAGTATTTAGTATGATTTAGTTTGCACTTGTTTCCATTTAGATGGCCAAGAGGGAGATTATAGTTGAATCATGATTAGGCCACCGTGAAGTACATGGCCATCAGTCCATAAACTTGACCGGTACTTCAAAAACTAAGAAAATCAACCTCTAATCCATTAAAGCTCAAGTAGGGTTATATGTAAAATCTGTTATTTTGAGAAAATCAAAAAAACAAAAAAAAAAAAACTATCATGCAATCATGAAACACAACAATTCTCAATAAACCAATCAAATTTTTGTGGACTTTTGCAAAATGCATGAGCAGTACGTGAAAGTTACTTCTCCAAAATCCACTCATTCTGTTAGGTTTTCTAACAAATAGATGGGTCAAAAATATGGGCCTTTTCAACTTTTCCAAAGGCATTGGATAACCCTATATCAGTCTAAATTGAACCTGACTTCAAATCCTCCATGATCTCATCTTGGATTCCATCTATTTCACTACATACAACCTGTTTTTTCCCTTCAAATTAGTTCACTAGCCATACCACTATTTACCCACATGTTAGTATTTTTTTGTAAGTTTTTAGTTTCTTTAGTATTGAGTGAGGAACTTCTAGACTTACGATTTTATTTGCTTAAGTCAAGAGTGTCCACATTTTGGAGTTTTAAGTTGTTTAGGAGAAGTCTCTAGATGTTGTGAAGGAAGTCTAGATAGTGTAGGCCTTAAGCTTAAGGCCATCGAGTAGATTTTTTTGCTTTTTTGAATGATCGTTGTGTATATTAGAAAAAGACTGGGCTGTTCAAAATACAAGAGAGAGCATAGCTAGTAGAAGGAGAAGGATGAGAATAAAACCAAATACAGAAAACAGCCGGGACCACGGTGGCAGTGAGTCAAATAAGGCCATGGATTCTATTGTCACCCCAACCTAGCCAAACTGTTGGCCACCTCATTCCCCGATCTCCGAACATGCTTAAATTGAAAGGCCATTGAACTCTTGAAACCCTATAATGTGATGCCCAAGGAAGACCATCCGTGTGATGCCCCCTTTTTTTTTTTTTTAATAACTTTTATTGATAGAGAGAACCCATTATATCAGAGTGGGGACAAGGTGTTCCCAAGAAAAGATAAAATACAATTTTAGAGGGGCCCCAATTGAGGTAAATTGCCCAATTTGATCAAAGAGACAAAACAGATGTCGGTCGGGTGGATTGATACCCTCCTTAGCCAACGCATCTGCTTCGGAGTTAGCCGATCTCCTTCGATGTTGGACCGGAGGGTGCAATTCCCAAACCAGGTCCCGAATCTCGTCTAATATTACGTGAATACACCATGGCCCGCCCCTTTGCCCAATGCCCATCCGACAACGTTACTAGAGTCTCCTTCAATTACCAGCGGACCTAAATGGTTTTTTCAATACCATTTTAGGCCAGCCAAAATAGATTTTGCCTCGGCCTCATTCACGTCACAATCTCCAGCCAGCCCATAATATGTCATGACTATGTTTCCGGCACTATTCCGGAGAATTCCACCGACGCCCGCCGGATCCGGGTTTCCAAGAGAGCCACCATCAAAATTCAACTTAAACCAAACCCTCTGGCGGTGGATTCCATGTCGGTGTAATCGGATTTGAACTCCTTCTCTCCCGAGTTACCGTGATCCACTGTCTTAAAATTGTTCCAACCGAGTACGGGATCCCCCTATTTCTTCAAGCCCATGCAATAATAGATAATTTCACTTCCAACAGAATATAGCGCCACGATTTTTTCTTGCCGTGGAAAATTCTCGTTATCTTTTTTTTTTTTTTTATGGCAATGCCCCTTGGTGATCTATTAATCTATTTCTTCCAGCTAAAGGAATTTGAGTTTTTGTTAAAATTTCAGTATCTTCTCCCTTCGATTCCAACCCTGATTGATTTCCAGCTTTCATTACTAAGTAGTCTTGGACTCTTTTCAAAGGAATTTTCAAACCCACAAAGTGCCTAGGCTTAGTTCAACCCCCACAAACAGATCTGGTGCTGATTTTTCTGCTACTTTTCTCGATTACTTCCTATGCAAACTAAAAGTGTTGTTTGGGAAATTGTTAAACGATTTGGACTATCAATCTTGTTAAAAAAATTCTGGGCCGTTCCAATCTTTCCATCTAGGTATTTGATGACCCTGCATTGGTCTAGATTGGTCTAAGAAATGAGTTAGTGACAATAAAGTATCAAGAAGCAATATCAAAAAATTAAAAGAAATGAACAATGCACTGCTTGGAAAATGGCTCTGGTGGTTTGGGAATGAAAGCCACCACCTCTAGACTTGTCATTGCTAGAAAATACGGGCTGCTTCCAGGTGACCGGTGTTCAGATGACAAGTTCAGAAACAGTTGGTGTCAAGGGGGGCCCTGAAGGAGGCTTTCTCTAGCCATTTTGCAGTGGCCTCTGACAAAGAAGCTCTTTCAAGGATTGTTTTGACAGGGAGGAGAACAGGATATCATGCAGAATGGCAATTATGAGGAACTTCTTTGACAAAAACAAAAAAAAGGAACTTCTTTGACAAAGAGATCAATTTGGTAGCTAGATTGTTGGAGACAAGTCAGTCTTGCTACGTCAAGAGGACAGGGGAAGATATAAGGATTGCATCAAGTGCTCAGGTTCCTTCACCATCAAATCATTCTACGACAATCTGGCTCCTGGTCATGCACCTTTGCCCCTCTCCGGGATATGGTTCATTCCGGCTCCTCCCACAGTCTGCACATTTGGATGGACAACCTTTCTCTACAAAATCCTCACCGTGGATCAACTGTGTAGCCGCCACTTGGATTACTGATCATTGCGCCTTATGCATAGTGAATCAGTAGACCATATGTTTTTGCACTGTCGTTTGGCTAGGGATGTTTGGTGCCGAGTAATCAGGAGATTCTATTTTCTATGGGTATTCCCGTCAAGCATGTGGGATATATTGGACAGATGGTTTTTTGCCCTATGGCAAAAGAAAGGTACAACTCTTTGGAGAGTGGTCCTTCTAGATACAATTTGGATCCTTTGGAAGGAAAGTAACACCCTGGTTTTTAAGGGCTTTGTTAAGAGCTCTCAATACATCTTCACCAAGGTTATTACCCTGACCATTGCATGGGTAAAAGTCCTCCCCTCTTTCAGGTTCGTCTCAGCTCCTGATATGTAGTACTATTGGAGAGAAATCTGCAACATCAGAGAGCAGGTTGAGGATCCATCTATAGCATGGGAGCTGCCTGAGTCGAGCAAACTAAAGCTCAACTTTGACGGATCGAGTATTGGTAACCCAGGCCCCGTTGGAGTGAGGGTCTTAATAGAGACGATAGAGAGGCAACATCTCTAGCCTTCTTTGGCCCTATAGGGATGGAAGATTCCAATGAGGCAGAGATAAGAGCGGTCCTACAGGGACTAAGGCTCATCAACGCCAGGTCTTTATATAACTTGATAGGTGAAGGAGACTCCTTGAATGTGATCGGGTGGCTGAATGGTAGCCTATCTCATCCGTGGAGGTTTATGCACTAGATTGATGAGATCCAGGATGAGATTGAAGGATGATCCATATCCTACAACCATATAAAGAGAGAGGCTAATTCTGAGGCAGTCAGGCTTGCCAAAGCTGGGGTTTCCAGGGGCATGCTTGAGATTTTTTTACTTCCTCCCTCCTTGAGGGCTGCTTTTTGTTCATTCGTTCTTCTTCTTCTTTTCTTTTTTTTTGCTTCTTTTTTTAATGTTTTGTTTTTGGCTTCTTATTCCTTGTATCGACCTTCTCGGTCATCGGGCCTTCCCCCTTTTTCTTTTAATTCAAAAAAAAAATGTATCAAGAAGCAACACTTTGCAGGCAAGGCAGGGATCTAGAGCTTTATGACTTGCGGTTGACGATCGTAATTCTTCTTCGTTCGCCACTTTGCACCTTAGTAGGAAGGAATTGTTGATTACACCAACAAAGTGGTCTTCACCTTAAACAAGGATAAAGCCCTCGATCTGTATGGATTCTCATTTTGCTTCTTCCAAGAATTCTGGAGACCATAGTGAGGGATGTCATAAATGTCCTGAATGAATTCTTCCTTTGTCACAGCACCAATAAGGCTTTTAATGCTTCCTTTATTGCAATGGTCCCAAAAGCTAGGAATGTTGTCTTATTGGTAGGATTTACAAAATTATAGCCAAAATACTTTCTAACGGAATCAAAGACGTAAGCTGTCATTAATTGCTTCCAGCCAAAGTTTTTTTGTGACGCTAGACAAATTCTTGATGGTATCGTGGTGGCAAACAAAATTATTGGTCATGTCAAAAACCCAAAGTGTCTAGGGCTCATGGTATGCTTGTTAAACTTGACCTCGAGAAAACTTATGATAGGATGGAGTGACCTCTACTGATGTGGATTCTGAAAAAGGCAGGCTTTGGCATTAAGAAGAGACAATGGGTCCATTGTTGCATGTCCAATGTTTGCTGCATTGTCCTTATTAACAAGAGCCAAGTGGGCCACTTTGATGCCACCAGAGCTCTTAGACAAGGAAACCCCCTCTCTCCTTTTCCGCTTACAACTATTGCAGAGAGCATTGGTTATAGTCTATCCAACGGTGCAAAAACTGGGTTTCTTAATGGTCAGGCATCATATCCCATCTTCCATTCTTCCCTATGTGGATGATAGCATCAACCTATATGAGGCATCACTTTCCATAATCACCATTATTGTGGAGACCGCAAGTCACAAGAGCAACAGAAAAAGATAGTTTTGTGGCATCAATGTCGATGACCCAATTGTTGATGATATTGTTGCCATCTGAAGTATATCGGCCTTCTCTTTAAGGACTGCAATCTGAATCCCAGTTAGGACCCAGTGTTGGAATTGACAGTTGGAAATGTAGATACCTGTCCCTCCCTGGCAGCATTGCCCTTCGAAAGGCGTCTCTATCTAACCATCCTACCTACTACCTATCTATGTTTAGAGTCTCCACTATTATCCAGCATAGGATCGAAAAGTTTACAAAAAGTTTACAATTTCATTTGGAATGGCAATCCCATAATTCAAAAGGTTTGTTCAAAACATCAGACACCAAAATGCAACCCTTCTAAAATATTTCCATGGAAGCTCTTTAATAATAGTAACAAGATATGGTCACCAAATAAGTTCTCTTTCTTCTTTGTCGTTGTCTTCTTCATTTTTTTAAAATTGTTCGAAACGGTTGCAGAATTGTTTAACTGTTTCGATTCGTTCAAACTCCTCCTCATCCTTCTCTTTCTCCTTGCCTTCTCACATGAGGGCTTTAGAGGGCTTTGTTATGCTATGTCACAAATATCTCCGATATTTTCAAAATATAGCGTTTTTATTGCGAGATTTTGATAAAACGACAAAATTCCGAACTAATCCCGAGATTTTAAAAATATAGCGATATTTTTGTTCTTATCATAAAATATCCCGATAATATCACGATATTATCCCAATATTTTTACGGTATTTTTATTTTATATTTTTTTCTTAAATTTAATATTTTTATATATTTTTAAATAATTTTATTTTTACCGTTTATTTCCCGATATAAACCCGAAAAAAAAAAGAATAAAATTAATATATCCCGAGACTTTCCCTTGCCGAGAAATTCCCAAGAACGACATTTGTGACGTAGTTGTTTTTTTTTTTAGACGGTAAAATGAGAATATATTAAAAGGCGAACCGAGAAGGTTCAAAACAAATTACAGAAGGAGAAAGAAACGAAAATACAAAATCATGGCGGGTGATAATCAAACCGCTCCAGACTAAACCTAAAAACACCACCCCTTGCTAGGGAGTCGGCATCTAAATTAGCAGATCTCCTCACATGCGTAAACAATATAGACGAGTCAAGAACTATATCATCAATTTCCTCGAAAAAAGATAAAAACCGCCACTGAGGAGAAGCCGCACCCAAAAGCCAGAGAACAACATTAGAGGAGTCCCTTCCACTATCACCTTATCTAACACAGAATTATCCAAAAACTTGATCCCACAATGAACTGCTCTCACTTCCGCTTCATTAGAGTCCGCCACACCAATGGGGCCCGAGAAGGCCCAGAGAACATCTCCCTTGGAATCTCTTGCATAAACCCCCAATCCCTGCATCACCAGGATTGCCAAGAGATGATCCATCGAAATTCATCTTTAACATCCCATCAGGAGGAAGGAGCCAGGATTGAGTAATTTTGACTTTGCCAACCCCCTCCTTGCAAATAATCTGCCAACCTTCTCATAGATCATACGCTGAGACGAAATGAAACAGAGGAAGGCTTCTAGCCCAAGAAATGACTGCTGCAATGATCTTGATAAATATCCAGTAAGACGATTTTGCCACTCATTCAAATACTCGGGAATTTCTTTCTTTCCAAATGAACCACCAAGAAGCCAACATTTGTGACATAGTTGTTACGTGCCTAATTGGCCGTAACGGAAATAAACAAACGGAAAATAGAAAAAGAGGGGGAGAGAGGTTGATTCGAGGCAACCGGACCTCCTAGTGGTGCAAATCGAGAGGAACCATAACTCTCTAAGAACAAAGTTTCCTTTGTGCTGTAAAATTTCTCTTCTTTTCTCCTTTCATTGAAATACATAAACTTAAATACAAGTACAATGAGAATGCCACATCATCAACCTACTTACCACTAGCATGACACATAATAAAAACTAACACCCATGACTCTAAACCACATAATCACAAACCTAAAATGCAAATCCCTACAATAACTACCTTGCAACTCCTCCCATACATCATAACATATACGTATCAGGCTTCTTTCAACGCAAGAAAGAAAGGGGTCTTTCTAAACAAAGACTCATTTTCATTTTTACAAAACTTAAATAAGATAAATAACATGAATCATACAATTTATGATCGAATCGTTTCAATCGAAAATCACAACATTTATACAAATTTAGATTCAATCATGGGATTCAAATCAAAATCCATAACATTTAATTTGAATCATAAGATTTGAATTGTAAATCTTAAGATTTTCAAAACAATGAGATAAATAAAAATAAGAAGAAAAAAAGTACCTTTTCTCTTCAGCACTGGAAGGTTTCTTCTTTGGAGGGACATATTCCTGCTCTGCTTTCTCTTCCACCGCCATTTATCTCTACTCGAAAACAGGAAAATAGAAGACCTCTACAAATTCCTCTCAAAATCGAAACTCGTAGAAAAATAAGCTGATTCCATAACAGAAGAAATTAGGGTTATATGGTGTGAGAAGACCTTCTGAAAACCCTAATTCCGTAATAAAAATGAAGAATCTAAAAAAACCCTAATTACATGACAAAGGGGGATTGGGCGAGAAATACCTGATCTCTTTTTGTCTCGCAACAGAGAAGGGTGTATTTGTCATGAACGACACTGTAATGGACAAGTCGTAGAAATCGAAGCGCGTTTTGCTTGCTGTCTGTGTCCGCGCGTAGTTTTTTCTAGTGTTCAAAAGGCAAGGTGGGGCCTATCTATCCCTTGGAATTTCCAACCCAGCTTAATGCTTCCCAATTCTACCAGAAATCATATAGGACCTTGTTACAAGCGTATTCATTGGAATTGGATTGGTTCATCAAATAGCGTTAGGTCATAATCCAATTTAAACTTACCTAGCCAACACTTAGATCCGGCTCTACTCAAATTTTTCTGGTTCACCCCAACATTACCAACTTGTTCGATTGTTGCTAAGCAGTTTTTGTATATCAAATGGACCTCCCCAGATGATAATCTTAATGTGGCCGATTTACCCTCTTTAACTATCAATTTCGCTACAGCACCTGCTGGTCTAGTTAATTGTCCACCCTTTCCAAGTGTGAGAGCTGAAATCGGGTTCAACCGCGCCCAAGGTGCACCTTTAGTCTCCTATCAGATGAGAATCTTTTTTTTTTGGTAGGTAAGCTAGGGTTTGGCAGAACCCCTACTGGTTTATTAAATGAAAAGAAAGATGATAAGTTTAAGAAAGAAACCCATCATCCCTATCCTTGACACAAAATCCGAAGATAATCTTAAGTAGAAGGTATTGGTGTATAGCTACATCTAGTTGCATTCCCACCATGGCATCTAGACCTAGCAAACGGGTGGGCCAGGTCAACCCACGGGTGATGCGGGTGTGGGTCATACGCGTCGGGTCAGAATTAAGGTGACCCGCGTGGCCCGTGGGTGGGCCAGGTCAACCCGCGGGTCACCCGCAAATTCAAACAGTCGTTTATTTTGGGAAATGTAATCACTGGTTTTTTATGAGGGCGGTATGGCCGGCACCGTGGGATGATCCAAACTGTCCATTAGATGGCCAACAGCCTAAATAGGTTGTGCCCCAAAACTCATTTCAATAGGTTGATCCTAACCATCCGATCTATAGAGGGTTAGGATCAAGTGATCAACCCTCTAATATTCAGATCGGAGGGTTGGGATCAACCTATGGTGCATGCCACAACCTATTTATATTCTATGGTGCCAGTCATAACCTATTCAGGCATCAAACCCTTAAAAAATAGATTAGCATGACAAAATCACCATCCTTTGCATTAGAAAAAAAAGCCATCTAACTAGATTAGCATGACAAAATCACCACCCTTAAAAAAGCCAGATGACCCGCGGGTCAATTTTGACGGGTCACTAAAACTCAGACCTGTGCCCACAAATTTGCGGGTGGGCACGGGTTGCGTTTGCCAGGTCTAATGGCATCAAGAGTCGCACGAAATATAGAGGTAAATGGAAAGAAAATAGACTCATTTCTTAACTGTCGTTCTTCGCTTGATTTGAATGGAAAGTCAAACAGTGCAAACTCGCTTGCATTTTGGAAAATTTTCAGCCACAAGGACTGCCATGTCAACAGTAAATGGCTCTCCCAAACAATACAACGAAATGGAAAGAGTGTCCTTTTACTTTGCTTTTCCAACTTTTTGGTGCATCTCCAAAAGGACCCTGAGCGAAGTGGAAGAGTGAAGGTGAAGAATAGGGAGAATGAGGGTATTTGGTTGTCAAGGAAGACTGTTTGTTGGATTGAAAGGTAGAGTAGATGTAAAATTAAGAGCATGCATTGAGACACCTACATAATTTGGGGCACACATGCAGCTATCTACGCATCTATTGTGGGGCTCACTTGTGACCTGAAAGTAAAAGAAGGGACGACATGTGATAGACCCGTACACCCCATAGTCCATGCCTATTGTGTGGAGCTCCACAATTCATCAACCAGAATTTGGCAAACATGAAAAAATATTTCATGGAATATTTGTTTAACCAGTGTAAGAGATATAGATATGTGAGAGAATGATAGGAATGGGGAAGTGGTGAGTGAGGAGAGCATGAGTTTGGGTTGGAAAACAGAGAAGAAAATTGATCTTGTTTAAAACAGTTTTTCTCTCTGTTTCCCAGCTCCATCGTATACTCTCCTCAGTCACTGCCTTCCCAAGTGTTTCTCTCACCAGCCCTTTCTCCTCCTCATTCACCTTGGGTAAACAAATATTCCATGAATTTTATTTTCATGGTTTGACTTTTTTCTAACAGAACCTCTAATGGTGTTTAGGTCCTAATTTGAATAGGATTTCCACATGAAGTGGAGATTGAATAACATTAAGACAGTCTGAACTCCATCAAAATAATCAGTTGAGGAGAATCAACTAAGCTTTATTTCATACATTACAATTAAGCATGTATGGTAAGATTGATCTTTATGCAATAAAGTTGATCCGGTTATAAATCATTAAATTATGGATGGGGATAATTTTCATTAATTAATGAGTTCCTAAGCTATTGAATTCAAAGAAACACATTCGAAACAACTAATTACTCCAAAAGCTTAAGCTGTAGGAGTTGGCATTATTTAATAATTTATATTTCACCACTCCCCCTCACGTGTAGCCCTCCTTTTCTGGGTTAGCCGTACACGTGGCACATGTGGCCACTGTTTTGGGTTTGCCGTACACGTGGCTTTTTAATGTCAAGGAGTTGTTGAGTTTTGAACCCAAGATGACGAGAGGAAGCCCAAAGTCCAAACTCCCCCCCAATTTTATACAACTTACTTCCTCATATAATTCTCTAAAGAAACCTAATATAAGAAATCACGTCTCAAATCCAATTTATAATGATAAATAGATCGATCTAATTTACCTACACCAAACAAAATAAACCTAATCTCAGAATAAAATACTTAATACTAAGCCTTCTCTTAGAATTTCTCAGGTAGGTGAGATTGGGAAGTTTCCTTGATTATTATTTTCTTCTTTAAGTTATCCGCGGAAGTTGCAAATCATCCGAGCAAGTAAATGATTTTCAACTAATTAATTAAGAATAAAATGCTTATATAAAGATAAAGCTTCTCATTTCACATAGGGAGAGGCTTCTTTGATTTTTGTTATTTTTATAAAGATGTCAATGCCCTCCCAGACCCTCCTACCGTCATATCCTATGCTGATTCGAGAGGTATTACTGTGCAACACTATCAAGATGATCCTTATCGGGTCCACAGACATCATGTCGACATGAGCTGGACCGTTGATCTAATGGGGCTCCACCATGAAATTGGCATAACCGAAGTGATGATCTAACTATCCGATCAGCTTGCATCTAACCTTAAGGATGATTTAACCATCGGATATTGAATTTTGAATGGAGTTTTTTGTTTCCATGCTTTACAGCCTTTTTCTTACCCTCTCTTCACTTAGTCCCTCTCAGGTCTCTCCCTCTCGGGCCCTCACTCCACCGTTGGGCATGCTAATATTTCATGGAAAACAAAATTCATGGTTGTCAAACATGGCCGCTTAATATACTATTGTAATATTTTTATTCTTTCTAAGGTCATTTCATGTGAATTTAGACTACTCAAATACCCTATTCTTGCCAAATGGCACCCGTGTATTATCTAATAAAAACACATCTTATTCTTTCTAAGGTCATTTCAGGTGAATTTAGACTACTTAAATATATACCTTATTCTTTCTTTTTTTTGGTAACGAAGGGTGTCCCCACTATTTCCCTACAGATGCGCGCAATCACCCGGACACCATGCGCATCAGGTAAGAAGGGGGGATTCGAACGCTCGTCACTGGGGAGCAAACCCATGGCTGTACGCTAAAGAGCCACACCCTTCCGGGTTTATATACCTTATTCTTGCCATTTGACACCCACATATTATCTTATAATATGGCACCAATACCAATCATAATGTTGTACACAAGTGACAAAAGTAAGAGGGTTGGTTCACCTAACATTGGATTTCCCCATCTTCTTTCTTAGTCGATAAAAAGGAATGAAACTCTACCACAGCATTCTCTTCTGCCACACCTTATAAAGATATAAAAAGGAAAGGGAAATTGAAAAAGATGGGAAGTTTTTGATTTCTATGATTTAAAGGGAACATGTGTGGGCCCATCCACCTGAGCATTTCATTTATGAGGTCCCCAAATGTTGGGAGGCAACGAATTTTTAAATTTAAGAGGACCACTTCAGTCATTTGTGAGGATACATGGCTTGTCACCATCTGATGCCTCACTCTAGTTTACTGCTAGATGAGTTCACCAAATGCTTATCTTTACCTTTTTTCTTATTCACTGCACAGAAAAAAATGATTGCCCGACACTGTCTAAGTCTTAATAACCACCTCCATTTATGTTTCAAAGGGGTGCAGCTTGGGTCAGGTGGGGCTGAGCTTTTGCTATAGAATGAATTGGAATCAACCCAAACCCGACCAGATTTTAGGCCATGTATGGGTGCCAGGAATTTTTTTTTTTTTTTTTTTTAGCCACTTCATCCTCATCTCCACTTGGAGACACTGATTTATCATGAAAAAACAAAATTAATGGTAGCCAAATGTGCCTTTAGGTCAAAGCTCAACCCAGATTCCCCAAAATCACATGGGTTGCACCCCTATGTTTCATGGGCTGCTCGGTCAGTGTAAAATGACAAAAATACACTAATATAAGAACTAAGTTGGTATTCAACCTACAAGTGTTTTAGGAAGAAAAAACTGTAACTAACATTACATCCCTTTATAAGACTGATTAAAAATCAAATTTTGCACATAAATCCCCAGAATGCATCCCTTTCTACAGTTACAAAGTCATATAATTTTATGGTGTCACATGTTTTACTTGAAGAATCAGAATTCCCGTACCTCTAATGAAACAGAATGGTTTCATGTTAAACAAATTTTGTCTCATTCAGTCCTTACTCACTGAGAGGTCAAAACTCTCTATGTTCAACAGAAAGAGAATGAATATTCACTTGATCTTGATCCTTGTGGAGCGAAAAACGTGGGAACTTCCAACTATGAATAAAAACGTGGAGCGAAAAACATGGTTGCCATACAGTTAGGATGTGTATGGCAACCATGAAAAAATATTCCGTGGAAATATTTAGTGCGGCTACTTGTGATGGGGTGAGGGGAGCATAAAAAGGGGCTAAAAATAGGGATAAAAAAACCCAGTTTGAAGTAGCATACTATGTTTCACTATTTTTAGGGGTTTCTTTTTCTCTATCAATGCACCCACCACGTATGCCCTATCAATTCTCTCCCTCCCTTCTTCTCAGCTCATCTTTTATAGTTGGGTCCACCAATAGTCCAAGGAACAATTTTCCATGGTTGCCAAACATGCCCTTAATTTTTTTTTGTTTTGTGAATGGTCAAGACTACCCTACATAGTATGGTTACAAAATTCTTCGATTAATACTTACATTCACTATTTTAAACATAAAATATCCCATCTAATTCATAAAACTCATATTTTTTTTCTAATTAATACGACTTTTGAATTGGACATGAATTTGTCTAATAAATTATTAATTTCCCTTAGGGCTCATTTGGGTGCCGAGAAGATTTTGATTTGGATTTCTCACATTTGCAGCCCTTTTTGCGTTGTGATTTGGATCTGGATCAAGATTTCCAAATCAGCGACTGACAGTAGTGAAAAAAATCAGATTTCCAAATATACTGTGGAAATAAGTAATTGGAAATCCACAGATTGGCAGTTTCCTTCACCCTCTTTGCTCCTCAACCTCTCCGCAACAGTAGGAAGTACCCCTTTCCCTCTCTGTCTCCCTTGACATGAGCTGGCGGATCTACTCATTTGGTATTCAAAACTCAATTCCAAATCCAAATACAAAATATGAGGGATCCAAATGGGCCCTCATTATTCGTAAATCTACTAAGAAATTTGAAACTATTGCAGATATTAGTAAAAATTGAACTCTGAGAACAAATTTACAAAAGACATGAACATTTTTAATTTTCATATTTCGAAAAACAGGTATGCATATAAGAAGTGCATGTGGTGTCAAACTCTTCCCAACATAATCTCTCTCTTTTTCTTTTTTTTTGAACAGTTGCCTCCCTTAATTATTCTCTAATACAAACTCATAATAATCTTATTTTACAATGGCATCAACTAGCAAGCTGATCTGGTCCTGATAAACCAAAATGAACATTGCTTACTGCTTAGTGCACACATGGCATGTAGTGTTGCTGATTGGAGATCTCAGAATTAAAATCAATGACTTAAATATATCACGAGTATGTTTGGTTGGGATGAATGATCTTTTCACCAAGGGCTTTCCTAGAAAGCCTTATCTTTCCATCACTTTCATAAAAAACTCTTTTGATTGTTTGGTTAAACAAAAGCCAGTGCCTAAAGCAGGGGCCTAGCCTAGTGCACCAACCAAAAAGAATCCCCAAGGATTCAAAAAAGGAAGAAAAGAAATAAAAGGGAAATGATATCCCCCCCCCCCCCACACACACACCTTTAATCGGATAAAAACGGTTCACTGCTTGAGGATAAATTCACCCCAACGTTTTTCTTTGCTTTTAAAACTTGGAAAAATTGTAAATGGGGACACCAAAATAAGAGAATTCCAATGGGGGACACTTTTGAAAAATTATAAATGGGGGTCGAAAACGGAATTTGTGGGAAAACCTGACCAAAATGCCCCTAGGGGTCATCAAGTCTAAAAGAGGGTTATCAACTGGTTAACAAGTCTAAATATGATTTAACAACTCTAACATAAACAGGGTTTTCAAATCTCGCCCGGGGATATCAAGTTCTCAACAGGGTTATTGAGTCTCACAAGGGGTTTTCAAGTCTAGATAGGGTTTATCAAGTCTTTATGAACTTGATAATCCATGTTTACGTACCTGATAACCCCTTTTTAGACTTGATAACGCCCAGGGGCATTTTGGTCAAGTTTTCACTGTTTACGTACTTGATAACTCCTCTTTAGACTTGATAACCCGTTTTCGATCCCCCTTTATAATTTTTCAAAAGAGTGTCGCCCGTGGGCAATTCTCGTATTTTGGTATCCCCCATTGCCAATTTCTTATCCGTCAGAGGAATATCATTGCCTGAAAGAAGAAATTTTTCTAAGAAGGTACTCGTGATGCTACGGGGAAAATGAAAATGAATATTTCATTGAGACTAAATTGTATGTTATGGTTAATAGAGCCCACATGGAGTGCCTAATAGCCAAAAATAATACCTTACATTTAATAGATTAGGGCCCACATGGAGTGCCTCATAGCCAAAAATAATACCTTACATTTAATAAATTAGGGCCTACATGGAGTGCCTATTAGCCAAATAACAGGAGATGATATTTTCACTCCGCCTGCATTACGCATGCGCTCCCGTAACGTGATTTGACGTGAAAAGTGGGCAACTTTAACACTTTGGGACTTCAAATCACGTTATAGGGTGGGGGTGCGGAGTGCATGTGTAATGCCGGGGGGTGAAAATATCATCCTCCCCCGTCCCCGCCCACCCCTTTTACTGATCTATTACTGTGTTGAGATCATAGTTAGCAAAACGCCGTTACTTTTTTTGAAAAAAACACGGGTTATTGATTTGCCATAAAACGGCGTTTAAAACGTGGGCGCCGTTTTAAACGGCAGATTGGGTAAAACGTTTAAAACGCAAATTAAACGCGTTTTTTACCTTTTTTCCGACTTTACCCTTGCCATACATAGTTTTTCACATTTTTTCGGCTGAAGCATTAATATTCCACGCATCAATCTATCAACCAAAATGCTCTGAAAAAATAAAAATAAACATGTTAATCATGCTGGAACTTAGTTTTATGAAAGAAGTGAAGTTTCGGATAGAACTCATATCATTCCAATTTCCATGAAAAGAATCATTCATGTGATGGAACTCTTCATAACAACCCATTTTGGGATTTTTTTCGTTTAATCCATTTTTTTTCAAACCAAAACGTATTAAACATGTTTTATTCATTAAACTTTTTTTAAACGATTCCGTTTTTTTTACCGTTTTTTTACTATGTTTTTTTTAACCCATGCCGTATTAAACCCGAATTTTTCCCGTCCCGTATTATCACGTTTTGCTAACTATGGTTAAGACAGAGGGCAAAACGTCTAAAAATCAATGGGACCCATAGAGTAGAAAAGTAATGATTGGGGAAGCAAAATCTTTCCCTCCATTGCTTCCCCGGCCGCATCCTTTATGCTATGTTTGGTTGCTTGTAGATGGCTGGGAGGAGAAAAATAAGTCAAAGAGAATTAGACAAGAATGGAAGATGGGGAGATTATTAGGAGGGAGATTTGCGAGTAGTGTTTGGTTACGCGAGAAAATTAGCATAAGATGTAGGGTGTCACTATCAAAATATAGGTGGAAGAGAGAGAAAAGTAAGAGAGAGAGAGAAAAAAAAGAATAGGACAAGAATTTCTCCTAATTCCCTTAACAAATTTCTCCATTTTAGTGAAAAAGGGGAGAAGATTATGGGGGGGGGGAACATCTCCGCCACGTAGATGCCACCTAGTATAAAAACCAATAATGATGTCCAGAAATTGTCTAGTGGTCAAAGGTGTAAATGACAACCAAACATGTTTTGGAAAAATCTCTGGGAGATCTCATGCATTTGAAACTCCTACAATCCCCCCAAAATAAGCAACCAAACAGAGGGGGGTGGCACGGAGAAGAAATGGGTGAGTGAATAACATGATACCCTTTTGACGTGTATTAGAATACGTTATCAGCACAACCATATTTTGATATTTGCACACAAACCAAGCTGTCTTTTCTTCTCTAATTGGCTTGTGAGAGTTTTTTTTTTTTTTTTTTTTCGGTAGATGTAAACATGCAATAACCTTTGAAAGCTCTTTGAATCCTAAACAAGATGGTTTGTTAAAATATAGTTGTGGTGATATCATTTCCAATATCAAACAAAGTAAGCCATAGAACAGATATCACCTGACAAAAAGAAGATTAAAAAAATAACCGGTTTGACCAGGTCAAGAAACCTTGACCAGTAACTATTTCTGATACCGAATCCAAAGTGGGACCACACTGATCTGTACCAAAGTCAGAATGGACCCACAGAAGAACACTTCACGCCTAAGCAACCACTGACCCAGGCCCTTCTTTTCCCTTTCTAAGAGGGAAGGAGGAAAAAACACACAGGAAGGTTGATTCCTTTTGGGGCAGTGAGTCTCCAGCTAGATATTCATAAAAAATTTCACTAAAAATAACACAATCAATCCAAACCAAAACCACTCAAACTTACAAAAATACCACCAGTATTAAACAACAAAGCTTCTATTCCATTTCAAATACAACAGAAACAGTACAAACATGAAAAGCTTTTCCCTTCTTAACCCAAAAAAATCAGAGACTTTTCTTATTCTTCAGACAACGGGGGTTCCTGTTTTTCAAAAACAAGAGCATCAAAATAGAGAAAGAACTACTTACTAGTTACTACATGAGATACTGATTTATTACCCAACAGATTTAATGATTTCTATCTTAGCTTTCTCCACAAAATAGGACTACTTATTTCATCTCTCTCCTAACACTACCAATAACATATTCCAAATTTTTTCTTTTCCCAAATCGAATATAGAATTTGTAACCCTGTTCAGTCAGTAATTAGTTCAATGAAGGTTCTCAGTAAATCCATTCCTTAGGTAGGCGAATTTCATTACTTGATGAAGGTGGAGGGCGAAGATTATGGCGCTTGGGTTCTGTAAAAAAGAAGGAACTTTTCATTAGTATGTTTTGGTTTATGAACTAAATTAAAATTAGAAGGGAATTAAGTTGTTAGAAGTGAGAGAAGTACCATTATCATGATTAAAGCTTCCACTAAAACGTGGAAGAGCATTGCCCATTTCATCCAAATTCAAGTTGAGTGTCTGTACCAATCTAGCTGGTAGAAGAACAGTAGCACAAGCTGGGCAAAACAAAAATCTAAATTAAAGTTAAAAAACAAGAACCCAAAAATCCTAACAAGGAAACATGAACCCTTTAGAAATTCCATGAAAAGAAAAACCCAAAAATTGAGACTAAAAAGGGTAAAACATTACCTGGTTTTTTGCACAAATCAGTGGGACTCCCAGCTCTTCTAGGGAGGAAAACTCCTGTTCCACCAGACTCTTTTTTGGAACCAGAACCACCAAGAAAAACTGCTCTCATTCCCAAATTGTTTTGATGCTGGTCTTGCAAAGGCCATGTCGAATAAGACAAACCCATGGGTCTGTTTTTCCTTCCATTTCCAAATCCACCAGGCCTTACTCTATTCTGCCATTGTTGTTTCACCATTGGACTCTGTTTCAACTGCAAAACATAAGGGAAAAAAAAACCCAGTTAAAAAAAACCAGTCTTTTACCTTCTCTACTCACAAAATAATAAGAAAAACCCAACAAAATCTTACTTGATTAGTCTGCAATCTTTGCTGACAAAAACCCTGATTTGGGTTCACAGTATAATGACTAGTAGGTTTTATAGGGGGACCCAAAATTCCACGCCCATCAAAAC
Source organism: Tasmannia lanceolata (assembly GCF_043159265.1). Lineage (NCBI taxonomy): Eukaryota > Viridiplantae > Streptophyta > Magnoliopsida > Canellales > Winteraceae > Tasmannia > Tasmannia lanceolata. The sequence continues at coordinate 18,483,285 of NW_027518683.1, forward strand.
TCTGCCCTTCATTCATCTTCTTCATCTTCACAACCTCTCCTGCAGCAGCATAGAGTAAATCCAAAGCATAGTCTTTCTGTTCCAATGGATTCGCCGGCGGCGAAGGACCGGCCGAGCTCCGGTGAGTTGACCAATAGAGGGTAGATTCAGGAGAAGAGGCCAAAACCCTTGTCTTCAAAAACACCAAAAAATCAGAGACTTGAAAAGAAAAGGAAAAAAAAAAAACCCAAAATGGAAAAACCAGCTTTTACTCTTACCTTGTGGTTCTTCTCGTTTGCAAAAGAATCATCGATTTTCTCCTGGTTTTGAACTGTGAAGTGAGTCATCTGCTGAGTCAACCCGGCCATGTAATCACCTTCATCACTCTCAGTCTCAGTAGGAGAGCTAAGGATTGATCCATAGGACTCAAAATCATATGGAAACTCAGAGGGAAAACAAACCCTTGTTTCCTTTTCATTTCCTCCATTTTTTTTCACAACACCCTCAGCCAAAAACTCTGAAGGTAGCCAAAACTCCCCATCAACCAAATTCTCAGCCATCTCAAAAACCCAAATAAAAAGAACAGAGAAAGATAGAAACAGAGAGATTTGAATGGGGTCTAGATTGTCAAACACTCTTGCTTTATATCTCTTTAGAAAAGAAAAGGAGAGAGAAACCCTCAAAACATGAAAGAATTGGGAGCCCCCGCCTCTTCTTCCTTCTTAGTGGTTGGAGAAGACCTTTGTCCTTCTCTGCAACTCACCTGCCATGTGTTGGGATAACAGAGGACTCACTGTAACTTAGACTCCTGCCTATCTTTATATAGTAACAAATTTATAAGGTTAAGGTTAGGGTTAGGGTTGGGCTTGTTAAACTATTTTTTAATTCGGACTAAGTTACCCCTTGTTTATCACTAAATCTATGCCTGATGGGCTAACTATGGAAAAGATATCAAGTGTTAAAATGGCATTACAGTCAGAGAAAAAACAATGAAAAGACAGAACGGTTGTCTAAGTATAGGCTATAAAGTATCCTTGTAAAGGGATTTTATCGTGGTGTAATAGATTTTGTAAGTATCTATGAATTTATTAGGTTTTGGTTCTAGAGGGAAAGTGTTATCACAAGAATCATTGTTGGGATTCTTGTCTTATTGCTTTCCTTGGGACACGTGTATCTGATCGGTTCCGTTGATCTGGACCATTGTAATAAGACTGCGATGGCCTTTGATCCAATCTTAATAAGATGATCCTGAACCGTTGATCTGATTGGTTACGTTCGGCAAACAATCTCCACCCGCTTATTTAGGCGCGGTAGATTAGAAAATCAAAATAAAAAATAGAAAGAAGGCGAATCGATAACCTGGATCCGCCATGCTCGAATCTCCCTTTTCCGCCATTAGTATGCCTAAAAATGAGAAAAGATGTGATTTTCCGAAGCGACTCTTCCAAAGATTCCCATTGTCATATTTTTGGCAATTTTGTCGGGGGAGAATGTTGTTCGAGTATAAAAAAATAAATAACGCCGTCTCTAACCGCTTAAGCTTTTGAAGTAATTGGTTGTTTTCACATGGTATCATAGCCAAGGTTGTAGGTACAAATCACCTCGATGTTAAAAATCCACATGTAATGGCCAATCTAAAAGAGAGGCCACATGTTCCACGAGTCAGACAACCCTAAAGAGAGGAACCACATGTGATGAGGAGTGTTAAAGTATAAAAATTGAATAACGCCGTCTCGAACAGCTTAAGCTTTTGGAGTAATTGGTTGCGTTCACAAATCTAAAGCTTTTCGAACACACCCTTAATAGTGATTGTGCAAGGATGTCTAAATAAAATTTAACAATGATTGCTAAAGCTTCTGACTCTCCTCAAGCTCTGTATAAATTAATTAAGGATATGAACCTAGAACAAAGCTAGAAAACTTACGTAATCGGGTAAGAGTGAGGGACACTACTATTCGCTTGGTATCCACTTATGGATCTCGTTCTATGTGTAAATGGAAGGGATCCTAATGAGTGGAGCGATTAATCTTCCATGTAACATGATCTACACAATTCACATAAAAAACCTCACCTTTTTAGGTTCATTGCCTAAGAAATTATTAAGATTGACAGACCTTAATTCAAAAAAGAGGAATGCTAAAATAAAAGGTGCCCTTGCAAAATATCAGCTGCAAGGGTGCCCCATTTGGACCACCTCACCACTGCGCATTTATTAATCATCTAATTTAATATTTTTTCTGTGTTATTATAAATGCACTTTGCAAGGCCACCCTTCAGTTTAGCATTCATCTTCCAAAAATATCCATATTAGAAATATAAGCATGCAATAATCCAGATTAGAGAGTAAAAAAATCGACATGTACGTGTGAAGTGGTTGGTTTTGGCGTGGGGGCAACCAAAGGCCCAAAAGTGAATGCTTACATATCAGTCCAATGCCGACTTAAAGCTTGCAAACAAAGAGGGTTTTTACAGGTATGGCTTTATTTCCCCTTTTTTCTTCCTTTTTTGCCATTTCTTTTGATGTTTCTTTGTTTTCTTGTGTTCCTTCTAATATTCCTTATGTTTTTTTGTGTAGAGGAATTTCTGTTTTTCCTCCTACATGGTATTTGGTGTGCGTGGCAGATCTCTTCATTTGGATTCTCTTATTGTTATAAATGGATTTGTGGATAGGAAAGGTATGACCAACGATCAAAATTTTGGTTTTTGGGGTATCACTTTGGGGTTTATTCGGATATGATTTGGATGTGATTTATTCGGATTCGGATATGGATTTGGATACTGAACTCGAATTCGGATATCCGTTTATGAATTCGAATTCAGATTTGAATCCGGATAAATGGATAGGGATAATATCCGAATTCGAATAATATCCGTCGGATGCGAATTCGGTAACAAATTTTAATTATCCGTCGAATTCGGATACGGATACGGATACTGACAATTTTAAACGAATTCGAATTCGAATATAGCACTATCCGATTCGAATTCGATCCGTTTACACCCCTACCGACTCTAGTGCATGGTAGACCTAAGAAGTAGGGGTGTCAATAGACCCACATCCATTGAATTCATATCCTAAGGTCTACAATTATTTAGGGTCGTAATCCAACATAGCCACAAAATAAATAAATGAAAACTCTTTACAACCTAGACAACCAGAGGAATTATGCTCTCATGAATAGACATAAATAAATGAAAACTCTTTACAACCTAGACTCAAAAGGTAGAATCCGAAAAGCACTCTGAAAAGGATCCGACCCAGCACCCGATGGGAAGGGGATCCATTGACAGCCCTACTAAGAAGCACAAAACATCCGGGTAGAATTGATCATTCATGGTCGCAGCATATTGTAACATTGAATCACCCACCAGGGAAGAGATATGAATAGGGCTGCAACAGGTTCGGGTTGGGTCGGGTTTTTCAAAACCCTACCCCAACCCTGGATCCCATTATCTATCTCGGCCCTGACCTGCCCTGATCCTGAGTCAGGGCCGAAAAACCTCAACCCATGGCCCGCCCTACAGGGTCAGTGCTGGCCCTAGCCCGCCCTGATTGGGCAGGGCCGGGCCGGCCCTAGCCCGCCCTGATTGGGCAGGGCCGGGCCGGCCCTAATTGACCCTAGTGCAAATACCTGTTAAGAGTGCCAAAAATAAAGCAACCACTTATCATATAGAATAAAATGATCAATAAACAGAGAAAGGGAACAAAATAAGACAATATGAATTCAACAACATGACGGGCAACAGAGACAATTAATAATAATAATAATATAAAGAAACACCAATCCAAGATAATAGAAAACATTAGTAAAATAAACATGCACAGATGGTTCAATTATATAGTAGAAAACTTAGGGTCGGGCGGGGTCAGGGTACCCGAGGCATTAACCCAGAACCCGACCCGACCTGAGTCAGGGTCTAAAAAAAATGAACCCTGACCCGCCCTCAGGGTTGGAAAATCCAGCCCTGACCCTATTCGGGCTCAGGGCGGGTCAGGGCTGACAGGGCCAAACTTGCACCCCTATATATGAATCATGATAGCAAGACAAGGTGTGAATGTCTCACATGGCTCATCTTCTTTATTTTCTTGTTTCACGAGGTTTTCCTCCTCTTCAATTTTCCTATTTATTTTCATCTAAGCCCATGTCTGTCGACCATGAATTTTTTTTTCATAATAAATTAGTTTCTCCAAATGGTGAGAGAGGAGTAATGTCGGAGGAGGACAGACCTGAGAGGGCACAAATGAGTAGAGGGTGAGAAGTGGCTAAAAAACAAGGAAATATTCTTTCATATTTTGGGTAGAGTTTTTTGTTTGCTCATTTTTCAGTCTTTTCTTACCCTCTCCTCACTCTAAGCCAATACTCTAGGGAAAAAAAAAATTCATGGTAGCCAAATGTGTTCCACGCCATGAAAATTTTTTCATGGAATATTTGTAGGCACAATTGTAAGAGATAGGAGGAGAAGGAGGGAGAGAGAGAGAGAGAGAGAGAGTTAAGAGGGCCCAAGTGGAGAGAGCATGGTAAATCCCTAAAATGATGAAAGAAACAACGTACTTAATTTTGGGTTTTTTTCCTGTTTTTTAGGATGCTTTTCATGCTGCCCTGACACCCACCCTATCACCCACCCACCCATCTCACACAAACAACTAGCCCCACAAATATTTCATGGAAGATTTTTTAATGGTTGCCAAACACGCCCTAAGTAAAAGGTAACCAAAGGAAGAATGGTAAGAATAAAAATAGTTATTTCATAGCATTTTTCTTTAGGGTAAGATGGTTTACTTCTTTATTTCTCACACAAACTAGGGCTGCAACTCGGGTCGGGCGGGTCGGGTTTTGGAGAACCCAACCCAACCCGAGAAATATCTCGGGTCGGGTCGGGTCGGGTTTTTTCACGTTGACGCAATTTTTTAAGGAAAATTCTTATTTGGCAAGGCAACTCAACTCATAGAAGTAGAAATTACACTTACAGTACACTTGAATCAAACAGTGTGATGTAATTACACTCACATTACACTGGAATCAAACAATGCTGTAATCAAACAATGCTGAATCAAACACTTGAATCAACTCAACTCATAGAAGCAGAAATTACACTCACATACAATAACAGTGGGTGCGTGTGGGTTTTCACTTTTAACTTTTAACTAACAATAGAAAAAAATGTACATACTATAACTTATGTAACTCGCGTCGGGTCGGTCGGGCCCCTTCAAACCCGGCTCGACCCGAGATTCATGCGGGCTTTTGAATATTCAACCCGGCTCGACCCGAAACCCATGAAACTTGAACCCAACCCAGGTTATTTTCGGGTCGGGTCGATGCGGGTCGGGTAAAACCCGGCTCAAGTTGCAGCCCTAACACAAACACTAGAAATGAAACGTGGCCCGTTAAAAGAAATAGAAGATTCTCAATTCTGTTTTTTTTTTTTTTTGGGTTTTTGTAGTGAGACAATACGTTCAAAACCGTTCTCCGTTATTTTTTCCATATATCCCGTCTTGCAGAATCTGAATCTGGGTGACGTGTCTGTGGTGCAGATTCTACAAATAACCGTCAGTACTCCGTCTATTTTAACGGCCGACACTTGACGGCTTAATCGCTTTCCTCGAAAGACAGCAACAAACCATGTAACCACGAAACGAGGCCCCGCTCTTCCGTTTCCTGGACGCAAGCCCCACTATTAAATTCAGTTAAAAATCGAAAAAAAATAAAGGGATATTTTCACCCCTCTCCAGTACGTATTCACCTCCTGTAACGCTTTTTGACGTCAAATCACGTTACAGTGGGCGAATGGGTACTGCAGAGGGGGTGAAAATATGATCGCCCAAAATTAAAAAAAAAGACAGTAATGGTGGGTACCAGCTCACCTGCCCAACCGTACTGCACGAGAGAAGAATGAAAGAGAAAGCCGAGAAGATTTTACCGCTAATTTTTACCCCTTTGTTTTGGTACTTCCACTCTTCTTTTGCATTCGAGTCGTACGAGGCTTGGGGAAAGAGTACTAAAATACAGATACAGCCATACAGGGGGGGACTGTGGAAGGAAGGTAGGTACCAAAAGAAATTTCGAATTACCCGCCGAAATGAAAAAAGAAGAAGCTAACGGTCGTATTCTTGATGCAGAAGGGTTCGTCATTCGTGCAAGTATTTTAAAGAAAATAAATACAGTGGGGCCTAAATTACATTCTATGATCCAACCTACTCATTTGTTGTCCCATCACTTTATAAATAGAAGGTTAGGAAGATCCAACCCTCAAATGTTAGTTGGTTTCTATAATGTGCCATCACTCTATAAATCAGAAGGTTAGGATCATCTTATGAAGATAATTTTTGTGGGCAATGCCTATTTAAGTTGGACCTTAACAAATGAATGGTTTGAATCATCGACTACTTATTTTATTAAAAATACTAACAGTTAGGAGCTGATACCATATAAAACTCAAGATGGTGTAGTCCATACTCCATACTTTAGATGATCGAATCAAGGGCTCATGTGGTTATGGGGGAGTTGTGGAACCTAATTTTTCTTCTTCAAATGTCGTTTGTTTCCTATAATCCACACAATCCAACCCATTCCTTTTTTTGTGGATTGGACCGAAAATCACATTGTTCATTTTGCCGTCGCTCAATTTGTGGTTTCCTTCTGTAACAGGTTTCGTTACTTTGGAAGCGCATCCACTCATTGTCTTCTTCTTGATAGCGGACCGCTTATAGCCAAAAGAATGGAAAACCAACTCTTATTGCCGCCGTTTTCCGGCAAGTTTTCTTCTTGGCTGCCGGAAAAGGCTTATTGCCGCCATTTTCCGGCAAACCGATGATGCCGGTTTGTTCTCCCTAATCTGAAGATCACACCCTAAAATTTCAACGAGTTTTGACAGTCAGATTATGAGATCGAGCCCCTCAAAGTTCAAGTGGCAGATTATGCAATTTTGTAAACTCCTTCTGGTTTCAGAACAAGTCTCGTGGGGAAGATGACTTGTTTTAATTTTTGCGCCCTTTATTTTTTTCATGGGACAGCACCCTGTATGATACTTTATTTTATTTTTTTCAAAAAAAGTAGTCCAAGTTAAATCAGGAGGCAATATCATTATATCTATAAGAAAAGGGGGTTGTTTAGTTTGTAATTACAATTTTGCCACTTTAGTGTTTTATTTTATCGTAATGTGTATTTTTCACTATCAAGGGCGATATGGTAATTTTTGCCTGCATAAAGTTCTTTTGCAAGCGATGTTAGTAAATTTCCGTTTGCTTTTGAAATAAAATAAAAGTGACATATTGGAGGGCTATTTCCTAGTATGCCCATGTTACTTAACCTTAAATTTAAATGGGTATTTTTATTGTTTTGGGTTTAGACTCTGGCTCTTAGGCCAAAATCCAGTAACTTGAGCTCGGTACCCTGTTTCTGAGCATTAACCCTTAATAAACCCATCTTTGCTCCTCTTTCGGGTTTAGGTTACAAATCTCATATTGACCATATTTGGCTTTGTTTTTCAAGACAAATCTGAAGAAAGCAAGTTTTTCAAATATTTTGATTATCTTTTATTTGTGTATGTTATGGGAGGGCCTCTTGGATTCATGTAACAAGGTTTTAAAAGGATCCCTGCTGGCTTTAAGACACATTAGAGACTTTTAGAAAGCATACAAAGGGACTTGCAATGGGTTTCGATCGGCCCAACGGAAGATCCTAACCCTTATGTTATTTTAAGTTTTAGATTGCATCATATCAGGTTTGTGATTTTGGATAATAGTTATAAATTTTAATCAAATATTCTCTTGTATGATGGAATGAGGATATTATAATCTCTTTCATATGGTTGTATGTGACATAAAATTATAATTGTTTGGCGCCCACTTGAACAGGGAAGTGATTGGCCCAATGGAAAATCATTGTCCCGTTTGATTGGGTGGAATGAGAAGGTTGGAATTGAATAACTGGGCTTGGGATTCTTTTCAGCCCAACGGTGATAGAATCTCTAGTGCTAAGTTGTTCGATTTCGGTTTGTCTCATGTTAAGAAACCACTGTGTGTCGCGGCTTAGCCCAACCGAAGGGTCACAATGACACGAAGGGTGTCTTGAAGTATCACACTAAGAAATTGTCGGTGATATAAATTCTAACATTTTGGAAAGAGTTAGATTAATTTTGATGAATGCAAAATATACTCGATTGTGGATCAAGTGTTGTATTTACTGAGCAAATTGATAACGATGTTCTAATGACAATGATTTCACTTGGAGCTGTTGCTGGATATTTGTCTTGTATTGAACACTTAACTAGGACAAACTATGGGAAGTGGAAGGAACACTTGTATATTGCCCTCGGTCGCATGGAACTTGATTGTGCGCTTTTGATTGATGAACCACCTAAGGACTCGACTACAAGTACACCCGAGGCTAAGGTACTTCGTGCCAAGTGGGAGCGATCAAACCGCATGATTCTTATGATAATGAAAAGTACCATAAGTACGACCATTAGGGGTGCAATTTCTGACACTAAAGACAAAAAGGAATTGACCGCCAAGGAATACTTAGCATCAATTGTGGAGCAATTCAAGGGGACTTCCAAAGCACTTGCTAGCACCCTTATGATGCGGATGCTGACTCTCAGGTATGACGGACAGAGTCGTGCGTGAACACATAATGAAAATGTGCGACATGGTCTCTCAGCTTAAAAAGATGGAAATGGAAATTTCTGAAGGTTTCCTTGTCCACTTTATAATGACTTCTCTTCCTGTACAATTTGGACATTTTAAAATTAACTATAATACGCAGAAAGAGAAGTGGACTATGGGCGAGTTAATTGCCATGTGTGTCCAAGAAGAGAAAATGTTGAAAGCAGAAAGGCAAGATAGTGCTCACTATATCGCATTGGGTCCCACAAAGACCAATTTTAAGAAGAAGGGCAAGAAAGGTGGAAACAAAGGCAAAGAAGGTGAACCTGCAGATGGCACCACCCCTCAGGGCAAATTGGGTATCAAATGCTACTTTTGCAGGAAAAGATGACACATAAAGATTGAATGTGCCAAGTACAAGTCATGGCTTGAAAAGAAAGGTAATAATTTAGTTTTTATATATTTTGAATCCAATTTGATTGACGCACCTAAAGATACTTAGTGGGTTGATACTGGTGCATCTGTTCACATTACAAATTCTATGCAGGGTTACGTGCAAAGTCGGAAACTGAGCGAAAGACAATGGACCATTAAAGTAGGGAACTGAATAGAGATTGATGCGGAAGCCGTAGGGACATTTCGTCTCATTTTGGATAAGGGCTTTTGCTTAGATTTAGTAGATACTCTTTATGTTCCGAGGATTACTAGGAATTTAATTTCTGTTGCAAGACTTGATTCCTATGGTTTTGAATTTAAGTTTAGTAATGGACAATTTACTCTATTCCGTGAATCCCATATGGTTGGATCTGGTGTTTTGATGGAGATCTATATAAGAATAAATTATATTTCTCTTATGCTCAAAATTTATTTTCTCTTCATATGAATGATAAAATTGGAAATGTTGGTAATAAACGAAATCAAATGGACAACAACTCCTCAGTTCTATGGCATAAATGGTTGGGTCATATATTGAAAGATAGAATGAAACGACTTGTAAAGGAAGGAGTTCTTGAACCACTTGACTTTTTCGATTTTGGTGTATGTACTGATTGCATAAAAGGAAAATACACTAAAACTAGTAAGAAATGGGCAACCAAGAGTATGAGTCTACTAGAGATCATTCACACTGATATCTGTGGATCTTTTCCAACTCCGACAGTTGGTGGACAAAGATATTTTATTACCTTTATTGATGATTTTTCTCGCTATGGCTATATATGTCTTATCAATGAAAAATCAGAAGCCCTGGATATGTTTAAGATTTATAAAACCGAAGTTGAAAATCAACTTGATTTAAAAATTAAAGTTGTGAGGTCCGATAGAGGCGGATAATACTATGGTAAATACTTCGAAACGAGCTGCAATCTAGGGGCTTTTGCTGTGTATCTACAAGAGAACGGTATCGTTGCTCAATACACAATGCCAGGAACACCTGAGCAGAATGGTGTGGCTGAGAGGTGAAACCATACTCTTATGGATATGGTAAGAAGCATGTTGTGTAATTCTTCCTTGCCTGAGTTTCTTTGGGGAGAAGCCTTAAAGACGGCAGTGCACATACTAAATCGGGTTCCTACAAAGGCAGTTTCAAAAACTCTTTATGAACTATGGGTTGGTAGGAAACTGAGTTTAGGATACTTGCACATATGCGGGTGCTTGGCAGAGGCTAAAATTTACAATCCCCAAATAAGGAAATTAGATCCTAAAACTGTTACTTGTCATTTCATTGGTTATCCTGATAGGTCTAAGGGTTTTAGATTTTATTGTCCTAGTCATAATACCCGTATCATAGAGACTAGATACGCCAAGTTTTTGGAAGACGGCGACTCCAGTGGGAGTGTTGTGCCTAGGAAGATCACTTTTGAGGAAAACCGTGTTACAATTCCATTGCCAGTTTTCCAAGAAAAAGTGGTGTCTGTCCCCATTCATGAGGACATAGTCGAACCTGAAGGCATTCCAGACATAACACCCCCTACGGATGAGGGCACAGTAGAAGTTCCTACTGATCAGCCTTTGCACAGGTCGCAGAGAGAAAAGAGATCGGCCATTCCAAATGACTATGAGGTCTATCTTAATGAGTGTGAATATGAAGGAGAGATGGATGATGATCCCGTCTCTTTCCATCAAGCTATGGAAAGTAATCAGTTGGCTAAATGGCTTCAAGCCATGAAGGAAGAGCTACTCTCAATGGAGAAGAACCAAGTTTGGAAACTCACTGAGTTACCAAATGGAGTCAAACCAGTTGGCTGCAAATGGGTCTTTAAGACCAAACGTGACTCCAAGGGCGGCATTGATAGACATAAAGCAAGACTGGTTGCAAGAGGTTACACTCAAAAGGAAGGAATAGACTTCAAAGAGACTTTCTCTCCTGTTTCCAAGAAAGATTCTTTGAGGATAGTCATGGCTTTAGTAGCTCATTATGATTTAGAGCTACATCAGATCGATGTCAAGACTGCTTTTCTAAATGGACATTTGCATGAGATTGTTTATATGAAACAACCTGAAGGTTTTCAGGTTGAAGGCAAGAAACATTTAGTGTGCAAGCTTGACCGATCCATCTATGGTTTGAAACAAGCCTCTCGGCAGTGGTACTTAAAGCTTCACACAATTATCAAAGAATTCGGATTCAAGGAAAATGATGTGGACAGTGGGAGCAAGTTCATCATTCTAGTTTTGTATGTTGATGACATCTTACTTGCCAGTAGCAATTTAGGCATGTTGATGGAAACCAAGAAATTCCTTTCTAGGAATTTTGACATGAAGGATCTCGGTAAAGCTTCCTATGTTATAGGAATAGAGATTTACAGAGATAGGACTCAAGGATTGCTGGGATTATCTCAGAAGGCCTATGTTGAGAAAGTCCTGAAAAGGTTCAACATGGATAAGTGCGCAGCTGGCATTGCTCTTGTGATTAAGGGAGATATGTTTAGTGGTTCACAGAGTCCCAGGAACAATTTGGAACGGGAAGAAATGAAGAGTATTCATTATGCATCGGCACTAGGAAGTCTCATGTATGCTCAAGTTTGTACCCATCCAGATTTAGCCTACGTGGTCGGCATGCTTGGAAGATATCAAAGTGATCCTGGAATGGATCATTGGAAAGCTGTTAAGAAAGTTATGCATTATCTGCAAAGAACAAAGGACTATATGCTCACATTTAGAAAGACAAATAGCCTTGAGGTGGTTGGATATTCTGACTCCGACTTTGCTGGTTGTCGGGACACCATGATATCCACATCAGGTTATATCTTTATGCTTTCAGCATGACCAATATCCTGGAGAAGCGTAAAGCAAGGAATGAGAGCTTCATCTACGATGAAAGCGGAGTTTATCGCATGCTGGGAAGCTTCGGCACAGGCCTTATGGTTGCGGAACTTTATCTCCGGGCTTCAGGTTGTTGATACCATTAGGAAGCCGTTGAAGATGTACTGTGATAGTTCCGCCGCGGTTTTCTTTTCCAAAAACAACAAGTTATCAAACGGTTCGAAGCATATTAGATTGAAGTATCTTGTTGTTAGAGAAAGGATTTAGGATCAATTAGTGTTTATTGAGTACATAAGTAGACTTATGTAGGCAGATCTGATGACGAAAGGCTTACCATCTAAGGTCTTTAATGACCATGTAGCGCGTATGGGGTTGGTGAGTAAGTCCGATTGTGTTGATTAGTGAGAGTCTGCATAAAGTTTATAGACATAGTATTGTAATCACTTTTGAGATTTTGATCATGATAAAATAAAGTTATCTGTTTTTCCATTATTTGTATTGTGCACATTGAATCGATATTTTGAAAGCAGAATGTCGGTAATGACATAAAGTGGACCTTATTCATGTTGATAAGTTTGCTAACTTTGTGACCATGGGGAGGTTATTGGATAATGAATCCAATGATTACATGATCCGTTGTTAGTATAACTAATTGAACAGAATGTAAAGTTGGTTAATGAGAAATGTGTAAAGCCCATGCAAGCCAATTGGGAGACTATTGGATGTTTCCTCATATTTGGGTTTCCAAATATAAAGTTTCCATTTAAGATTGGAATTCTAGAATATCAATGAAAGTTCTAGAGTTGCCAAACTAAGGTTGTGGCTTTGCATTCAAGCAACCTTTCATCATGTTTTGGCAACCCTTCATGTTTAGCAATGTTTAGAAAGGAAAGTAACTCAAAATATACTTTCTATATTCATGGGAAAGAGCCAAAACGAATTGGGTAAATTTAGGAAGTTCTATGGGGACTTTTTACCTATATAAGGAGAGCTTTGGTCCCTCTTACAACACACCTTGACCTTGAGATCTCATAAAGAGAGAGTTCTTCTTTGAGAGGTTTCCCATAGACCATTTGGTGTGAAGGTAAGAGAAGAATCAAAGGGCGTTTCTGAGCCTCTCGCCGTGCTCGAAAAAGCTACGAGGATCGTCGGATTACACGCCTTCAAGAACAAGCCATGGCACAAGGCACTACAAACCCATCTCGTTTAATTTCAAGTTTTTCTTTGTTTTCAATGCCAAAGATCCAAAGGGATCACTAAAGTAATGTTTTAAAATAACACCCTCTTCCCAATTTTTTGACTTTGGGAGTTACAAATCTCATTGGGCAAATGCTGAAAAGAAAGTCACTTTTATGGTCCTTCCTAATCTTATTGAGTCCACTTGCTAAGTTTACATGATCAGATATGTTGACCCAAACAATAACTATAACTCTATAAGTATATAAGTATAACCAAATGCCAACGAGAACACCATGATTGGATGATCCTAGGCCCTTCATCAATGAAGTATTACTTAGGGTTGTGCAAAAGAAAAAAAGGTCAAACCAAGATCATGTGAGTCCCTCCCTCCTATAGGACACAAAAATTTCCTTCTATCAGCGGTTCGGCCGTAAAAGTGACTTTCGTTCTCTTACAGTTACTACCGATGTTGGTGGTGGTGGTGGTGGGATGAAGTTTGCTTAAAAAGAACATATATTCAGCTAACATTAAATTTAAACCAAAAAACAAAAAGAAGAAATAAGAAAATGATTTAAAATGCCAGTGTTAAAAGCCAAACGAAAAATGAGCGATAAGATTAGAATCCTAAGAAATAAATAATTGGGCCCCACCCTTAACAACATCAACATAGTTCGAATTGATTATCATGCGGGTGTTTTCATAGAGATCCCCTACATAAAAGATCACTCGAGCCAAACTATTCCAAATTACTAACCACACAATTAGGCTCTATTTCTTTCGACATAAAGTGGGTGCTAAGGTCCTGAGTGAGGGCCTACCAAGTATGGACCAAGATGAGACCTAGCCTGATACGGGACACGTTTAAAGGGGCCTAACCTAATGCTTCACAACAACTTTGGAACCTTTGACATATTAGTTGGGTACGTAACATTTGGTGTCAGAGTAGCCACCATATCCCGTGTTCGAATCATGAATGCTCAGTTCTCTTGTCGGGAAAGGAAAGGAAAGGGAAGTGAAGGGAAGGAAACTGACATGGCAGAAAGGAAAGTGAAGGAAAAGAAACCTGATAAAAAACCTGTCAGATGAGCGTTTCGTTGCACAGAAACCTGACAGAGATCTCACAGAAACTAACATAAACTACAAAAATATGCGTTTCGTTGCAGGGAAACTCAATAGAAACATGTTAAACAGAAACTGTGACAAACTAACATGCAGAATGATGCCAACATAGAACCTAGTCTAAAATAAGTGGGTCCAACCCTTTGAATTCAATCAAAATAAGAAAACCATGACAAACAGAAACTGAACAATAACAATGACAATCAAATTGTCACAAATATGGAGTTGCCAAGATAGAATTGCCAAGATATAAATCAGGCGGATAGTGCTCAACAACAAGAGGAAGAAGCCCCAAATTTCATAGATGAGAAACACAATAGCAAATTTCTCCCAAAAAAAAATTATACCTATTACTATTAGCTTACAATTACCGTTGAACATTAAACACGAAAAAGATACTCAAAACCCTAAACACAAAAATGATACCCACGAAATCTTGACCCGAGAATCTCACCCATAAAAACCCACTAATCTGTTGATAGAAACCCCAACCCTAAAAATGAAAATGATAAACCCTACAATCCACAAACAGCAACAATCCATCACAATGAGCAACAATCCACAAATGGGTATTGAAGAAACCGATCGAATCAAAGAGTTATATGAAAACCCATCAAAGCATGACTACCACAAAATCAACCCAATAAAAAACACAAGAACAACAACAAATGCGTACTATACAGACATAAGAACAACAAAAAATGAGTACTCTACAGACCCCAAAACAAACATAGAACCACAAAAACCCTTGTTCAGGTTTTTATAAACCCTATTTTCTGAGATTTTAGAAGATGAAAAAAGGAAAAAAAAACATTGAGAAGAAAGAAGAGAAATAGAGAGAGAGATTCGTACATGGTTAGAAGCTTGGAGAGGGTGGAGATGACGAGGATGCGTGGAGACAAGCATTCGGAGGTTGAAGACGAAGTCGCCTTTTTTTTTTTGGCACAGCAAGAGTCGGGGAAAAGTGAAGGAAAAGAGGTGTTTCCGATATTAGGGCTCGTAAACGAACCTCGAGCAAAGTCGTGGAAAGGTATTTTCCACGTATTTATTTTTGTTTTCCATGTAATATAAAAAAAGTTTCCATAGAAACTAAAAGAACACACAAAAATGAGGTTTCTGCGGAAAAAAACCAGTGTTTCCGCAGAAAACCGGGGGAAATAAAATCAAAAGAACACAGCAGAAAGGATCAACTACTTGGAAAGGACTACCTGATAAAATTGTGAAGTTATTACAAAGTGAGTCTTCATGGAAGAGGTGACTTGTGGGAAGGGCTACTTGATAAAAAGGCTAGAGTGAAAGCCGCACAGAGTCGGACGTCGAGAACAACATATATAGAAGTGTGGTGGAGTGTTAGGGTCCTGGGTGGGGCTTGCCTAGGTATGAGACTGTGTGGGGCCTAGACGGGTATGAGACTAGTTTAAAGGACCTACACTAACGTGGTCCATTAGCTTAGGAGCCTTTTGACGTATTGGTTAGGTAGCTATTTACTCCTATTTTCCCCTTAAAAATGAGTGTAAAATTTGTTTTGCTCCCACTTTATGGTGGAAGAGGCAAAGCCTAAAATAATTTTAAAAAAAGGAAGTGATATATTCACCCCCTTTTCTTCCCTAGGCCACCCACTCTAATGTATTTATGAGTACTCTTTTTCACTACAAGGGGGTGGCCCGTGGATAAAAAAGGGGCGAATATATCATTTCCCTTTTAGACAGGGGTGCAGAATTTGTTTTACTGGGTCATGTGAATTTTGAGCTGTGATATCTTCGTAATGGGATCCAATGAATAAATACTGGGTCATGTGAATGTCAGCTTGTGGACCCAATTGCTCAGTCAGTTGATGGACCTAATTGCTCCCTTGCCTATATCTTTTTCCAATAAAGTTTAAGGACCTCTTTGATTCAGATATAGTATATGAAGAGGAAAATGAAATGATGAAATCGAATTGTTTTTTATAGGGGGGCACAATGAGAATGTGTTGCTCTAATTATTTAGGGTTTGAGTGAACCTTAAGCTTGCATTATACCTTCCACACCTTTTCTTTTTCTTTTTTGTTTTTTACTCATGAATTATGAAATACAAAAAGAAAAAGGAAGGTCAGCTTTTTCCATTTCAATGCTCTACTCATATTTCAGGTTTCCCTCCTCTCTTCTTTTTTTCTTTTCAAATAGGGTTTTGTGGGCCCAAATAAATTTCAGTATAATGGGCCAAAAACTCACTGGAACTATAGAAGTTTTTCTCATTTTAGAACAGAGATGAGATTGTAGTGGTGACCATGTCCCACATGAACTTCATCACTAACTAGTACTTAGTAATGATGGTTGTTGGGTCCTCCATCCCCTTGTTTGTTTAATATCTCACCAGCAGTTGATTTGGTTGTAGTGCTCTTTGTGAAAAGAAATATGAACCCAGGAGACAGGAGAGAAGAAAACAAAACAAAAATCTCTAATATTTGAAAGTCATACTATACAGGAGGGGGAATGATAATGTGTACAAGCTCTACAAGGAAGCTCGGTCTATAAGCTATAGCTATCATCCAATCAATGCGTGAAAACTGTCTCATAGAATCATTCAATGGGGTGAGTTTTGGTGCATGGCCCATCCATTTGCAAGTAGGGGTGTAAACGGATCGAATTCGGAGCGGATATGGCTATATCCGAATTCGATTACAGTATACACTATCCGAATTCGGATTCGACGGATATTTAATATCTATTACCGAATTCGTATCCGCCGGATATTGTTCGAATTCGGATATTATCCGTATCCGTTTATTCGGTAAATTCGAACATTTTATTGCGGCACTTTATCTTTTTTCTCCTTCTTACTCGAATGAATATTTCAAACCCTAAAACTAGACTTCTACATTCTCTTCACAAAATTAACTCTCAAACCCTAAAATATATGAGATCCTCTTCTTCCTTTTAAAACAAAGGCAGAGAGAGAGAGAGAGAGAGAGAGAGAGAGAGAGGGATGGATGATAGTGTTGGTAGTGGTTTTTGGGTTTTTTTTTTTTTTTTTTTTTTTTTTTTTTTTTTTTTTTAATATATATGATGGAATGGGTTTGGGCCATTTTTGTTTTTGTTTTTTTTTTCTAAAAAAAAAATTCACTTTTCTTTTAGAAACAAAAGATAGTGTGTCATTACTAAAAATAAATATTAATGATATTATTAATAATAAATAAAAAGGATTTACTTCTCGGATTCGGATGTTAAACGGATCGGATATACCATTTACCATATTTGCATCCGCTAAGAGCCGGATATCTCATAAACGGATTTAGATAATATCCGCTTGAAACGGATTCAAATAATATTCGCTTTAAACGGATTCGGATGCGGACGGTAATCGAATTTCCGAATATCCATTTACACCCCTATTTGCAAGGCCTGATAGATTAATGGTTTAGATCATTGAACAAGCTGGTCTTAAACTTTTCCCTGTTCATAAGTTTTCAAGGAAAAATATGAGCATGCATGATTCGGTGTATAAGCCATGCCATCTCTAAGATCTATTAGTCCAGTAATCTACAAATCTAAGCTAAGTTTGCAAATGAAGATCAGTCCTTTCTAAATTTCCAATAGATCTTGTATCTTTCCATTAATAGGATGTCCATTTGGAATGGAAGCAAGACCATGGAGGTGAGAGGGTTTACCGGATCAATGGTCATGATTGTACATACATGTCCGGACTGGAAACTTATTGTCATAGTCATTCTCTTGTAATTGAAGACACACATTGACATTATTGAATGTAATCAATTGGTGATTCTTGTTTTAATCGTCGTAGGTAATTTGATGATGGCCAGCATTGTCCAACTTATGAGATTTTCTGGTATCCACGGCAAGGCCTATCATTTTGTGGATGCTATTTCCTCAGATGTGAGGCTCCTTACCATATTAGGCTCTATTTGTTTTAGATTTCCCCCCCTTTTTTTTAGAATGTGACAACTGATTAAGGGCCAAAACCGATTATTGGATTGGAGCCCACAATCGGTTGTCAGTCCAAAATGGATTTGAGTCCAATAAATCAGTTTGGACCCCAATCGGTCCGAAAAAAAGGTTATTTGAATTGTGTTTAAATTTGACCCCAACAATCAGTTTTTGATTCGATTCAACCTTGTTTTAGATTATGACAACCGATTGTGGAGTCCTCAACCTATTATTGGACCGAAAATTGCACTAAATTTGAGTCCAATAATTGGTGGGGACTCCACAATCCGTTGTCATAATCTAAAACAAACATGCTGTTAGCAATTGGAAAACAGTCGCCACTGGATTTCTGTCCTTTTCCTGTAGTTTATAGTCTCTTGATTAGATTGAAAACAAAATGGAATAGTGATGATGTCTATTTTGGAGAATTGGAGGGAAAGGCATATTGGAAGATCAAGTAGCATTGCAAAATGCCAAAAGAAATGTGAGTTGAGTCTATCTAAGATGAGAAATATTTAAAAGAAAGATAAGGAAAGGTCCAAGATGTGGACACCCACTCTTATTTACTGAAACTACTAAGAGAGGAAACCCTTGTTCAATGGAGTGAGATGTCGCATTGATTCACGGGAAATGTAGAGAGGTTTGTTTGGATATGTTCTTTGAGAATCTGGACATTGACTATGTGCCTTCCGTCACTTTAAAACTGCCCTTTGACCAATATCACAAATCCCTTTCACCCTTCTTCTTTATACAATCATTTTCAAGACAATGTTTGATAAGATGGTGCTCTCAAACTATAGTAAGTACCTAACACCGATTAGAACTGTTTGTCTAAGTGCCCTTTAACTGTGTGTTGAAGTGCCTTTTTGGGGTCTTTAATTATTTGTTGACTGAGAACTTTAAACTCTAAAATCATTATAATATCACTGTGTTGCTTTGTTGACTTGTTACCATTAAAAGGCCTAAAAGTTAATTTCTATCTAGGAATTAACCCATGAAAAACACAGATGGGACAAGTGATGGGATGTAAGGCCTGCCCCACATGCGTTTTTTTTTTTTTCTTGCAGGAATTTTCTAGATTGGACACCCATCAAGCCATGCATTGTTTGAATTGCTAAGCGGAAGTTTACTATTTTGTGTTTAAACGCAAAAAACTCGTGGCCTGTATTTGGTCTTTAGTTCCCTATTGCTCGATGTTTACTTCCATTTTGCACGGCATGAATTTTCAGGCCATTGCACATCCACCGAGAGGCGAGAGGGCAACAGATATTACAGTATTCCCGTGTGAGGTGGGTTTAGTGTCTTATACTGGTTAGTTGTGGACTTTAGTGTCTTCCTTTTAAGTCAGGTGGAGTGGGCCCATCCTAGTTTAACCATGAGAGAGAGAGAGAGAGTTAGGTTAGCTCTCCTAATTAGACTAGGAATAGGTTTCGGACTTTTAAGAGGGCAAAACTAAACGACATAGAGGTGTTGTGGTAAGAGAAAACAAAGAGATAGTTTTGTGGTGAGAAATTGTGAGTTTCTTGTTTTGTATGTGATCTTGGGTGACAAGACAACGGATCCAGATGGTTACAGTCTATAGGTTTCGGGTTAACCCATTGTAATCCTTATTTATTTCTTTCTCATGGTGGAAGATCGTGCTCTCACCGTAGTTGCTGGCATCATTGCTGAACCAAGTAAAATCGTGGGTGCCGTGTTTGCATCATGGTTACAGTAATCATTGGAGAAGAAGAATCGATGCCAAATTATGTGAGAAGTTGGAGATGCTTTACATATCAAAAAGATTGGATTGGACAATTGATTGTATCTAAAGCAACAATTTTACGAGCTAAAGATGCTACAAGGTGAAAATCTGTAAAATAATAGAAAATTATATTAATCTTGGATGATTTACATTAAGCACAAGGAGTGTTTTTATAGAACACTCAAATGATAAACATAGCAAGAGAATAAGATAATAATGGAAAGACACTATCCTAATCTAATTCACTTGCCTAATCTAACCCGACCAACCAATATAGCCTAATCAAATCAAATCTTCTAATCTCAGAATATTTGATCTTGATTTGATTTCATTCTCTTCTAGAACACATAGTTGTGTTCAACAAACTTGTTGACTAGCTTCTCAAGATTGATGAAAAGTTGAAGGAAAAAGACAAGACCCTTATGCTTCTTACCTTGCTTCCGGATTCATCTTACAACCTTCTGACTACTCTTTTTTTTTTGTGTGTGTGATTGATACCTTGTGACTATATTATATGGTAAGGATACTGTGAAGTTAGAAGAGGTCATGGCGTCACTCCTATCTAATGAGACGTGAAAGAAGTCAGTTCTTGATTGGAGTTAAGAGCATGAGTTAGTTATTTGTGTTGAATATCAAAGAGAATGATTGTCGACAAGGGATAGGTAAAATCAGGTCAAGATCTAGGGTCAGCAGAAAGGGCATGTAATATTATCGTTGTAAGGAATATAGTCACATGAACTGTAATTGACTTTAGTAGGCTGACAACAAGGTTGGCGATGATTCAGGGAGTACTACACTTGAAGTGGTGGGTGAGCAGGATAATTGTGCCGAATGTCTACTCACAATCTCCAAAGGTTAATGTAGGGATGACAACAGATGGACCTATATGTCTTAGCCACGATCCATTCAAATCTCTTATAGGTCATATTGGATTCAGAGTGTTCTACAGATCCTACTTCCCGTGTCTCGGTCACAATCCATTTCAAATTGGACCGTCCATTAGAGTGTCCTAATAGGTCATACTTACATTTTGCACAGTTAAATTCTCAGAAGAGGGCAAGCGTGATTGGTAGCTATTGAGAAAATCCGGAAGACAAATTCGAGATTGTGTACATGTAAACCGAAAGGTACACAAGAAAATCAAGCCACAGGATGAACACCGAGATTTTATGTGGTTCGACCAAGATGCCAACATCCATCGGCGAGAACACGATCTTTCACTATGAGAAATCAAAATTACAAGGGTTACAATACCCAAACCCACAACCCTTTCCCTTGCTTCTCAACCAATATCATACCCAAGAGAAGCCCGAGAAAAGCCCACTAGAGAAAACTCTCTCTCTCTCTCTCTCTCTCTCTCTCTCTCTGTAGCCCCAAGTCCTAGCCGTCGTCCACTCAACTATGGTCGTGCAAATAAGGGATTTTTATACCGTAGGTTTTCCAAAAGGGAAATGATTTTAGCACTCCAATGTTTTGATAAACATGCGCTCACTTGTTTGTCGTGTAGTATTTAAAAGGTTTTAAGAGCTTTTTGAGAACCGTAATATCCTCTGACATCCCTTTAAATACTACACGACAAACAAGTGGAGTGCATGTTTATCAAAACACTAGAGCACAGAAATCATTTCCCTTTCCAAAAGTATAAAAATGAACTTATATATTATGGTTTCTCACCTAAACTAGGTAATCACACCAATTTGGGAAACAAAACTTTCCCAACAATCTCCACCTTCGCTTGTTTCTGAACCGCCTGAGGATTTCCCATTGATGTCGCCACTGGTTTGCTGTCCCTACAAACCACCATTGGCCTTCTAAAGTACCTGCTACATACCATCGAATCACCCTGCCAGTGCACATGTGTAGTTGCCAACCCGTTAACTCAGTCAACCTTGGAGAGGGATCTTGATCCATCCTCCCCGATGCAAATACTGTCACCTTCTGTTGGAAAAATATCCATATATTAAGAAGCCCAAATATTATGATTCTTAAGATTGTTGGATAAAATATCCATATCTTAAGAAGCCCAAATATTATGATTCTTAAGATTGTTTGATAAAATGGATGGATAAGATTTCTACAAATCTTATAAACAAATAATGAAAAAATGATATATGGCTTAGTCGAACCCAAAACATAAAGTTGAAATCAAAACAAGTTATTTGAACCCAAAACATGTTACTCGACCTCAAAATAGTGCAACTCGAAGGCACAAATCCATGACTGTAAATCAAACTATAATTGAAATAAAAAATGGAAAACAGACTACACTTATTTCTTTTGATGAAAACCGTTTGAAAAATATCAGATTCGAAGAGAGAAGGCTGAGTCGTGCCACATGGTCACTCTCCTTAAGAATCGTATCCGCCCCCTACAAGTGCAACCGGAATCCGCGAATCGACACTCCAAGATAAAACAACCAAATATGGCTCCAGTCCACGTGCACTCGCTGACTGGTCCGCTCAGAACCACCTTAGAACTGTGCTCAGACACGGAAGGAAGGATATGAAGCAAAACCAGAAAACAAAACCCCTTTTCTGTGTAAATCTCTTTTCTTTTTCTGTTGGCAAAAGCCACCCCAAACGTCTGTCCAAAGATCTACCCAAATTGTATTCTGTTCTCCCTTTTATAGACACCAAAGTGTCTGTTGGAAAGAGCCACAATTTATGGGTATTAATGTTGAGAAAAGCCACCATTAAGAGCCTTGAACGTTTCTCTTCCAACACTCACATTTGTGACCGTTGGAGATGAAATGGTTTTGCTACTTTAATGGGTATTATTATCATAACCGTTTGGGGTGTCAATATAAAAAAACGTTTTAGCAATTAATAGGGGTGTCCATAAAAAAAACGTGGGGGTAAAATGGAAACCGTTTTGGGCATTAAAAAGAATCTTTTTTCATTTAAACCCAAACCCAAACCCAAACCCGGACCCGGACCTCGGCCACGGCCCGACCCGCGCGTGTGTTTTTACACTTGGGCTTGTGTTCATATATATCCCAAGGATCTAACAAATTCTAAAGCGAAGATCCAAGCCTTTCTCCAACTCTCCATCTTATATGGATGTGAAGCATTTTCTTCCAAAGCAATGTGGGACTATTAATTTGTCTTTGGTTTAGAGAACACAACAAACACACACACTCCAAGATTTTAGGTTCAAGTCCTAAAAAAAATACTCAAAAGTCACTAGCTTTTGAAATAAGAGGGAAACCAAATTTTAAATCTTTCCCTCTAAATTTTAAAGACAAGGCAAAAAGCACTTTTGACTTTTCAAATTCTTTAAAATTTCCAACACCTTCTCACCATCATTTGTAACCTGCAGACCTATCTCTGCACCAACTACGAAAGAGACCTATGTGTGCACACGCTACCACTTCATTTCTAACTAGCCATCGAGATCTTAGGAACACTAGTCAACATGTCCTTGACCAGACGGTATAATATGTCACACTTCTCACCTTTCATCAGAACCATACAATCACTTGTGATTTTCATGGCTCCGCCTGCAGCTGAATACCTGCAACTCTTGGAGTCCAACAGACCAAGTGAAAAATTCTTTCACATCTCTGCGGCATACGCCACACAACCTAAAGTACGAATCACTCCGTTGAACATCTTGATCTTCACCGTTCCAACTCCCATGATGTCACAAGTAGACCTGTCATTCAAGAACACTACACATGCCCTTGTCTCCTGGAACATATCAAAATATTCCCTCCCAGGGTATACATGAATAGAGCATCATGAATCTAGAATCCACTCATCATAAGGAGATTACTTGTGAGAATGTCGTCAACCTCTTCGCCTTGCTCATCTATTACGGCCACCACCATATTTGTAGCACCAATGTCCGACTTGTCAACTAGCATCAAACAATCTAGCTTGATGCAGTCGTATTCCTTGCAAGTTGCATGTCCTTTATGTGGAGCCTGGATCTTGACCTACGTTTTACTAATCCCCATCAGACGACCTTCCTCCTTGATTCTCCCCACGAACAATCAACCCTTGCTCTTGACCAACATCTTTATTAGGCCCCCTCTTAGTTTCATTTGATAAGAGCGCCTTTGAGGCTTCTTCCATCTTCATGGTATCGTTACCAAATAATAACGTAGTCACCAAATTGTCATACAAATCATGAAGTAAAGTAAGAAGCAAAAGGGCCTCCTCTTCTTCCTTCATCTTTTCTTCAACCTTATGAAGCTGATCCACAGGCCCATTGAACACAGTCATGTATTCTAGAAGATCTCTACCTTCCTGCATCTTCAGCCCGTATAATTGTCGTTTCAAATACAATCGGTTGGGCCAAGCTTTTTGAGATTTAAAGCTTTTCCAACTTCTCCCATGACCTAGGCACTGATAAACATAACGTTATCTGTCAGACATAATCGAATTATGCTGACTGCCTTCAACTCCATGTTTTCCCACTCAGCATCTATCATCTCCTCTGGCTTCTCCTCCTTTCTCTTCAACGCCTTAGCCAAGCCCTCTTGAACTAGGATATCCTTCACTCTCATCTGCCATAGGGTAAAACTGACACCTTTCCCCTATGATTTAGGAACTCATAAGTTTGCATAACTTTCTCATTTATTTTTTTGAAAGGTAACAGTAACATAACTTTCTCATTTCAAATTAAAATCAAGCAAAAGTTCATATGATAGACTTCATCTCTAGGGTTTATCCTCCGGAAATACTCCCTAAAGATTCACATTGGAGAGTGCGAGATCCCTAGGGCCCAACACATGTGTCTTCTCTTTTTCAGTTTTTCCTAGTAGTATAACTATGGAGGGAATTCTTTTCAAGGACCCAACATATCATTTGATTTTTAAGTTTTCCATGTTTTCCCACTTCAAGATCAGAGCCTCAAAAAACAATCCTTAGATTTTTTTTCAACAACATTTCTTGGAGGTCATCTAGTGAGTTGTGATCGTCAGTTGATCTGATAAGCATTAAAGGTGAGAATTGAGAACAATTAGGTGTTTTGTCAACCCGTCACTTCCCCCTGATTTAGCACCTTCAAAAGAGACCCTACATCCCATAATTTAGGTGTTCTGTACACCATCTTTCCTTTCTTTAAAAGCCTCCCACAATCCTCTAATCCTTAACCGACCACCTTTCTCTATTATTCTAAACCACATTTTTTCAATCGATTCTTGCCCATTATTTTGCTTCACCCACAGCCACTCTTTAGCATATAACCGGTTAGCACCTACCACCTTTCTTGCATCTGCTTGATTATGAACAAATTGTTTGCTTCACCCAACTACCCTCCATCTTATGATTAACTGATTCTTTAAAACCACCTAGAACTTCTTCTTTTAACCAACCAAGATCCCTCCTTTAACTACGTGAGAATACCCTTCTTCCGCGCATCAATTAGTATGAGAACTTCCGCTATTCTCCCCGATGTCAGTTGCACAAAAGCCGGGATGACTTAGGGGTTTTACTTAGCATTTGAGTGCCACATCAGCGAAACCTCTTGTTCGGCTGTCAATATAGCATTGACATCCCAAGAGACTCCCAGGGATGCCTCTTGGCTATTAATTGCATGTGTGGTGATGTGTCACCCTTGTCCCCTCCCTATGATATCCAAGCCAAAATCCACTAAAAGGGTGGAATTTGCTTGGATTTCTTGGGAATGATGCTCTCTCTCTCTCTCTCTCTCTCTCTCTCTCTTATATATATATGAGAAAAGTGTAGCTACACATACGTGTAGCTAACTTAGCTACACCGACGCCTTAAAATACAGTAGGCCCCACATTGTTTTGGTGATGCAAACCATTCATTTGATGGGCCCTCACATAGATAGGGTGTGCCCAAAAAATCAGCTCCATAGGATCATCCCAACCCTACGATTTGTGGAGGCAAAAATGGACGTGTAAAAGCCTTCACAAATCTATCCATTTTTGCCTCCACAGTTTGAAGGGTTGGGATCATCCAATAGAGCTGATTTTTTGGGCACACCCTATCAATGTGAGGGCCTATCAAATGAATGGTTTGGATCACCCAAACAATGTGGGCCCACTGTATTTTAAGCCGTCGGTGTAGCTAAGTTAGCTACACGTATGTGTAGCTTCACGTAACTCATATATATATATATATATATATATATATATATATATATATATTGTTAATGGCACATCCTACCACTACTCTATGAGGTTCACAACCAAACACTACTTACTACTTTCTCCAAGGTAAGTTTCATGCAAATCCAATGCTTGTCTCTCCCTGTTGACTAATCATTCCACTACTCTCCAAGTCTATGCCGTGCAACCAAACAAACCCTAAAAGCTTCACAATGGGACCCGATGATTGAAAGATTATCAAAGGAAGCTAGCAACATGAAAGATGCCGTACTTTTCCCCTTCTCTTCTTCTATTCTTATCCTCTTCCCTACTTCTCTTTTCCCCCCTTTCTCATAGTTCTCCTCCTTTGGGCCCCATCATAAAGTGACATAGATATAAGCACTCCACCAAACTCCTTTCTCTTCTCTTCTTCAGGCTCCACCAAACTTTTCTCGTCTAGATGCTCTTCTTCAACCTCCACCAAAATTTCTTCCTCTTCCTCCTTTCTCTTCTCTTCCCCTTCGTTCGTTTGAGGGTCCATTTCCCCTATCTTTTGGTTACAAAGGTGAGGAGTGTGAGGAGTGAAATCTGCTTATATCTCCCATTTGCCTTCCCATTTGCTATTTTTGAGAAGGCAAATTTCAAATGAGGCCGAATAGAAAAAGGAAAAGAAGTAGAGGGAGAAGGACCTCCAGCCGCTAGACGGCGTGGGCGTGGTCTGCGGAGAGAGAGAGAGAGAGAGAGAGAGAGAGATTATACTAAATTACAAAGAATATTATTTGAATAGCAAAGGATACTGGTCGATGATGTGATGTGATAGGTGAGGGGCATTGCCCCCAATGGAGGCAGGAGATGCTGTGATCTCGTACGACGGAGGCTGAGAAGTACATGGATCCTCTAAAGAGCGTCTGGATCTTGTACGGTTTGTCACCCAAAGCAGCCTCACTGGACGTTGTGCAATTTCCCAGGTTAGTGGGAGTGAGTCAGGAGATAATGACATCATGAAGGGCTCCAAGGGTTCACCTCCAGTCAGAGGATGAGAGCATGTCACTTGGGCGAAGGCCTTCTGCCTCAAGTGCCCCTTGTCCAGTCGGCAGTCTGACTCATTACTCCGTTGGAGGGAGTGGCTAGAGGTACTCGGTGTGGTGACTGGCCAAGTGGTTCTGTCTTGTCCTCACCGATGCTGCCACGTGTCGACATGCAGTTGACTGTCCGATTTTACCCCCAACAGAAATCACGACCGAAATCCAAGGAAAATTCTTCACCAATGTTTTTTCCTTTTCTTTTGTCCTTTTTAGAAACTTCTTAAAGGAATCTCACGCTTCTTCTCTTTTCTGCAAGTAGAGTTGATTTTTGTCAAGTTTTCTTTCAAAATGTACGTTTTTTATATGAAAACTTACATGTTTCGCATATTTCGACCAACTCCAGAAATTTTGGGCAAAATTCCAAAATTTTGGTCGAAATCTTGTATTTTTTCGAATACTAGTGAATTTCGTTTTGATAACAGCCAAAATCAAAATATTTGGCCGAACCATTTCATTTCGGCCAAAATTTAAAACCATGTTTCACTGTTTATTTATTTCCAATAATGAAGTAACAAATCACGTTCTTTTGTGGATTGAGTTTCTATTTGAAATAGGCAAATAGGAAACCCAACCCAAGATATAAATAACCAAGTTTTGGCTCGCACCAAATTGAATTAGTGTTTTTTCTCTTTTATGGAATGTGGTGTGAGAATTCTACTATCTTGCACATTGAGGTTGATTCTTTGAGTTCTCTTCATCAACAAGAGGATTTGATCGTGGCGAGATCTTGAAACTACCAGTTAATGGTTTTTGTGTGTTGATTGTGAAACTACCAGTTACTCCAAAAGCTTAAGCTGTTGGAGAAGGCATTATTTGTTCTTTTATACTTTAACACTCCCCCTCACGTGTGGCCCCTCTTTCTTTAGGTTGGCCTACACGTGGCACATGTGGCCTACTTTTGGGTTGACCATTGCATGTGGATTTTTTACATCAAGGAGGTTTGATCTGAGGACCTTTGCTCTGATACCATGTGAAACTACCAGTTACTCCAAAAGCTTAAGCTGTTGGAGAATGAGTTATTTATTCTTTTACACTTTAACATTGATCATCAAAGCATGTATTACTTTCTTCTCATGATAATCCATCATAGTAATCAATCAGATGATCATCTGGATATTATTATAAGTCAGTTGAGTGACTTAAGGGGACTCTCCTTTTAGACAACTTGTTTTAAGGGATGCCTAGTTTATTTTTCCTATTATTATTTGGATTGGGGGATAGGCATTTCATTTCTGGTTTTTCTATTGGGATTTGCAAAGAAATTTCATTTTTTTCTCTAAGGGGGCAATTCTCGAAGTTCATAATGGTGTGATGCCTGTAAATGGCTGGTGTGATGCAGTTCATCTCGGAATCTAGTGTGATTCTTGGAATTTGAATGTCCCCAAGGTGCTGGAATGCTCTTTGGAATTTTCTTTAACTTGTTATGACTCTTTATCTGCCCCCTCTATCTTTTCTTGTACTCTCTGATGTTTCCTACATGTCACATTTTTATATTTTTGTCATCTATTACAAATAGTAGGAATATCAGCAAACTGAACTCACTATATACCTCATAGATGGGTTGGTATAACTCCGAGATCACAGGAGCTTCTAATGATCCGACTAGTGAGAAAATCTGACTTGAGCATTCAAGGGTGCTGAATGTTATTATCACTAGTTGGAACTCCAATCTCTGATGTGCCTGCCAAGTTCCAACAAGAACTGACACCCTTCTTCAGAAAGTGCTTCGATACCAGATTTTAGAACCCCTCTTTGGAAAGTGCTCTGATACCAGATCTCATGAACCTGACATTTATTGCAAACATTTGGAGATTGGAAATGTTCTCAATGACAAATCAAAGCAAATTAATAAGAACTTAATTGTTAGATGTCAATCAAATGAAATACAAGACAAACAACCCCCGCTTTGGGGTTTTTCAACATGCTTGACCCAGTGAGTGTTATGGTTTGATAGGACACCCTCTTAGGCCCTGTTTGTTTTGGACTTTGAGAACTGATTGCGAGTCCAAACTTCTTGATTATTGGACTCAAAATTAAGGCCCTGTTTGTTTGGGATTGTGGCAGCCGATTTATCACAATGTGCTGCCACAATCCCAAACGAACAGGGCCTAAACCTAAATTTGATTCCAATAATCAGTTTTGGACTCACAATCGGTTCTCAAAATAAAAAAACAAACAGGGTCTTCGGCATCTACGCCTTTTAGCATCTGTTTGCACTTGCCACTATCTGTGTTGCTGTTAGTGGCTGGCAGCTGACACCTTTGACACATGGCCTATCTCCCTACCTTCGATCAGATGCCTTTGGTGGGACCTTTGATTCATTGTTTTCACTTTTATATTCTCCTTTTTTTGTAGGCTAGTTTGCTGTCCTTGTTACATGGATTCTTCTAAATAGACGAAGAATCCGTGTCGGACACGTCTCGGATTTCAATACTTTAGGATTCTCTAAGACACTTCTTGATCACTTTTATCTGTTTTTTTCTGAATACTATTACACAACTTAACATTTACTACATATTTAAGTGTCCTCAATGGAAATAAATTATTATAACTATTTATCATATTACATTTTTCAATATATTACTTGTTATAACTATATTATTATGTTAAAAAATAAAATTTAAGAATTGATTAATTTTTTTTGGTGAATCGACGAATCCTTCTTTTTGAGGTTCGCCGAATCTGACACTTGGTACCTGTGTCAGATTCCATCACCAGTACCCATACTGATGCTTCATAGCTTGCTGCTCAAGTCTGAAACCTAATGGTAGCAAAATACAGCTACATTCCACTCAGTTATGTACTCGACCTCAATTGTGCTATACTAAACCTCAAGCCACTCCTGCTTGCTGAAATGCCACCGCTATATCTTTTTTCCTATGGTAGCACGACCATATTGACATGGTGATTTGCACTAGCATTATGTTATGTTGCCTGAGACAGTGGGAAATGAGGTCAAAATCCATACAACTATTAAACTATACTATGACTGTAATCGTAGTTTCTGTTTTCTTTTTTATTTAAATTCATCGTTTGGGACATTATGCTGCCCCTTCTTGGCTTGTTGTTGGTGATACATTGCATTCATGAATCATGCATGTTAGATGCATGTCATGCTGGAGACCTGAGTTGTGTAACACACAAGTGTGTACATTTGCTTCTGCAAAACCATGTTTTGGCCTTTTGAATGCAATTTGCAACAGTTTCGCAATATCGCATAAAATTTTTTGCAGGTTTCATGGTAATAAACTGTGAATTATTATTTGAGACGAGTCAAGCTGCTGGGTTTGAGTCTATGTACTTGGTTGCACCTGGAAAGCCCAAATTCTTATGCAGATAGAGTCTGTTATTATGTTACAAGCTTCCAGGAGTTCTTTGAGGAAACTTGTGGGTGTATGCCTCTGGTTTTCTTATAGGGTTGGGAGTGCTAGTTGCTAGGACCCAACATTTGCACTTGGAAAGTTCAATAAGAATTCATTCTGTGCGTGCAGTCATATGTGCATGTATATCACTACAAAGTTAAGCCATCAATCTTGAAGCAGTTATGTGCCAAGACCATCTTGATTATACACGTAATCTTGTACGTGTTTCTTAAAAAATGCATATAATCTTGTTGTTTTATAATATATACCAGTTGAGATGTGATAGAACACCGTTCCTATCAGAAAAGAAAATAGGGAAGAAGATGATAGGGAAAGAAGGAAAGAGTTAATTCGAGGAAACTCAGGCCTCCAATGAGTTAATTTGAGGAAACTCGGCCTCCAATATGCTAATTGCATTAATTGTGATTATTCCTTCCTGAATAGCCATACGGCATCTACATTATATAGAAATTAGGGGAAGCAAGATAAGGAAACATAAATCAGCAGAGTATGAAAAGGAAAATAAGGAAACCCTAAATATTGCAATAACTTAAATAAAGAAAACAATTTAAATTAGCAGAATAGGAAAAAGGAAAACTGATTCTAACAAGATGTTGGGAGTTAGTGGCCTTCTAACACTAGCTTTTTCTTTGCAGGGTATGTTATGCTGAACTACATACTAGTAGTGGTGCTACCCGGGTCAATTTTTGGGAATTTTGGTTGAGCTTTTGCTATTAAACCGGGTTGGATTCGAGTCAATTCTAATTCATTTTTTAGCGAAACCCAACCCAACCCAAATTGCACCACTACATATTAGGACTGCAATCAGAGAGGTTTTCCTTGTGCCTGAAATTTGATTTGAGGACCATGTATTTACAGCTCAGCTATCTCATCACTAAGCTAATGACTGGAATGGCAGACTCTGTATTTGTTTCTCTTGGCTAGTTCTTAGCAGTGAGGTTGTGCATATATGTAAAAAGGGCATTATAGAATATGATGCACCTCTGTATTCCATTGAAAATCAGCTGTAATCTAGTGAGTCAATTAAGAGCATTTCAGTGTTTATTATATGGCACTGGTTGTTGTGCTTTTTCTAGAATCAGAGCATTCAGACCTTGTATACAGTGACCACATGGAGTACAATGTTATGCATTCAGTTTTTCAATATTTTTTTTTGTTTGGTTGACTGTGTTGGCCTTTAATATGTGTATTATTTATCATTTATTTGGGAGAGTGGTGTTCATGGTAGATGAGGATTTTAATTGTTATATTAGCGAGAGCAGTTGCAAAGATTAGAAAAGGATAAACAAATCCATGAAGTCAACAGTCCATTAATTTTTAATGCTCCCATCAAAATCTGCAGAGCAGAGAACCATATGCAAAACTTCTCCAAATCAGGAAAAAGAAATCCAGAGTATACTTGAAAATCTCTCTCTACTCCTTCCTTCCCAACTAGATCTCTACACCTCTCCTTTTTATCTCTTCATCTTTGTAGAAGAAATCTATCCATGGCAAAAGATCAGTTCTCCAGTGCCTTCAATTTTCGTTACTTATGTTACTTCCTCTTTGCTCTCTCTTCCCTCTCCTCCATCTCATTCCTATACTGGTCTCACTGTTCAAACAATCCACAACTCTCCATCTCACGAAATCAAAACCCGTTTGTCGACCTCCTCTCTTATCCTTACTCATGGAACCATCTCTACTTCTCTCAAAACCCACCTCCAAGGGTCCTCAAAATCGCAGTCTTTGTGAAGAAATGGCCAAGCCAGAGTGTCGCTGGAGGGCTCGAACGGCATGCCTTAACCCTTCACCTCGCCCTCGCCAAACGAGGCCATGAACTCCACATCTTCACCACCACCTCCTCAAACAATTCTTTCCCAATATACCCCCATACCAACATGAATTTTCACCTTTCAAAGCGAACAGCTGCAGGGTACCTTAACCAAGCTCAAGCATGGGAACAATTTAAGACTCAGAACTCAACTCGCCAACCCTTCGACGTAATCCACACTGAAAGTGTTGGACTTCTATATACTCGAGCCCGGAATCTGAACCATGTCGTAGTTTCTTGGCATGGGATTGCCTATGAAACCATACATTCTGACATTGCCCAAGAACTCATTCGCAGTCCACAAGAACTACAGTCATTTGCATTAACAGAAAGAGTTGTTAAAGTCATTGAAGAGGTGAAATTCTTCCCAAATTACGCCCACCATGTCGCTACCAGTGATCATGCCGGAGATATTCTGAAGAGAATTTACATGATACCAGAACAGCGGGTTCACGTAATTCTCAATGGTGTGGATGAGAATATCTTTATGCCAGATTTTAAACGCGGGCAAGATTTTCGAACCAAGTTTGGCATTCCAAAATCTGCAGCTTTGGTTATTGGAATGTCTGGGAGGTTGGTGAAGGACAAAGGACATCCGATAATGTTCGAAGCTCTGAATCAGATTTTCATGGAGGAAGAGAAATTTCGGAAAACGGTCTTTGTTTTAGTGGCTGGAGATGGACCTTGGAGGGTAAGGTACAGAAACCTCGGGCCAAATGTACTAGTTTTGGGGTCACTGGATCCAACCCAACTCGCTCGGTTCTACAATGCACTAGATGTGTTTGTAAACCCGACTCTTCGAGCTCAGGGTTTGGATCACACTTTGCTAGAAGCAATGCTGTCAGGCAAGCCTGTAATGGCAACAAAGTTCGCCAGCATAACGGAGTCTGTGATTGTGAGCACAGAGTTGGGTTACACATTTTCACCAACTGTAGGTTCTTTGAAGGAGGCTCTTTACAGGGTTTTGGGAGATGGGAGAGGGGTTTTGGAGAGGAAAGGTGAGGCAGCAAGAATGAGAGCTTTGAAGCTGTTTACTGCTACTAAAATGGCAGCTTGTTATGAAAGGCTTTTCTTTTGTATCTCTAAACATAAGGACAAAGAGGACATAGATTATTGCAGGCACCCTGCTCCATTCAAATTAGAATAACTGATAATCCTCCACCTGCATAAGAAATTTTAGTGCTCCATTAAAGAAATTGCACACTGTTTTAGTGCTGCCTCCAATAGAGTAAGGTGGGTTCTTAGTGCTAGTGCCATTTTGCTGAAAAAGTTTTTTCTAGGAGCCCCATTAGCACTATAAAACCCAGTAGAACTGGCAGAGTTCAAGCATTGTAGAGGAGAAATGGCAGCTCCAATGAGATATGTCTGCCTTTTTGGATTGTTTGCGATTGTGGGTATTTTGGGTCTAGAAAGGGCTGATGGAGCTGGGGAATGTGGGAGAAATCCAGTTGAAAGGGAGGCCTTTAAGTTGGCTCCTTGTGCATTTGCAGCACAAAATGAGAATGCTGATGTTTCAAATAGCTGTTGTCTTCAGGTCAAGAGAATGGGTCAGAACCCAAGCTGCCTCTGTGCTGTTATGCTCTCTGACACAGCGAAGAGCTCTGGCGCCAAGCCGGAGGTCGCCGTGACAATTCCCAAGCGCTGCAACCTCGCCGACAGGCCTGTGGGATACAAGTGTGGAGGTAGGTTGTGGGTTTTTTTGTTTTTTTTGTTTTTGGTTATTTGTTTTTTTTTTTTTGAATGGTAAAAGATGATTTTTTATTTGACCTCAGGCCTTGGAACATGGGCCAATGCTACGGCTTGGCCCGGTGTGTGTTTTATTAACTTTAGTTCATCTAAAATCGGGTCACCCAACAAATTCCAATGCC
Organism: Tasmannia lanceolata; assembly: GCF_043159265.1. Lineage (NCBI taxonomy): Eukaryota > Viridiplantae > Streptophyta > Magnoliopsida > Canellales > Winteraceae > Tasmannia > Tasmannia lanceolata. The sequence goes on from NW_027518683.1 coordinate 18,517,308, forward strand.
CCCGAAAGGCCTTTGGGGGTTTCGTTATTTGTCAATTTTAATTTTTTTTTTGAAAGGCTTTTTTTTTGGAATAAGAATATTTCTCTTTAATTATTTGTCATTTGTTTTCTATGGTTATTGGTTATCTTGATTTAATCTCACTGGATTTGTATTTTTGGTAGGTGGTTTATGCTAAATCTGTTTTCATGGTTGGTTTTACAGATTACATATTGCCATAAAAAGGTGGGAAAAAATGAAGATCAGGGGACTGGATGTAAGACTCTTGGTAGCTGCTGCTATGGTGTTATGTTGATGTTGCTGGTCTGCGCTAAATAAATGCTAGTAGAGGTTCATGTGTGCTTGTTATGTGTTTCAGAGAATCAGAAGTGTGTAAACTATTGTTGTGTTCTGTTGAATAAATCTGTTTGGTGGGAAGAACAGGAAAAAAGGTATTTCTAATGGTTTCTCAGGAAAGGAAATAGGAAATGGTTGAATGCGATGAAAAAATTGAACCTCAATGGTTTAATGCCGATTCCAATAGGGGTGCAACTCAGGTCGGGTTGGATCGGGTTGAGGCCAGCCTTTGGCCCAACCCGAGATAGCATTCCCTCAACCCTAACCCGACCCATCCTGAATGTCAGGTAAACCCTAACCCAACCTGCCTCCAGATCTCTCAACTCTAACCCAAGCCACCTAACCTTTTTTTTTTTTAAATCGGGTCAGGTTGAGTAAGGTTGGGTTCGGGTTCACTTAGGGCCAAACGGGAAAAAAACATAATCCTAAGAAAATCACGATAAAATTAGTGGTCAGAGGTCGGGTTCGGGTCAGATTGCCAAGGCCTCAACCCTAACCCAACCTGAAATTAAATCGGGTTGAACCCGACCCATGTTGCACCCCTAATTCCAAGTTTTGGTCCCATAATTTAACACAAGCAGGGGGCGCAACTGAAAAAGGAGGGAATATTTTTCCATGGAATATTAGTGTATCAAGTGTTTTGAGAAGGCTAGGGACGTTGGGGGTGGGGGGCGGGCGCTTAAGATCTCATGATTGAGGAACCGGTAAGAAGTGGCTCAAAAGCAGGAACTCCGTTTGGTTGCCAATAAAATTTTGTCCAGGAAGTTTTAGTAAAGTTTTGTTCCCATCCTGGTTGCCTTTTAGCACTAGAATTTTTTTAATCCCACTCTTGTAATGATTGCTTGTGTGGTGAATTTTTTAATCCCATTTTTGTAATAATTGCCTTTTCATCCCATCCCAAAAGAACCAAAAATAAGCTTGAGAAGAATTTTTTTCTTCCCAACAGTTCAAGCAACCAAACAAAGTTTGTTTTTTTCCCACCATAGTCCGGTCAACCAAACATGGGATATTTATTTTACCAGGATACTTCTAGGACTTTTTTTTTTCCCACCAATCTTCTGGGATTTTTTTTCTCCCACATAAATCCCAGGAACCAAAAAAAAACCGGCAACAAACCCGGCAACACCTGGGATTTTTTTCTTTTCCTTGCTATTCAGCTATTTTGACCCTCTCCTCACTCCTGCCCTCTCTTTTTTCTCCTCTCACCCTCCCTAGCCTTCTCTCACAACTTGATAAACTAAAATTCCATGGAGAAAATTTTCATGGCTTCATGGCAGCAAAACATGAGGTTGAATGTCATTTCTCAAAATCCAACAATAGAAATAGATTTGAAGGGAATACCAAAACAAGAACTGTGAATGGATGTCACTGAGGAAAATAGTCCACTGTTTCAGGCGGACTTTGGGTCATTGGTGGACTTCAGTTTCACACTCAAATTATTGGTGTGTCCCCATAGCTTGCTCCAATGGGTTTTCTTGATGGACTTACAAAGTCCTACACAGGGTATTTAAGTAGTAGCCCTTTCAAGTTTCAACAGATACCACACATAGCCTGCATTACAGAAATGATCAGACAAGTGTTCATATTTGATGCAATCAAATTCTATGATATAGGTTAAAGATGGTGCAGAACCTCTGAGAATATGATCTCACACAAGAAACACAAAGGTCTTATACATAGCTGCCCCAACTATACAACCAAGGTTGGGCTAAAAAGCCTTGGATATTGTTCAACATATAGATAACATATTCTTATAATTACATTTTACTAACTAGTATAGCATTACAAGATGTCCCTCAACTGATGAAGACACCGTTCTTAGTTAAACACTCTAAAGCCCTTTTGCAGGTCCCCTCCAAAACTGGGACCATCCATAGTAGCAGCTATCTTTAATATTAGAAAGGCAGATGTAAGTGCTCCCAGACTACCTGCAAATTCTGCCAGCATATACCAAGAATTGTGCCAGTCAATCTACTCCATTTCAAAACAAGAAAAGAGTAACCATATGGAACAAAAAAGGAATATATCTTATAAAAGCAATTTTGAAGCAAAAGATTTTTTAGCATATCATCAAATAAGTCTCAAGTTAAAGGCTTAACTTAATCCACAGGAAATGTTAAAGCAAATTCAAGTGAAACTATGAAAAAATCATCAAATAAACCTTAACTCAAAAGCTTAAATTAATCCATAATAAGAAAATACTGTGTGGTGTACATAGATACTTAAGAAAAACAAGATCAGAAGAATGTCATGCTTTTCTAGTTTTTTTTTAGCAAATGTAACGAAACCCAGTAGTTATGTTGGAGCCATTCAAAAAATAAAAAACAAAATCCAGTAATTTAACTGCACCCTATTGCATTATCTCTGTTATTTTCTGAACTGGCAACTCTTTCATGGTATCATAATCTTGGATGCAGTACTCAAAATCAACGTCCTAAAATATTCTGAGAAATTCAAATTTATATCCTCCCATTTCTGTTTCTGTAACCGCATATGTATGCGGGGGGTCATAAGGTGATATCAGTTAAATAATATCCCCAGGGGACTCCATATGCTCTTATTACTTGAAATGGCTATTCAAACTAGATAAAAAGAAGAAGAAGAAAAAAACAGAAATAATATCATTAAGTTCAAAGTTATGATTGTAGTAAGTGAAATAATCTCAAAGAACTACTAAAATTTACCCTGATTAAGTAAATATCCAATTTGGAAATTGGCATATCACAATACAACCGCCACTGTCAGTTCATCAAAGCCATTATAAATTGAGATCTATTATGGTTAATAATACCTTTGTCTTGCAATTCCCAGTTCTCAATACCTAGTTATCTGATACCATTCAGAAAAACAACCTACTTATCTCATAGCATCTTTTCAATGAAACGATAAAAGTTTACAGCAATTCATCAGATCATGCAACTGCGGCGTTTATATAAATAGGTTGGATCTTAATACAGTGAACCAAAAGGTGAAAGGCCAACAATTTCCAGATCTATGATGCATAAAAAGTTTTTAGAAACTTAAGGACTTGCAAATACTTGGATATTAAAATGAAGACATTTAAGATAAAATTTTGGGTTAATAGCTTTTTTTTTTTTTTTTTTTCAGGTAAGCAGGGATTGAACTACGATCCAGCCACGCAAAAGCACTGTGACTTGTCTAATTGAGCTACGAGCTCAACCTCAAATGGATTCAAACATATGAAACATATGAGTTATAAATACCTTACTATGTAGATAGGGGTTGCACATGCCTTAGGATGCGGTACTTCAGTAGTAGAGTGATCCTGAAGGGAAAAAAACACAGAATTGAGAAAAAAAAAACCTTTCAGTGATCCAAACTTCTAAGTGTTCCAGATGCATTCTTTCTTCCTCTACAAGTACTGTACCTTGCCACCAATTTCCTCTCGAAGCACTGTTCGCATTGCCTGAATTCGGATCATCTTCTCCAGCATCCTTTTTGTACTGTTGATGTTTTAGTCATGGATGTGTTAGCACACTAGAACCTTTATGCTAGTGAATGAGACTATCTATGATTACAAAATTTTGTAGTTTTATCATGTCATGCATGATATGGATTACTCACAATATGTGGTGTCCCAGAGACTTGGGTATTTTGGGAATTTGGGGAATGGGAATAAATGTCTCGGCCACCATAATATAGAGACGAGCTAAAAACACACGGTTCTACAGTTTCATGCTGATATATTGAACTGCTGTCCTTGTTGGGAATGCTTTGGCTGTCTCTTTCGTTGCTCTGGGAAATACCATCTGAAAAAACACATACTTGCTTAAAGCTCATGTTTCTATTAAGAGCTGAAAAACTAAAGATATTAAGAAAAGCTATCAACTTCTTGAGTATTATACATGAGAATAAATCTCAAGTAAAGTTTTAGCAGAAATGGTTTGAATTCATTGTAAAGAAAACAAGAATCTTATTAAGAGGATTAAGAGAGGTTCACTTCATAAGTTTTACTCTGTTGTCTCCATGAGTTAACAAATGCTAAGAACACGCACTTGAGATCTCCATGAAGGTAACAAATGTCTTAATTTGCATAAATAGGATTAAATAAAGATGTGACCTACACTTATTAACAATGTATGGTCTAAGATTCAAAAACAACAGATACCTAAAAGGGGTGTACCCCCAGGGAATTATGAAAGAAGAGATCAGAAATACACAATAGAAAGCTCCGAGAATACATACTTCAAATTATACACAGAGAAAGCTAGCCACAATGCCATCAACTCAGGATGACAGCCAGGATATGTGAAAAATGGTAATTAGTCAGTTATACAGATCTTGATCCGAACAGTAGGTGAGATTTCTATGCCGAGAAACTGCATGCTCATTCCCATGACATGCAAGTCAGTTATATGGTAGAATTGAAGGGGATGCTACTACTCCATTCGAACAAAACAAAACAATCTCACGCAGTATTTAAATACTAGTTGACTCGACTTGGAACTCGCCCGAGTCGACTCCCTTTTACCTTGGCCGCGTTCCCCGTTGCATCGCATCCGCATTCCACGTTTTGCCCTATAGAGTCACCAAAAACTCCTTTGACTCTCCTGAGTTATGACCGCATTGTTGGCCGTGTCCGCGCCGAGTCGACACGGATTTTTCTTGGCCGTGTAAGCGTCACATCCATGTTCTTAAACACTGATATCACGTGAGTATAGTAATGCAACGCAGCCCACAAATTGGAAGAAGATGAGATGAATCTGCAGAAGCCTTCCCATCTCTATTTCCTTTTGAGGTTGGCGAAGGCCAATAAAAATAGTATGAAACTTCCCTTTACAAGCTTTGGCAAACATACACTACAGATGGATAAGAAGCAAGATAAGGAAAAACCAATAAAGTTCATGGAACCCAGCATATGTATGTTCTTCATAAATGGTATATGGTTTTCATACATGGTGCAAAAATGGCCATCAAGAAGAGTAATTAACTTCTGAATATAGTTTCATATATCGAAGAAAATGCGTATGAAGCAAGAACCAGTAGGCCAGTGTAAACATATTGTTGGGAAAGTTATCTTGTTTCTTGTTTGTAGTGGGAAACGAAAATAGAAAGAAGCCTATTTAGGTTTTTGGGAAAACCTATATATAAAAGCAAGAGACGGTTTTTTCACTTGGCGAGAGGCTCTTTGTGTGGCGGCTAGGGCTTTTGGGTGTGAGAACGTGAGAAAGATAGAGACAAAGGGAGAGAGAAGAGGTTAAGAAGCAAGGAAAGAGTTGCGGGTTTGGATTAATCCATTGTAATCTTTGTAGTTTTGTTTTCTCATAATGGAGAATCGTGTTTTCGGATGTAGGCATCTTGGTCAAACCACGTAAAATATCGGTGTTAATCTTGTGGCTTGTGTTTATTTTTCTGAATAAAAATTTCAGACGCCACCAACAGGTGGATTGAGGTCCAAAATCGAAGACAAAAGAGAAGTGTATAATCCACTTGGATATTTCTTTTCCATTAATTAAAGTCACAGTAAAGATTGATAGATTCAATAAACAATTCAACAGATAGATGCTAAGTTGCTAAAATATGAAATCAAAATCACAATCAGAAGCATAAACAGAGAAAAACTCGCCTCCTGTAGAAAATGAATGGTGAGGTAAGTAACAAACACATCAAACCGAAAGCCATTTTCTTTGGAATGAAAAAAAAGAGAGTAGAAGAACAAACCTCCAGGAGCCTGCTTGGGATTCCAAGCATGAACTTCTTGATCCTGCTTTCTCCATGATCCAAACGACTCAGACCGCGACGAATCCTTCCCTACTGCCTGGTATCAGAAAACAAATACAATTATTTGAAACTCTTTGAACAAAAAACCTAGAAAGAAATACAAGTAATCAGAAAACAAATACAATTATTAAATAAAAATCCAGAAGCAAATACAGGAGTAGATACATCCTCCCCTTTCCAATCCAAATGAATCAAACAATGCAATTTGGTGCTAATCAGAATCAAATAATAAATTTGCAGCAAAACCAACAAAAACCCAAATACTAACATCATCCATAAAGAAGTTTCAATTCAAAGCCTTGAAAAAAATCAACCCAGATCAATAAACAGAAACATAAAAGAAAAAACCCAGAAGCCCAAACCCAATATACCTCTAACAATCCATACCCCATATATCAAAATCAATCAACCCAAAACAAGAATACCCAGATAAGAAATAAGGAAAAAAACAAGATACCGTTGATGGAAAAACAGTGCTGAAAATCCCAGTTGAAGAGGAAATAGAGCCAGAAGAAGATGAAGAATCCTTTTCTCCAAAAAGTTCTGATGATATAGAAGAAGTGTTTGGTTTTCTACCCTCCATAGCTCTCAACCAAAAATGGATAAAATCAGATTCACGCACAAACGGTCTCAAACGAAATTAAACAAACAGATATGAGATAACAAGTAACAAAGAAAAACACGTGAACAAGATATGGGCTCTCTTATCTTGTGTTATCCCGCCCATGTGCTCACATTTAAAGCTCTCTATCCCTGTCTTTCTATTTCTATACCAGAGGCTTAGATTCAGAGCATCCCAGGCTCTGCATATATGCAACGAAATCTTTAACGGATAAGTGACACGTGGGAGCATCATATCCGCCCAAGTGGATTATTGTACAATTGCCAACCTCTGACATCCACGTGTCCTACTAGATAGAAGCAGCCTCATTTTTTTTCGTAAGGTTCGTTTTGCTTTTTAATGTACGGGTGCCACCACATGGCCTGCTATTAGGAGTGGATTGGGGACATACATGGAGATATGGGAATATGTGAATTTGGGAGTCAACTAGAGTATATCAATATGGTGCAAATATGAGCTTATCTAGTAAAATGAAAGGAGGATATTGGAATATACATCATGAATTAGTATATGTTCTCTTGCTCAATGATAAGGGGGATAATGGGATAAAATTGAATAATGCCAATAATGGATGTGGACAATAGAAGGGTCCATATGAGGAGTTGGGGGTCGCCGCATGCAAGCTTCACAGTGCCCCTACCTTGACCCCATATATCAATTTCGTTTCTTTCTATTAAAAATTTCCTTGATTGAATTGGTTTTGGAAGAGGTTATATTGAGTTTCTCAGGTGGAGATGGTTGTATATACAAACATAATTACAATGAGAAAACATTTCCTACACACTTGTTTAGGTAAGTTACCTACACACTAGCTTAAAATACAGTGGGGGCTCACATTGTTTGGGTGATCCAAACCATTCATTTGAATGGTCCTCACATAGATAGGGTGTCCACAAAAAATCAGATCCATAGGATCATCCCAACTATTCAGACTATGGAGGCAAAAAATGGACTAATTTGTGAAGGTTTATACACGTCCATTTTACCTCCACAAATCGTAGAGTTGGGATGATCCTATGGATCTGATTTTTTGTGGACACCCTATCTCTGTGAGAACCATTCAAATGAATGGTTTGGATCACCCAACCAATGTGGGCCCCCACTGTATTTTAAGCTAGTGTGTAGGTAACTTACCTACACAAGTGTGTAGGAAATGTTTTCTCAATTACAATATGGTAAGTGATATATCCGCCCATTTTGATCACCAGGAACACCCCCTGTCAGTGTATCAAGATACATTGACAGAGGGTGTTCCTGGTGATCAAAATGGGCGGATATATCACTTCCCTTACAATAAACACAATTATAATTGCGATCTCTCACACTAATTAGGAATGACTCCTAATTTAGATGGGCACAAAAGTGGCAAGTGTTCTTTGCTTCTTTCTGAGCAAGAATTGGTTGCCATTTAGAATATAACTCCTTACCCAGTTGGGAATCCAAAATCATTTAGGAAAGAGGCCCTAAATGGAATGAAGATTAAGATAGAAAGGAATTCTAATACCAGCAACAATCCAAAATAACAATTGTGGCGTGAGACTCGTAATACTCCCCCTCTTAAGTTGGAACGTGAGAATCTTGAACACTCAAATTGGAAAGCAAATTATGAAATTGAACAAATCCAAGTGCCTTAGTAAAGATACACGAGGCTGAAACAGAGAAGTTAGATAGGCGGTGGAAACAACACCGGACTACAGATGCACTCATACAATGTGGCAACCAATATCAATATGTTTAATACGTTCATGAAAGACATTATTAGCATCAATATGAAGAGCTGCTTGATTATCAAAGTCTTGAAGAAGTGCTTTGACGCATACTAACTCGCAAATGGTAGAGGCCATGGATCGATATTCAGACTTAGTAGAGGGCTAAGAGACTCTTGTCTGTTTCTTTGATTTCTAAGATAAGGAACCAACACCAATATAACCCATGATTGATTGCCAGGTACTCCGAAAAGTAGCCCAATCGGAATCTGAAAAAGCGAAAAGTTGCAAGGAACCTCTTGCAGAGAAGAAAACCCCCTGACCCGGGGAGGATTTGAGATATCTAAGTTCACATATGAAAGTGTCCATGTGAAGTTTTATTAGATTTTGCATGAATTAGCTGAGAGTATTGACAAAAAAGGTAATGTTCGGGTGCGTAATGGTGAGATATATGAGGCGTCCAATTAGCTGATGATATGAAGATGTGTCATCCAAAAATTCTAAGGTATCCGAATTGAGGTGAAGATTTATGGGAAAGGATGCTGGTTTGGCTCCAAATTGGCCAGCTTCAAAGAGAACGTCCAGGGTGTATTTGTGCTGGTTGATGAAGATGCAATCGTCGCTGCGTGCGACTTCTATGGCGAGAAAATACTTGAGTCTGCTTAAATCCTTGATCTAAAACCATGATTGGAGAAAATATATAATACTCTGTATAGAGGAGGGAGCATTGCCTGTGATGATGATGACATCGACATAGACAAGGCTCGTAGTGAAGATAGAGCATGCATAATTGGGTGAAGAGAGAGAGAGCAATCAACAAGTGATTGATGGAAACCTATAGCCTTAAGAGCGTGGGATAAGTTGGAGAACCAATTCCGAGAGGCTTGTTTGAGTCCATGAAGGGATTTATAAAGTCAACATACATAGGTCTCCCCCTTTCGGCTATATCCATGAGGAAGCTGCAGATAGATTTCCTCATGTAAATCTTTATGCAGAAAGGCATTGTTGACATGCAATTGATGGAGATGCCAGCCACTAATGGCCACTACAACAAGAATACAATGCAGTATTACTAATTCGACAAGAGGTGCAAAGGTATTGGTATATGCCAATCCTTCTTTTTGAGTATAACCCTTCGTCACCAATTGTGCATTATAACAATCAATTGTGCCATTTGCTCCACGTTTGATTTTATAGACCCATTTGTACCCGATTAGAATCTTGCGAAGTGGAAGTGGTTGCAAAGATCAAGTACAATTCTATTCCAAAACTTTGATTTCGAATTCTATGAGAGCACGCCATTGAGGATGCTTGACTGACTCAGTAAAATTGGTAGGCTTATCCTTCGAAGAGATGACCAAAAGAAAGGCAAAATAAGAAGAAATTTTGTAGTAAGAAAGATGATTAGAGATGGGGAAGCGAATACATGTCGAAGCAGTGTGCTTAAAGTAAAGAGACAGTGATGGGTGAATGATGGTTGATCGGACATTATCCTGAAGGTGGGGAGGCTGAATGTGATGTCGAGAGGAATGGCGTGGGTAGGTGAAGGTGGAGATGGAATTGGGGATGGTGATGGATCAGGGCTATTGTGTGGAGAAGGTATCGTGGTGTTTGGAGGATGGGACTTTGGAGTTTCTATGATAGACACAGGTAATGGTAGGACAACATGTTGGTCATTGAGGGTGATAGAGGAATAATTTTGGAAAGGAAAAATTTGTTCATAAAATGAAACATGGCTCGTAAAAATTTGCTTGAATTTAAGATCAAATACGTGATATCCCATTTGAGCATATGGGTAGCCAACAAAAATGCAACAAATAGTTCTTTGATCAAATTTACATCGACCAGGTTTGTGGTTGCGGGCGAAGCACAAACAACCATAAACACGAAGTGGTCATATCAGGATTTAGAATGGAATAAATCTCATGAGCTGATTTTTCATTTAAAAGAGAGGTGGGAAGTCGGTTTATATGGTAGTCAATAGTGATGATGCACTCTCCCCAAAAGGAAAGGAGAAGTGAGTTAGAAAAAATAGAGCACGAGCCATTTCGAGGAGGTCCCTGTGTTTGTGTTTGGTGATCTCATTTTGTTAGGGTGTACCAACGCACGTACGTTGGTGTATGATGCCATGCTGGGAAAAGAAAGATTGCATGCAATAGGACAAGAATTCAGTTTCATTGTTGGTGCGGATTTGTTGAAGTTGGCAATGGAACTGGGTTTTAACCATAGTAAATAATGAGACCAAAGTATATGATAAGTTTGATATTTATGATGCATCAAATAAATCCATACCCATCGAGAGTAATCATCAACTATGGTTAAAAAATAATGAGCACTAGAATTTAAGGGAGTAGAGTACCCTCCCTAAATATCTCAATGAATAAGCATAAATGGCCCAAGACATCTTTTATTACTCAAGGGAAATGGCAATTGTGTTTGTTTGGCCAAATGATAAATATCACAATAATCAATCAAAAAGTTTAAACTAGTAGCTGGAATGCCAAAGGCATTATACAATAAATTGGTCATATGGTGACTTGAGAGGTGACCAAGACGTTGGTTCCAGAGTTCATAGGAGGAATCTCTCATTGTAGGAAAAGCCTTCGGATTATTTGTAAGGGAAGGGGAAAAGTTGTAAAGCCCATTATGCATCTCACTCGCTCCAATCAACTTCTTCGTTGATAGGTCCTGGAGGACACGAACAGAAGAAAAAAAGCGATAGCACAATTTAACGATTCAGTTACTTTGCTGACAAATAATAAAATGAAGTGAACATGCAAAACATTTTGCAGGGTGATATCTGGACCTAGGATTGAGGAGCCTTGATGGGTGATAGGAAGATGTCCATTGGGTAGTTTTGACTGGCTTAGAAAGAGAAACTAGAGCAGCATGAGAGATATTGGACTAGGAAGAGGTCATAAGGTTAAAGGCTTAGCTAGCAATTATCCATGAAGTTGAATGGACATTGCAAGCGGAGGAAGAAGTGTCAATATAAGCAAGAATCAAGTGATAGTACCTATTAAATTGGCAGGTATGGTAGAAGTATTACTCTCAAGCCAAGAAAGGTACTGTTGGTATTGCTCAGTAGTGATGAATGATAATCGCGGACCTCCAATTGGTGCTCTAGGAGTCGTACTTGAGGAAGAGTCAGTGTAAGCCCAAGGGTTCCCATGGGTTCAATCATTCACCTTTACCTTGTTGTTTTGATGCTAGCAAACCTAAATTGATTAGTATTTATGGACTAATGTGTTGCTTTGAAGTGTTGTGCCTTACACAGGAATTTCACATGTCATATTGCCATTACACAACTCATCACAACACATGGCTTACGGATCCATGCACACAATGATCAAAGTGCTTGCACACACAGTGAAGACATCATCGTTTGAAAATGTTCAAGTCAAGAAGCTCAAGATGAAGATCCCACAAGCTTGCCTAGCAAGTGCCAGTGAAGCTTGGAGATGAACTAGCATTGGTGGCCTTCTCATGCAGCATTGAAAATGTCCAAGAAATGGAGGAAGCCACATGACTCGAAGAATGTTGAAGAGTTCTCTCTCAAGTCGAAGTTGTCCAAGAAAGTGCGGAGGAGCCAAGCAATCCAAGAAGACTCAAGGTTCATTTTTTTATATTCTATTTGGAGTCCTCTTGTTATTTGTATTCGCACTTTCAAAGGTTTTCAAAATGGTTTTTCATAATTAAATTTAACATCTTTGAAAACCATCCACACACCAAAAAAATATCTTTAAAAACCTTGGACAAAAGCCTAAAGACCATGGCCCAAGACCCTAGAATTTTATATGTTAAAATGGATTTTCAAACAGGGCCAGTCGACCGGGGTTCGTCGAGTGACCGCGGTAAGGTGGCTTGAAATCCAGCACCTACCGAAACAAAGTGCGGCAGTCAACAGGGGCATGCCGGGCGACCACGAATATGTTTCTGTCGATAAGAAACATATCTAGCATGGTTGGTCCGGTCGACCGCCATAGGGCTGGGCGACTCAGATAGGGATCTGGACAAAAATAAAAATGTCCAGGTTGCTCACCATGGGCGACCACCACACCTCGGTCGACCGCGGCAGTAAGAAATTTCAAAATAAAAAAGGTGAGCGCCTGATAGGGCGGGAGACCGCGACACCTCGGTCGACCGCGCCGGTATCGAAAAGTAGCCGTTGGGGCTTAAACGGCTAGTTGTTTCTTGCCCAATTTTTTGCGATAATGCCCCCAAACGGTCATATTTCTTAATGGGCTATTTATACCATATCCTAGCCTAACTAAACAGCCTTTTGAAAGATCATTTTCAAATCTCTTTGAACTTACACCTTCAAATCTAAGGTTTTTAGTTTTCCTCTTCTATGCTTTGATTTGTGAATCTACATTCAACAAGAGGTTCTCCATAGGGCTTACATTTGTTATCTTTTGGAGAGTTTATGTGAGCTTTCATCTTTGTAATCTGCCTATCAAGAGGCTTGAGAGTTTTTCATTATTTGTTCTCCATATGTAAGAGGGTCTCCAATTCGGCTCGGTAAGAAAGGTGAATCACTTTGTGAAGAGGGTTTTCGCTTCGGCTTTTGAATGAGAAGCTTGATTGTATTGAGGGTCTGCGATTCGGCCCGTTAACAAAGGAGAATCCGGAGCTAGAGGGTTTGTCTCCTCGGAGGTGGAGAAGGTGTGTGTAAAGCTTTCAACATTAGTGGAGTACCCAAGGAGCAAAACTTGGAAGAGTGAAGTAGGTCTTGTTGATAGACTGAACCACTATAAATCTCTTGTCCATTATGGTGTGCTTCTCTTCTTCCCTTTCTCTTTGGTGATTGGTAACTTCTTTTCCTTTGTATTTGTTTTTAATCTATATTAACAAGGGTTAGATTTAAATTGCTTAAATTGATAAATTGATTTTAACACCTCATTTAATTAAGACAAAGATTTTAATTGACCAATTCACCCCCCCTCGCCCCCCTCCCTCGCCCCCCTCTCTCTCTCTCTCTCTCTCTCTCTCTCTCTCGGGTTGCCTACTTGTATTTCAGGCAGCGATAGCAGAATTTGCAAGAGAAGAACCCGGCTGAGTAGGTCCTGATTGGTTCGATCCTCGACCTTGTCCAGTGAGACATTGGCATGGTTGTTATCCTAGAGGATATCTGTGTAGAGGCGAACAAGTCTCTCTAGCGTGATCGGGAGCATTGTTGTGGTCACAATGGCCGGTTGCATCATCGCCTAATAGTTCCACTAGAAGTTCGATTCAACTGTGGTCGAGGAGGGAAAATAGCATGGAGCTCTCGCTGTTGATTCTCTAGCAATACCAAGTAATTAGTTTGTTAGTAAAAGTAAAGGATCCATAGTAAGTATTTGAGAATAGATCCCAGCAAATCTCTCTAAGACCCCATTAAAAATTGATATGCATGTTCCTGCTGGTTGGGATTGTTGAAGGCACGTTGCGCACCACATGTGCAATCAGGGACAAATTTATATGATGAGTGCCCATCCCATACGATCTTCAAACTGGTGTAGTGTGCAGCCAGGGACTGTGATCTTTGTTAAATAGTGACAATAGCACACTTAAGGTGGAAGATCCTGAATACATTAGTTCGAGAAAACCGTTCTTCCAATTCTTTTCAGATGGAGTGGCAATGTCAAAATGTATCATACTATCATTCTCATGGCATGACGCCAAGTAGTATAATTATTACAACTCCAGAACCTGGCACTGATACCATGAGAAAACTCCTAAAACCCATGAATAGATTTTGGAAGAGGCTATATTGAATTTTTTTTAATACATGCTGAGATTACAATGCCGGTTGTATATGCAAACACATTTACAATCGTGATCATTGGAAATTTGCTTTGATTTCGATATTCAATTCCCTGACTCTTTGATTGTGAAAATATTACGAATTGTAATATTTTGGAATTATTTTAGCGAACTTTGGTTATGCACATTCTGATATTCTAGAATTATATTAGCAGACTCTGGATACACATAATTTGTTGGGTGATGATATTTTCCACACCCTCCCCCCCCCCCAACGCAATACTTGCACCCCCCCCCCCCCCCCCCCCCCCCCCCCCCTTATAACGTGATTTGACATAAAGTCGCCCACTTTTCACGTCAAATCAGGTTTTAAGGGGGCCGTGCAAGTAATGTGCCGCGCGGGGGGGGGGGGAATCCCATCTCCCAATTTGTTTTGTATTAGTTTTGACACCCAACTTGGCTATGATCTGGACCCTTCTATTTAGGGGTATACGCTGGTAGCATGATCATGTTTTCCATTCACGTACGTGGACCCTGCCACAGGGATGATATGATGTTTTCAACCCTATCACAGGAATGAAATGTGGTTTTCAAACCTACAACAGAGATGAAATGTGGCCGTAGTCGCAAAGGCTGTATATTTTCGGAAGCATTTTTGCAAAGAATGTAGATTTTTAAAAGTACTGTTTTAAATTCATAAATTATTTTATGAAAAATGGAGTTTGCAAAAGCATTGGGAATATTGATTTAAAAATTCTTATCACTTTATGAAATACATATATGTCTGTTTACATTTTTGGAAATGATTTTCTTAAAAATTTTCACTTTAACTCATTCTGAGGCAGGAAATATATACAGAGGGGGTATTTTTCGAAGCTGAAAGACTTAGTTGTTATTTCATGTGATCTGTAAGGGCGTGCATGCTAGTATCCGGGCAGCCGCACTTGATATTTGATCAAGGATCATTTACTTGTATCCTCTTGATCACTGGATCAAATATCAAGGGTGGCTGCACCTAATACACTGGACGCCTCAACCATGTAATCCCCCCCCACCCCCCCGCCCACACAAACACCAGTATATATGTGATTTTCTAGGCAATTTCACGGAAAAGCCATTTCGTAGCTCACTTTTGCTGGAGAAAACAACCACCTCTGATGGATAAAATGAATTGGACAAAATCTGCTAAAAAGTGAGCCTTTGTGGCTGTTTTGACATGCAAAAGTGAGTTGCAAAATGGCTTTCCATGAAATTGCCTAGCAAAACCCTAAATATATAATTTTTCTAAAATTTTTAAGATAAGATGTCATTATAGTTAAGGAACAGAGAACCCATAGGAATGGAAATGACACCATTTGTTTGTAATCTAGTTGAAATTGATATTCAACGAATAACATGTTACCTGCTCCCTTTTTTAGTGGCTCGACCTTTATATGTCAAAGGTACACAATGTTGCCTTTGCTTACCTCCATCCAACTCTCGATTAGAAAGAAACTACCTAAAGCTAAAAACCAAAAGAGCCCATGCGTGATGTTACTCTACTACAATATGACATCCATAAGGTACACAATGTGGATGTTTGTGTGGCCACATTTAGAAGAGCTGTTCGTTGACTCCAAAGATGCCTCAAAGGACATAATGACCACATATTTTTATTTGTTACTTTGATAAAATCATGTATCTTTTTAGTGGATGAGAATGGCTGCATAGTGACCGGATTCTATCTGATTAAGATTGGGTATGGCTTTCCACTAAACCTTAAAATCTTAGGATACATATATGATATGTTTATTGCTCATGTGGATAAAGATTTTTAAAAATGAGGACCTATTTCTAATGCTAATTAATAAAAATTTTGCCATTTCTAATTCACAAGTTTAATCTATGCAACTTGGCCCGTATTGGGACATCGAGTTGAGGCTAACCCTAGCCCAACCTGGTCAAGTTGAGTCAGGTTAGATTCGGCTTAGCCTAGAGCAAAAACATAAAAAAAATACAAAAATAAGCATTAATCCTAAGATTTTGAATATCACGATAATTGGAGGATGGATGTCGGGTTGGGTTGGGCTGCCCAAGGCCACAACCCTAACCCAACCTCAAATTAAATTGGGTTGGCTTTTCGCCACCCTAACCCAATCCAACCCGAGGAAATGACAACCTAACTCGAGCCAACGTTGGTTTGATCGAACCAGTCGGGTTGCATTTTTCGTGTTACACATTGGGATTTATAAATATGTATAGCATATATTAGCATATTTCTAGGAAAGTGTCGAGTCACTTTTAACTCATTCCAGTTGATTTGAGTAGACCCACTTAACCGCAAATAAAGTTTTAGCCTAGTCTGCAGCAGTGGCTTAATTAACTACTTGTTTTTCATTAGTGAATCATACCGAACCATTATCAGACAAAATAAAAAGAATACAACTGCTCAAACTTTTTCTTTAAAAAAGGGCAAAAGGATCCAATGTCTAGACATCTTATTAAAGAAGGATTTAAAAGGATATTATAATGGGCTCCATGGTCACAGCTCTATCTGAATTATGTAAAAGGAGAAAAAAGGATAAAAAACAGATATGGATTTGGAGTACCTCCGGCATATCCCTTATCGTTATCCAAATATCCTAATCCAATCCTCGGATACTTCTCTATGCTTTTGAAGGATTTTAAGTGATTTTTTTACTAACTATGGCTGAATAAGATAGGAATTATAGGTCTATCTGAAGTGATACATTTGCCCCACTTTTTTACTTTGGACATATCCTCTAGTGTATTTATGACTACTCATCT
Organism: Tasmannia lanceolata; assembly: GCF_043159265.1. Lineage (NCBI taxonomy): Eukaryota > Viridiplantae > Streptophyta > Magnoliopsida > Canellales > Winteraceae > Tasmannia > Tasmannia lanceolata. The sequence goes on from NW_027518683.1 coordinate 18,534,243, forward strand.
ACACAAGAGGGGGCTCTCCCAAGTAAAAAGGGGCTGAATATATCATTTCCCTTTTCTTACTTGACTGTGAAAGATTATATTCTATTTCAACCCTCCACTTGTGTTGCCCCTGTAATCTAGACTGATTCTCACAAGTGGACCTGCTCCCGGGAGGACTCTCTGATGCCAAAGCCAGACGTAACAGTATGACCTTAAGTGCTGGAAGAATTAGAGAAAGCTGAAGTGCTCAGGGAATTAGAGAATAAGATGTCAAATGCTCACCTTGAATTTCGGTCTCCCTTTTATACACCAGAGTCTAAGGCATTAAAGGAATCTTGCCTTTGGAATCTTGTTTGATTGGCGCCGAGAATATCAGTTTCCAAGTTTATCCAACTTGGGCAGTTCGCGGGATTTCTAAAAGCTTCTGGAAGGGCTGTGAAATTACCCTTTTGCCTTAACTGCACTTGAAACTTCAAGTGCCACGTGTTGGCTTTTTAATTGGGTGCTGAATTTTAACCCTAAGAATTTGCAAGCAAAGATTAAGGTACCTAGCATTATCTAGTCATAAAACTAGGGTTGTCCAATTGGCATGCTTTTTCGTTGTCTTGTCAACTGTGGAGCCACTTAGCAAAAGGATAAATCCGGATTTGATTTGCACAACCGTCAAAGGTTCCAGTCTATTCAATCTATTCTCTGTGGTTCCACCCAAGCATCATACACTTGGTTAGCAATTCCACACTCCCAAGATGGAAGTGCCCCATACCCCTCCACTACAATCTTGTATACTTGGAGGAAATGGCACGGGGATCCACTAAAGCATAAAATCTTAGGATACGGGTATTTGGGCAAAGATCAGATATGCTTGTCTCGCATTTGGGTAAGGGTTATTAAAGCTAAGGACATAGTATAAGTTTCCAATAATATGACTGAATTTTTTGCCTTTTAAAATTTCAAAGCTTAATTCCTCAAATATCACATAAAACCACAAAGAAGTAAAACAACCAATAGAAAAAGTGAACTATTCTACTCAGGAATGAGTATATTACTACATTAAAGTTACTTATTAAAAATAAAAAAAAGTGTACTCTTCAGTATTTTATGATCTAGGTAAAAGACAAGTAAATCAATATTTAGCTTAAATTAGATTAGTCCATCTGATCCACAGAGTGGTTGTAGCTCAATTGGTAAAACTGTTTTAGTTGTCTACTTCTTAGTTTAATTCATTAATGAAACATAATTTGTTTAGGTGAGAACAAAGTATCACCAGAACCATTATAAGACTAAATTAAAAACAAAATTTGTTGATCATTTTACTTATCTCTTATCATTTTCCAAGAATTGTAATCCTATACTAACAAATATTGTAGGCATTTGCAGGATCAACGTATATTTTTCTTTATTTAAACTTAAACTATCTCTGAAGCTAATTATATAAATTGGTAAAAAGTTTTCCAAAATAGATAATAAGAGGTCCGCTAATGGGAGGCGGATGGTATGGCTAGGGGTGGAGTTAGTCGCTCGGAGTTGGAGTGGTTTGATTTTCTCCCTCTGTGAGAATTATTTTATAATTTTTCTTTCTTTTTCTGATTCCTGTATATTCGGGTGTGGTCCATCTCGGTCCCCCCTCTTCTTTTAATGATATATTTTCGCCATTTTAAAAAAAAATAGTACTAGGAAATATATTATTATTAGGTCTAGTAATCAAATACTTGCCTACACTCGGCCCTGTTTGTTTTGGATTTTGATTACCGATTGTGAGTCCAAAACGGATTATCGGTCTCATAATTAACATGTATTTTCATGGGCATATAATTCAAAGTTTCATGCTATTCTTCAGGTGGGTTTCGTCACAAACTCTATTTCAAGCATTTACCCACCAATAAGGCACATATTTAGCATTATATTGTCATCACATAAAGATTTTCAATCTATAAGTGATCTGAACCTTCCATTTCATAGGCTTCACTTTGGATCTACTATGGTCCAAGATCTGTACCATCAATACAATATTAACGTCCAATAATGCGTTTTATTTTTTTCGTTGCTCGAAAACTGTAGTGTTTCTAGTGAAAAGACAAAAAAAAAAATATTTATTGGATAATAGGACTGGATGATTGGTGTGATTTTGGGGTCATGTTTGGGCTATAGAAGATCCAAAGCAAGGCCTATCAAATGGACAGTTAGGTACATCAAAGGTGGAACCCACTATAAACAGCAGAGCAGTAGAGTAAATTGATGCACTCTGACCATCCATGTTATGCGATAAAGACTGCGTATTATTATTGGATGTTACAGTTGGAAGATTGGCGTGATTTTTGGGTCATTAGAGATCCAAAGAAAGACATATCAAATAGACAGGTCAGATCAATTAGAGGTGGGATCCACTTTGTCTTAGTGCGTGTCACCTTATCATACTACAATGAGGTCACGCCCTAACGATAGAGTCCTCTCCTTTTTCTTTTTCTTTTTTGGGATGATTAAGCTGGGGTTAGGCAAGACCCCCACCAGATATATTAAAAGAAACGGAGAAATACAGAGAACGGACCACCAAGGACCTAACTTAGCATGCTGCTACAAGCCACCAAGGGCTAATGAAAAACAACAATATACAAACTACAGGAGATCACCAATCCTAAACAGAGAAATACATAAAAGAGGATTGTGCAGACAACAAATTCACTGAGGGTTTCAAAAGTAAATCATCCCTCTCTTGTCACTTTCCAATAATCTCAGCAACTCAGTGGGAAATTTTGAAATCGGGACGTTTTTGCCTTTGCATATGCAGTCTCTTTTGGATAAGTAATCCGCTACCATATTTCCTTCTCTACAAATCTGTGTGATTCTCCAATCTGTGTCTTTCAAATCCTTCCAAGTATTCCAGATCAATGGAAACTTCCTCCAAGGAGGGGGGGAAATTGAATTGATATAGTTGACAGCAAAAGTAGAGTCTGCTTCTATCCATAGCTTTGAAATGCCCAGATTTTTTGCCGCCCGAACTCCAAAGCATATTGCCTGAATTTCGAGCTCAAAGATTGCCGCACTATCAGTGTTAATAGAGTAAGCAAAGATTGCCACCCCCCGCCCCAACCATTTCTGATGATTCCCCCTAACCCACCACCAGAGTCTGTTAGGCTCCGTTCACTTGTTTTCTAGGGAAAGGAAAGGAAAGAAATCTGAAGTGGCAGAAAGGAAAAGAAACTGTGCAGGAAAAGGAATCATGTGCCTGTTCACTTGCGCAGGAAAATCTGAGAAATCCAGAGAAAAGGTTTCCTAAGCCTGTTCACTTGCCAAGTAAACTGTATTAGGAAAACTAAACAGAAAAGTCACATTAAACTATATTTCATAGTCTGACATACTTACAGGCCTACAAATTGAAAAGTATAAACAGAAACACTACAATAAAACCTAATTGGAAGAGGAACTCGTCACAGAAGAGCTTGTTGAAGCTTGGGGCGTAGGAATGTTGGTCTCTTCTTTCCTATCTTTGTTCGGCCCACTAATGCCATGTAAAAACACAGTAATGGAGATGGAGACCCATTTCAAAGAGGGTTTTTGCACCCAAAAAAATCCGAAGATGGAGACCCATTTCAACGGTAATGGAGGCCCAACCACATATCATCAACACCTCCAAAACACCTACATATCATAAACACCCACAACCACATAGAAAAGATGAAATACAAACCCAAAAACACAAAAAAATGGAAATCAGACCCTAAACCCTAATACATGGGTCCGTTCTCAACAAAAATGAAACCCTAATCACAAACAAAAACTGGTAATAATGCTTGAATCTCAACAGATCCAAGCCATTCTTTGTAAAAAAAAAGAAAAAGGGATGGGTCCGTTGGAAAAATGGATTTCTTGCAAAGAAGGTTGGATCTGTTGGAAAGTCACAGAGCCCAGGAAACCCCATTTTTGCTGCAAAATCGGATTTTCAAAAGACTCAATTTTTTTCAGAAAAAAATGTACCCTAACCAGTGAGGGACCCCATTTTTGCCAAAGGAGGCAGCAGCTCAAACCCCATTTCTGCCATTAAGAAGAAGTCACCATTCTTGAAATAGAACCAAGCCATTTCATCCCAACAAATCCAGCCCATTTATTCCCAATAGAACCAACCCATTTCTTCCTAACAGCTCAAACCCCATTTTTGTCATTGCTGAAGGAGGCAGCAGCTCAAACCCACTTTCTGGAAAAATTTGTGTTGAAAACACTACATTTTTTTCATGAAAATAGGGGTTTCCAAAAAACAGAAAAGAGAGAGAGAGAGAGAGAGAGAGAGAGAGAGAGAGAGAGAGAGAGAGAGAGAAGCAGATCCCCCATTTTTTCAGGAAAAAAATGAAAAAAATGTGATGGTAGAGAAACAGAAAAAGCCCAAATTTGAAGAATGAAAAATGCAAAAAAATATAAAAAAGGAGAGAGGCTTACCTTCTTTGGAATGGGTGTTCGCTCCTCAAGATTCGCCAGAGAGGACACAGAGGTCGCCTGAGACAACACAGAGACAGATCTGGAGCAGAAAAAAAAGGAAAATGGTGAGAATAAGACGGAGAGAGAGAGAGAGAGAGAGAGAGAGAGAGAGAGAGAGAGAGAGAGAGAGAGAGATGAGAGGGAGAGAGGGGTACCCGTCGGTTGGGTCTTCAACGCTCGCCGGCGGCTACTTCTCACCGGAGAAGGAGGAGCCCGATGAATTTTCCAAGACACGAGTGAGAGTTGGAAAAAGTGGAGCCCAATAAATTTTCCCACGAGAGAAAATAAACAAAATCTCGCTGATTTAGTCGGAAACCAAATCTCGCTTTTGCGAGAAAACATATTATCCACGTCATTTTTTCACTTGCCACATATGTATTTATGATTTCTCGGGAAATCATGTGAACAACGCAAAAACGTGTTTCTCGGGAAAAAAACCATGCTTTCTTTTCCTTTCACAAGCGCGGGAATGTAAGTGAACATGGCCTTAGGGAAGCATCAGTATTCAATTTATACTGAAGGTCACCAGGTAAAGTCCACCTGCAACAATTAATTTCCTTTTTGTTTCCCATATGCTTGTATCCGAAATGGTTGGCCGTTATAACTTTGAACTCCATATCATCCTCTCTAAGATTTAGAAAGTTTATTCGAGCCCTCACATCTTGAAGAATCCTTCTCAGAATAACGGATTTATGAGCAGATTTGTTTTCAAAGATTCGCTAATTCCTCTCTCTCCACAAGTGGTAAATGGCAGAAGCAAAAGCAATTCTAATACCAGTGGCGTATTGACCTCGTCCTCTTCTTTCATTTCTGATCCATTCTTCTTCGTTATTAATAGAGCACTTCATTTTTCTACGGGTTCCATAACGGCAGAGAATAGACCTCCATACATAGGAGGAGTACCCACATTTAAAGAAGATGTGATTTATAGACTCTCTCTCATCTTTACAGAGGGGACACTTCTCGTCAATAGAGATGTTTCTGAAGCTCAGATGATCTCTTGTGAGTAATCTCCCCTGTATTGCCTTCCAGGCTATTAAAGCATGTCTCAGAATGTGGCCCACAAACCAGATTGTTTTCGCCCATGGCACTTTGCTGTGTTTAGTCCTTACGCTGTCCCAAGCACTCTTCACAGAAAATTTACCATCAACAGCGGACTTCCAAATGACCTTGTTACTGCATTCCTCATGAAACAAAGCTTTCCTTAGAAATATTTTCTCCTCTTGAGTGAAGGTTTGTTCAAAATTGGGTTCCAACAAGAGTGGCGGCGAATTTCGTCAAGGCTCTTTACAGAGGATAGGGAATAATCTGACCCAGTCTTGGAGAATTTCTGTTCTATGAAGCCATCCGGGTGCCAAGGTTGGGTCCAATAATCAATTTCTGATTCTTTCCCCACAATATAGCAGGTCTTTTCCTTTACAGTCTCCCTTGCTTTCAATATGCTTCGGAAAGCCCATGAGGGTTTGGAAGGGGGCTTCATTGCCCATATGTTCTTCGTCATGATGTACTTCGCTTGAATCCAGTCCGTCCATAAAGAGGTATCCCCTTGGAGAAGCCTCTAAAACAATTTATTCTGAAGAGCAGAATTGATATCTCTCAATCCACGGAGTCCAAGCCCACCCTCTTCCTTAGGTCTACAAATAACCTCCCACGCAACAGTATGGATTTTCTTCTTTCTTTCACTCCCAGCCCAAACAAAATCTCTGCAAATTTTCTCCAGCTGGTTGATAACGCCCACTGGAATGTTGAATGATGAAGACCAGAAAATCTGATAAGACTGGATGACAGATTTTACTAGCTCCACCCGACCAGCTGTAGAGAGGAAACTATTGTTCCAACCATTGATTTCCCTTTAGTGAAGAAGTTATGAACCGCTGCAGTGAATTCCTTTCCCACCAGGTACCAAATTTTTTGAAAGAATAAACCATTGAAACCGTCTGGCCCCGGGGCTTTGTTGCCATCAGCCATAAAAACCGCTTGACGGATCTCATCATCGGTAACATCACGAGATAGGGAGGATGCTTCTTCAATTGAAAGGAACTTATCAGGCATAGGAATGGCAAAGATCTGCTCATGAGCTTTGTTAAGGAACTTATCAGTCCTCTCCTTTTGTTCCCTCTTTCAATTGCAAGAAGTTTGTGATGCATTCCCCTCCTTCCCGTTCCCCAAGAAGTTGTAATTTGATACCCATAAGAATGCTTTGTAGTAAGGTGCAACATGTGGCTATATATGGGCTTTTTCGGGCCTGATTGGAGTCGTAGATTCTAACGAGGCAGAGATGAGAGCAGTTCACCAAGGAGTAAGGATGTTAGAGAAAGATTGCTTAGATGAAGTCATAGTGGAGGGCGACTCTTTAAATGCAATAAGTGGTTGGAGGGTAGAGCATCTCAACTGTGGCGGGTTGCCTGGTGGATTGATGAAATATCCGACTGGGTGGGAGGCTCGGATATTTCACATCATCATGTAAGGAGACCGGCAAACTCGGAGGCCGATAGGCTAGCAAGGGATGGTTGCTCTAGGTTGGCTTTGGGAGTCTTCGTTCTCTTCCTCCTTAATGTGCTTTCTTGGAGTCGTCACGTTAATTGTTCTTCTATTGCAACGATGATCGTCGAGGGTTTTCTCATGTTCCAATCTTTTTCATATTCTTTACCATTAAAAAAAAAAAGAAGGTGCGACCCATGGCTCTGTTTCTTTCTATGTAAAATGTTGTAAGACAAATATTACACCCATATTTAAGTAGAAAATGGCTCTAAAATTTGTTTGCGACGTTGAAAGAAACAGAGTCAGGTCTCTCTCCTAAGATTGAGTCCAACAGTTCATTTGATGGGCCTCTATTTAGATCCCCTATATTCAAAAAGTGACATCAATCATGCAATTTTAACACCTATTGATGTGTACTTTTGTGGTTGAAAGTTAACAAATTGACTAAATGTAGTGTTTGGTGGTCATCCATTTTTATGAACAAAGAATACATATTATTAGATGTTAGGATTGGACGAGAGTGTCTTAGGCAACCAAAAAGGTCTGCGGCTCGATATGTGTGATCAAGTGGGTATGTCGGAGTTGTGATCAAGTGGGTATGTCGGAGTTAATTAACACTAATATTGCCAAATAGAAATTCAAACGTAACATAGATTAGTTAAGATTAAAATTGGGAATTTATAGGACAATTATGTATTGAATTTGCCAAAATCTTGGATTTGTTGGGCTCATATTTTCCTCTCAAAATAACAACAAAGAGAAGAACAAAAAAGCATTGGTCATTTGGGGGGGGGGGGGGTCTCACATATCCCTTCGCCCCTGTTCTTGTTTATCTTTTTTCTATATTAATTCAATTGTTATCCATTCAAAAAACAAAATAACACATGGAAATGGAATAAATAAACCGAGTGGCTCATCAAGGATGGGCCGGATGGCTATATACTTTTGTTGTTGCAAGTGAGAGTAGAGCCATATATAGGAGTTGACTCGCAAAGGCACCGAGTTAAGGATTGGAGATAACAAGAAACATTATCGAGCTACAGAAATAGAGAGATATTCTGGTGCACAGGCTGGAAAGCTATTATACCCACTTTCACCCAGAAGAAACCGCATGCAAAACGAGACCATAATAGGAAGAAATTCATCTTCAACCTCTCAAACCTGTAGGAAACAACCTAAACCGTAATGAAGAGCAACTTAAAAACCATCATGAACCCTCACCTCGATGCACGAATAACATACAACCTCATCACCAAAACACACTGGGAAGTAGGAACACAGAACACATAGGATGAATTGAACCTCCTGTATGTAACGAAACTAATTTGCGTAGGATTTACAAAGATACGGAGAAATATCTTTGTTACTGATATAGTAACAAGGGTGATTTAAAAGCATAGAAAGTTTTGGGTAGGATTTACAAAGATATGGAGAAATCTCTTTGTTACCGATATAGTAACAAGGGTGATTTAAAAGCATAGAAAGTGGTTGCAAGAAAAACTGCTGCTATCTTGATGATTATATGCACGCATGCATGCATGTATGTATATACATACTAAAGGATTTGAAGAACGGATAATATGCTAATGATACTGTCATTAGTCTAATTCAAATATTACTTCACTCTTTAATTCATCATTTATATGATCGATTCATTTAAAATCCTCTAAGGTTGTTCGGGCCTATATTTTCATGGTGAGTGGGGTCAGGAATGCACTGACCTAATTAGGCCAAGACATGTCCATGAATAATCTTTTGTATTGGTAATAGGATCATTGTACATGTCAATGTAGTGGTACTGGGAATTGATGTTCCGCTAGAATTTTATTTTTTTGAAGGAATCAACTCTAGAAAATTGTGAGTCTATGGATTAAGAAATTAAATTGATATCTGGGTTCGGGCTAAGACAAACTCGCACAAAATATATGAAACTATATGTATATACATATAGTGCGTGTGTGTGACAATAAAGTAATTCAACAAAAGTATAGTCTTATATAGGTATGAATTTTTCGAATACATTAATTTCCATGCGTCTTGATAAATACCGTTTTATTATGGGCAACGTACGTGACTAGAGAAGGCCTTATGGTTAATCTTTGGTGTGGAGCGTAGGGCACTTCACGGAAGAAAGTAACAAATGCCTAAGCTACGACTCATTGTGATGTGCTAATCGGATTTTAGGAATTTAACTGTAAAATTCTTAGGGATCCTCATTTGATTTTTTTTTTATTATTAAATTTTATGTTGAATAAAAATTCTAACCCCTCTTTTGATGATTAGAGTCACCACCTAGGTTAAGGGACCTAGGACCCAAAAATAACTTTGTAGAATCAAGCATATGTGTTCGGTGCAACTTCTGCTCTCCTTCGGTCTGGGTGTACGAGCTAGGGTGAGTGTGAGTGCTCGCGTAGGTGCGGGAGTGCCAGCCTCTTCCCAAGGCAAGGGTCAGAAATGCAATTTGAAAGGGGGGGGGGGGGGTGTCGAAGACCGAAATGTTTTTGTCCCCTAGGATTGGATTTCATGCGAATTGAGTTGAAGAGAGGAACGACACTTCTTCCTTAGGTTCTACTGCCTTTCCACTTGTGGAAAGAACTTTTTATGTGGGAAGCGCGGCGTTTCCTTCTTACTCGTGTAGGTCAGAGGGGAAACCCTCAGAAGAAAGAAGGATAAAAAAGAGGGAGGGGGGAGGGGGAGTTGCTCACACGTGCGAAGCGTGAAAGGCCCTTAGGCGACTCAAAACAAATGGCAAAAAAAGCACAAATCAAGCGCGAATGCGAGTGATAAAACGAAAGACTCGCCGGGGAAGATGAATCCATTGCTTCCTTAATCCGAGTACAGCTACATCTACGGAAAAGTAAAAGGTACATGTGTTGGGGGTTCCACGTGAAAGCAAAAATAGTCCCACATCGAAAAAGTCAATGGATGTGGATTTGCTTATAAGGGATGGGCACCCTCCCTCTAACAGCTAGCTTTTAGGGGTGAGTTCTACCCTGTTAAGAGTCCCTACAAGTGGTATCAGAGCTAGGGCGTGGTAAATCCGGTTTGCCACGTTGCTTCCACGTGGAGGGGGAGATTGTTGGGGGTTCCACGTGAAAGCAAAAATAGTCCCACATCGGAAAAGTCAATGGATGTGGATTTGCTTATAAGGGATGGGCACCCTCCCTCTAACGGCTAGCTTTTAGGGGCGAGTTCTACCCTGTTAAGAGTCCCTACAACATGTATTCAAAAGCATGGTTTTAAATTTCGGTTTCGGATAAAATTTCAGACTTATCCGAAACCAATTTTTTTGCCGAAATTCGGTACAAGCGCATGAAATGGCAGATTTTTAAATCAAAATTTCGACCGAAATTAATTTTGGTGATTTCAATCGAAAGTTTGTAAAGGAATAAAAAATAATATTTTATAACAGATTTTGCCAAAAATGCCAAATTTACGAAATTTCGACCGAAATTTTGTAACTTTTGGCTATTTCAGTTTCGGTCTTGACTGAAATTCGAAATTGCAATCCGAAATTTCGGATTTCTGTCGAAATTTAAAACCATGCTCAAAAGTAAAGATAAAATGCTAATACATGTTTTGGATTTGGTTCTGGGACCTCATCCTTGGAGACGGATGTCTCCCTCTATTGCTTTATTCGGGTAACCGCTCCTCATTGCCCCACGTTTAGCTTGGAGTGAAGCTTTTTGGTAACTACCCATTATGGGTCAACTTATTTTCACATCCTCCATAGTCTAGGTGGCCGTTTTCCACCTTCCCATGATTGGCAATAGACATGCCACGTCTTTAAGCCATTCAAACCGATAGCATCGTGCATATTCAGTCACATCTGACCGATTGTCTTCCTTAAGAGGAATGTGCTTTAGCAGGTAACTGTCTTCTTTTACCATTTAGGCCGTGCAAGTTTCCCTTTACGCCCATTAAGTGCCAGCGTGGTAGGTAATACTGTCGACCGAGTCTACGTGGATGGTTGCTTGCTGATCTGGTCATTTATAATCAGTAAAACCCAAAATGGGTGTAAACAATTTGTCTTTGAGATAAATAATAATTTTCTAATTACGTGAACAGAAGGGGTTAGGCACCTACTGTCACGACCCCAACCCTGAGGCACGTGATAGGCATCGCACGCTTATACGGTGGAGCCAGTAAGCGTGCAAGGCTGCTGAATATGTAATCAATCCAGATAAGTGTGGTAATGAACATAATATACATAAAACATCTACACGGATGTAAAAGAAAAGAAACGCTCTTATATATACATATGTGTCTGAACTGTACACTGTCTAAAATAACAATTACACCTAACCCACACTCACTCTGTAGTAGGGTTCCTGCTAAAGTCTCCAAAAGTTAGCTCCTCACGCTGATCTGCTACTCATTATCTAAACAGAATGCAACAACGTACATAAGCCAAAGCTTGTAAGCAATATAGTATACTAACAGTGTATCACTATATGCTATTGGTTTCATAATATCAGATACTGAGTTATTTATATCATTGCATTTCAAATTTTGTCCATTACCAGATTATTTCAATAGTACAATCATGCTGAACAAAAATATTACTAAAGCACAATCAAAATCAGTGTACATACAATGTTACCGGTGTATATCTATATTTGCATAATATAATATGCTCAGAATCATCAGTATACCAGCGTATCACTACCCACTGGCGGGTTAAGAATATATGCTCAAAATCATCAATATACCAGCGTATCACTACCCACTGGCGGGTTAAGAATATATGCTCAGAATCATCAATATACCAGCGTATCACCACCCACTGGTGGGTTAAGAATATATGCTCAGAATCATCTCAGCCCAAGAGCACCGAGGGAGTATCTCAACCCAAAGCCACTAAAGGGGGAGGAATATAATATCACATGTATATACCAGTGTATCACTACCCACTGGCGGGTTATAAGATGTATGCGAATGCACGTAGAAATATAAATGCTCACAAATGAAATATCAACATATAATCAACTTGGCACTCATGCCCATATTTATTAGCAATCATTACTGTTAATACTCTGCTCAGAAGACATCTTACTCTTCACTATATCATTTCTACACATATATGTATATCCCCATAAAGATACATGTATATATTTTCCGTGTTTCAACCAATCATAGCACATCTTTTAACATTTAATTGGCATAACATCTACTGAAACACAAAAAAACTACTATATTACTTACCCGAAGTCACCTTTGCCTTTCCTTTCCTCTTTCAATCTCCCTCCTCTTCATTTTTCACCCCAACAGAATTGGATTAAATAGTCAATAGTTATTTATGCAATGTCGAGGATTAAATTCATTTTCCCCCTTTTAGATATAGATTTCTAATTTCTACAACTCCTAGTTGACCGGGTGCAACTTTATGTTTTCCTTTCCAGAGGAACCGCGGTCGACTGATCCGAGTGTCTTTGTAGAAAATTTCTCAAAACTAGAAATTTCCAATACCACTTTCAACCTTAATACATCAAAATTTTAGTAACTTGTAAACACAAAACTTTCTTGTCATAAACAACAAAATAATTTCCTATTTGAGAATTCCGGCCAATTCTCACCGGAGATGGCCGGAAAAAATCAAATTTTCTAATTGTCCTATTAAAGAGGGTTTAATAATCTGCTGAAAACTAAATCCCCTATATCTTTTTATATACAAAGAATTAGAAAAATGTTAGAGGAATTAGGTCAAGCAAGAAGTTGCTTGAAGCATTACACCCAAGGTATCTAGTTTGGAATACCAAGTTTGTTGCCTCCAGCCCCTATATATAGAGATATACTAGGGTTAATGACTGGTTAATAGACTCTAGCCCATGTAGGCTGAAATTTCACTTAGCAACCCAAGAGGGGGTGAATTGGGTTTCTTTTCTAATTTTAAGATTTTTGAAAACTTAGATTGCACTAGTTTTAGATTGAATAGGAAATCCAAAATAGTATTCAAAGCAATAGTGAAAACTTACCACACAAGAAGAGGAGAAGAGGCAAAGAAGCTTTGACACAAAGATTTTTATAGTGGTTCGGTCTTAGCTCAAGACCTACTCCACTCTTCTCAAGTTACTTTCCTTGAGGATTCCACTATCTTCTCCAAGGAACTTAAATACGGCGTTCCTTCCGCCTTGTACAAATCGAGCTCCACGCTCCAAGGGTCTTCTACGGCGCCCTTTGTGCCAAATACAAAGTAGATGAAATGAAAAAGCTTGCTTACCTCTAGATAAGCTAATTTAAGGTAAAGCTCACTCACTCTCACACGAACAAGATTGAACAAGTGAAGGTCCTAAGGTCTCTCAAGAATAATCTAAGGTAAATGGCACAAGTGAGAGATGGAGAGTGAAGATCTTCAAGAGAAGGAGAACAAATGGCTTTTTGTGCTCTTGAAATCTTAGTAATGTCCTTAGGTAAAAAACCCAAGAGTCCCTAGGTTCATATAAATAGAGGGGATAAAAAAACACAAAATATTCGCACCCCAACGGTCGTCTCGGACTCTGGGCTCGGAGCTCCGAGCGGCTATTTTTTGAACCTGGAACAATTCTCGGAGCTCCGAGAATTTTCTCGGAGTTCCGAGCTCGGAGCTCCGAGAATATTCTCGGAGTTCCGAGAAGCCTACGGCCAGCAGATTTTCCTTATATTTTGCTGATTTTGTTTGGGCTTTTGGAACTTTGATTTTTCAAGATAAATGGAGTGTCATGAGGGTCCAACAATGTTGAGACACCACTATGAACATTCACAAACCCATTAAATTCTATCTAGGTTGATTTTAACTCTCCTTTGTGCCATAGACCTAGACTAAACATTGAGGACCATTTACATTCTAAATTTACTTGGTCTTCAATCTTGTTGGCACCTTGTAGAGGCTTTGACATGTCCTCACTCAACTCCATTGATGCTTGAGTTGATTTGCCATTCTTGTGCTTGAGTTCAACCTCGAGTTCAACCTTGAGTTCAACCTTGTCATGCACTCTTGAGGATGGTACACTGTGAACATTATAACTTTGCCAATGGAAATCATTAGTGTATAAAACCTTTAAAACAAATTTAGTTTGTTAATCATCAAAACAATTCAATAGGAGTACTTGTTGAACCCTTGGGCTAACAATCTCCCCCTTTTTGATGATGACAAACATAATTTGTTTTAGGGTAGGAGCTCCCCCTTTAGGGATGAATAAAACACTTTGGGCTCCCCCTAAGAGTTTGATTTAATTGAACATTTAAGGCATTACTTTAAGGATGAAAATTTGATTGCAACATTTTAAGCATAGAGCTTTGCTCCCCCTTAATATATGCATTGGGAGCTCAAATATTCTCCCCCTTTTGTCATCACCAAAAAGGTGGAACAAAAGGAGTGAGGGTAGGTGAGAGCAAATGAACAAGTAACGTGAAATGCGATAAAGAGAGTAGGCATAATACATGGTATGCAAGCAAAAAGAATGAAACATAGAGATATATATAGAGGATGTGAAATGGCATACAGAAAAGTGCATACAATCAGTCAGCGTACATAGCATTCATGACACAGCATAATGGCGACAGATGTAGATAAACCTAAAACATCCCAAAAAAAAAAAGATCCATACAACCAGATTATAGTCCAAAGACTATCGATACAAAACAGAAACAGATAGATACACCGAATAGAAATAGAAATCTGAGCATCAGAGAACTCGAGCCATCTACTGAGGCGGAGGAGGCGGTGGCTGATGAGAAGAGCTGCCCGGCGCCTGGCCCCACTGGTCACCGGAGAGGTAGCGATAATAAGTGGCCCACTGCTCATCAACGTGGGTAGTCATGGTCTGGAAGCGAGCAGAGATCTCAGAGTCAACATGGGTAGATAGCTGCGCAAATTGTGAGGCCATGGATCGTTCAATAGCCTCCTGCATCTGAGCCAAATCCTGGCGAGTGCAGTATGAAGATGTATCCTGTGATGGCTGCGGGGCCGGTGCAGCCTGAGCATCGGCTTCGTAGCCGCCTCCAGCGGCAAGAACATCGTCAACCGCTACTTGATTCAAAGCCATGCGGTTAAAGGTCTGCTCATCAAACGGGGCAGTCGGAGTCATGGTCAGTTCACCATCCAAGGTGATGCCAAAGTGACGGAAGACACGGGTGAGGACCATGCCATAGGGCAACGAAGAGCGGTAGCGGCCAGGGGTCTGAAACATGTAGCGAAAAATGATGTACGGCAGACAAAGCTGGCGGCCCTCGAGAATGCTGTAGATAAGATAGGCCTCTAAGGGTCTGAGGGCTTCACGCATCCCACCACGAGGGATGAAGATGTGGTACATAAAGTTGTGAAGCATACGCGCTACCGGAATGAGGTCGGCGGATTGGACGGGCATACCAGAGTGGTAGTGCCGCGTAATCCTACCATAGACCGTGTCATGATCGATATCATCAAGTGAATGGGTCCCATCTTCCGGCCAGAAATAGTGGGTGAGGCCATCAAAGCTGATCCCAAGAAGAGTGGCAAAGGTGTGATAGTTGAGTTTGATCACTGTTTTCTTGATTTTGGATTCAATTTTGAAGAAGGAAGGAGAAATTGTGAGATTGGCGTAGAAGAGACGCACCAATCGAGGGTATACTGGTTCATTGAGGTGTAGGATGGATGTCCAGTGAAGGGCATCAAATTTGGCCTGTAAGTCAAAATTTTGAAGGACAGGAGGATCAATGTACCTGCCGGTGAGGATGCCCCTAGTGCCGATGTCGGCCCAGAGTTTCTTGGCTTTATCCCCAGTAAAAAATGAGTTAGGCACAACCTCAGCCGCTACAGCCTTTGCCTTTGCCTTCTTCCGAGAAGGCCCTTCTTCCTCGGGAACTTCTTCAGGAAAGTATTCAGGGTCTGCAGCTTGGGAGGAGCCTCCAATGTTGAGATTTTTGGTTTTGGGAGGCATTGTGAGAAGAAATGTGAGTGGAGAGATAGCCCTAAAATGAAGGAGAATAAGAGAAATAGAGAGAAATAGAGAAAAATAGAGAAATAGAGAAGGATAATGGTTTAAAAACAAGGAAATAGCCCTAGAATGGAAGAAAATAGAAGAAGGGGAGAAAGAAAGAAGAGAAAAAAACGAAAAAGGGAGAAATTTTAGGGTTTGAAGAAGAAAAATGGTTTGGTAGGAAGAAGAGAGTTAAAGGAAATGGTTTGAAGGAGGAAAAGGGGTTGTGGAAGGAGAAAAAGGAAGAAAAAGAACGAAAATGAAGGTAGTATTTTAGAAGAAAGGGAAGGAAGAGGGAAAGGGGAGATGAGAAAATGAAAAAATGAACCGGATCCAGGGGTTTTAACGCTCCTGGACCGATTCTCGGAGCTCCGAGAAATAGTCTCGGAGTTCCGAGAACACACGCACTTTATGATTTTTTCTACTGTCCGATTCTCGGAGTTCTGAGAAATTTTCTCGGAGTTCCGAGAACACACGCAATTTTTTATTTTTCTACTGTCCGATTCTCGGAGTTTCGAGAAATTTTCTTGGAGTTCCGAGAAGCCTGGAAGAAATCTCGGAGTTCCGAGAAATTTTCTCGGAGTTCCGAGAAACGCTCCAGAGCCCTCTGTTCATTTCCTCGGAGTTCCGAGACAAAATCTCGGAGTTCCGAGAATTTTTTTTTTTTTTTTTTAATTGGAGGAGAACATAGTTACATGTGATATTTTGAATTGCAACTTAACCAACCATGATCCAATGCATGAACATAGATGATTTTCCGAGGGTTTTGATGATGGCGCAAGGCCAAAGTTTTAAGTATCTTAATTTAGGGTGATGGTACCGACTCCCCCTTGAAATGAAGTGGGCTATGGGTACCAATTGAGTGATTTTTAGAGTTAGGGTTGGATCATCAAAAACCATGTAGTCACAATCAAAATATGAGATATATATACAAAGATAATTATGTCTTCTATTCATGCTTCATGTGCAAACTCTTTCATTTGATCTAGACTCCAAATGTTGAGTCCACTCCTAAGGTCACAAAATCGATCCTCATTAAGGGGTTTTGTGAAGATATCCTCCAATTGTTCATTGGTGTGGATGTACTTAATTTCAATATCCCCTTTTTTAGAATGATCTCTTAAGAAATGATGCCTTACCTCTATGTGCTTAGTCCTAGAATGTTGAATTGGATTTTTTGTCAAGTTGATGGCGCTTGTATTATCACAATGGATTGGAACATTACTAAATGCAAGATTATAGTCCATGAGAGTGTTCTTCATCCATAGGATTTGTGCACAACAAGCGCCGGCAGCAATGTATTCTGCTTCGGTTGTAGACAAGGCTACTGAGTTTTGTTTTTTGCTAAACCAGGACACTAGAGACCTTCCTAGAAATTGACAAGTGCCACTTGTGCTTTTTCTATCAATTCTACAACCGGCAAAGTCGGCATCCGAAAATCCTACTAGATTGAATTCATTCGATCGTTCATACCATAATCCTAAAGAAGGAGTTCCTTTGAGATATTTGAATATCCTCTTAACGGCACTCAAATGAGACTCTTTAGGACCCGATTGAAACCTAGCACAAATGCACACGCTAAACATTATATCCGGCCGACTAGCGGTCAAATATAATAGACTTCCTATCATTCCTCTAAACTTTTTCTCATCAACCGGTTTTCCACTTTCATCCTTTTCTAATTTGGTGGAAGTGCTCATAGGAGTTGGCTTGATTTGAGAGCTATCCATGCCAAATTTCTTAAGGAGTTCCTTAGTATACTTCTCTTGGTTGATGAAAATTCCATTTTTACATTGTTTGATTTGAAGTCCTAGGAAATAGGTAAGCTCTCCCATCATACTCATCTCAAACTCTTTTTGCATGGATTGTGCGAATTCTTCACACATCTTATCATTGGTAGCACCAAATATTGTATCATCTACATAGACTTGAACAATAAGCATATCTTTTCCTTTTCTTTTAATGAACAAGGTTTTGTCAACCGTGCCCATTTGAAAGCCACTCTCTAATAGGAAGGAGCTAAGCCTCTCATACCAAGCTCTAGGAGCTTGCTTTAGACCATACAAGGCTTTGTCCAACCTATATACGTGATTAGGGTATTTGAAATCCTCAAAACCGGGAGGTTGTTCAACATAAACTTCCTCCATAATATACCCATTTAGGAATGCACTCTTCACATCCATTTGATACAACTTAAAGTTTTTATGGGATGCAAATGCAAGTAGCATCCTTATAGCTTCCAATCTAGCAACCGGAGCAAAGGTCTCATCATAATCGATACCTTCCTCTTGGTTGTAACCTTGGGCTACCAATCTAGCTTTATTCCTTTGAATATCTCCATGCTCATCGAGTTTGTTTCTAAACACCCATTTAGTCCCAATAACCGGGTGGTCACTAGGCCTAGGAACTAACCTCCATACTTGGTTTCTCTCAAATTGGTTTAGTTTCTCATTCATAGCAATCATCCAAAATTCATCCTTTTCAGCTTCTTTTATGGACTTGGGTTCTATTTGGGAGATAAAGGCCATGTTGGCACAAACATTCTTATAGTGAGATCTTGTCTTAACTCCTTGTGAGGTTTCACCTATGATTTGAGTAGAGGGGTGACTAGACATGATTCTACTATGTTTAGGAAGACTTTCTACTTCAAGTTCTTCTATAGGTTGACCTTCTAAATTAAGATTTTCTAAGGGTTGGACAATGGACTCTACTTGACTAAGAGGCTCTAGAAGATTGACACCATCATCATCTTCATTAATGACATTAGGAGGTTCAAATGACTCGTCAAATTTGACATGCACGGATTCTTCCACAATTTGAGTTCTTTTGTTATAGACTCTATAAGCTTTACTATGGGTTGAATAGCCTAAGAAGATACCTTCATCGGATTTTGAATCAAACTTATGCAAGGTGTCTTTCATGTTTAATATAAAACATTTACAACCAAAGACTTTGAAATAGCTAACTTTGGGGGGTGTTCCACTCCATAGTTCATAAGGTGTTTTGTTAAGGTGAGGTCTAATGAGCACTCTATTTAAAATATAGCAAGCCGAGTGAACGGCTTCCGCCCAAAAGTTTCTTGGAACATTGTGCTCATTTAACATGGTTCTAGCCATTTCAATAATAGATCTATTTTTCCTTTCAACTACCCCATTTTGTTGGGGAGTTCTTGGAGCCGAGAAATTGTGCTTGATTCCATTTTCATTGCAAAAGGTATCAAACTCAAAGTTCTCAAACTCGGTTCCATGATCACTTCTAATTTCATTTATGAAAACCCCTTGTTCATTTTGAATTCGCTTGCACAAGTTGACAAATTTCTTGAAGGTTTCATCTTTACTAGTTAAGAATAACACCGAAGTGAATCGAGAGTAGTCATCAACAATCACATATACATATCTACTTCCTCCTCTACTACTAGTCTTCATGGGACCAAATAGGTCCATATGAAGGAGTTGGAGTGGACAAGAGGTAGATAATACACTTATGGGTTTAAAAGAGTTTTTAGCATGTTTTCCATGAATGCAAGCACTACAAACTTTATCTCTAATGTATTTGAGTTTAGGTAACTCTCTCACAAGATTCTTAGAAGATAATCTTGAAATTAAATCCATATGAGCATGACCAAGTCTCCTATGCCATAACCAAGGGTTATCATCCATGGCGGAGAGACATTGGATGTTTTGATTTTCAAGGTCTTCTAATGCTAATGAATACATATTGCCATCTCTATATGCAACAAATTCAACTTCATTATTCTTGGAATTCAAAATTTTACATCTATCTTTTTCAAAAAGAACTTTGTGACCAAGATCACATAGTTGACTAATGCTTATCAAATTAAATGAAAGACCGTCAACGAGCAAAACATGTTCAACCTTAATGTCCTTAATTTTAATGGTACCTTCATCGAGGATTTTGCTTCTTGTATCATCCCCAAATGTGACATTTCCTTGATGACTCATGGTGACAAAGGCGAACTTGCTTACATCTCCCGTCATGTGCCTTGAGCAACCGCTATCCAAAAACCATTTGTCCTTTGAGGGTTTTCCTTTCAAGCACACCTACAAGAATCAAAGCTCATGTTGAAGTTTTAGGTACCCACTTTTTCTTGGGTCCTTCAAGGTTAGCAACATCATAAAGCTCATTCTTTTTAACCCACATAAATTTTGTTGCTTTTGATTTCTTAACATTGCATGCAAACCTTAAGTGTCCTATTCTACCACAATAGTGACAAGTGGGAATAAAGGCACTAGTGTTAGCATGGATGTAGGAGAAATTTCCTATAGCTTTATTTTTGAATGAGGCTTTTCCTTTAGAAAAGGGTTGGTAACCAAGACCATTTTTTTCTAGAGAGACAAGCTTATTTTCAAGAATTTCATCTAGTTTATTTTTGCCACATGAGAATTTTTTAAATGTCAAATCAAGTTCTTTGCATTTCAAAATAAGTTTCTCATTTTCTTCTTTTAAGCTTTTGTTTTCAAAGATTAATTTGTCTACTTCTTCATTCAAAGCTTTGTTTTCCAAAAATAATTTTTCACTTGTATTGGTTTGCAAATCGAATTCCTTTTTCATGAACCCAAAATCCCTAGTGACATTTTGTAAGGACTTTTTCATTGTTTTGTTTTTGGCGAGTTGTAAATCCAAATTTTCATGAAGTTTTTCACAAGCAAAAATTAGTTCATCATTAGAGAATTCATGAGATATATCATCAACATCATTTACCTCGGATAAGGAGATGTCTTGTGTTACATCGGCGAGTCCCATGAAGCAAAGATCATCTTCATCCTTTCCGTTGGATTCATTTCCGGATGAAGCACTCCCTTCATCCCAAGCCGCCGCACACAAAGCCTTTTTGCCATGTCTTCTATTCTTCCTATCCTTGTCATTGTTGTTGATGAGTGGGCAATTTGGCCGTATATGACCAACCTTGTTGCACTTATAGCATCTCATCTCCTCTTTGTTTGAGGGTCTATTTCTTCCTTGGCTAGAGTTGCCTCCTTTCTTGAATTTGAGAAATTTCTTGAATCTCTTGGTGAAGAGAGCAAGATCATCTTGTGTGTCTTCTTCACTCTCTTCCTCTTCACTCTCAACTCTTGCTTTGAAAGCTATTCCTTTCCTTTTTGTATCTTCCTTTTGTTTGTTTAAGGTTTCTCTTCCTTTTAAAATCATTTCATAAGTTGTTAAGGAACCTATTAAGTCTTCTAAGCCCATTTTTGATACGTCTTTTGCTTCTTCAATGGCGGTGACCTTGGGATCCCAATCTTTAGGTAAAGACCTAAGTATTTTGGTAACTAAGTCCTTGCTAGACAATTGTTTACCTAAGGATCTCAACCCATTTGTTATGTTTGTGAACCTAGTATGCATTTCGGCAATGGTTTCATTTGGGTCCATCATGAATAGCTCATACTCTCTAAAGAGAAGATTCATCTTGGACTCTTTCACTTGATTTGTCCCTTCATGAGCTACCTCTAGCATATCCCAAATCTCCTTAGCGGTTTCAAGAGTAGAAACTCAATTGAACTCCTCGGGAGATAAGGCACAAATCAAGGCATTCATTGCTTTTGCATTGATAGTGGATTCTCTTCTTTCATTTTCATCCCATAGTTCCATATCAACACTAGGTTCATTATATCCATTTTGGATACTTCTCCAAACATCAAAATCCAAAGATTTTAAAAACACTCTCATTCTAGCTTTCCAATATGGATAGTTTGAGCCATTGAAGAAGGGAGGTCTAGTGGTGGATTGCCCCTCATTGCTATGAGAAAAGGTTGCCATTTGAATCTTTCCCTTGTAGGTTTTCAAAGAGAATTCCTATGTAAGAGCCTATGCTCTGATACCAAGTGAAATTCCACTTAGCAACCCAAGAGGGGGTGAATTGGGTTTCTTTTCTAATTTTAAGATTTTTGAAAACTTAGATTGCACTAGTTTTAGATTGAATAGGAAATCCAAAATAGTATTCAAAGCAATAGTGAAAACTTACCACACAAGAAGAGGAGAAGAGGCAAAGAAGCTTTGACACAAAGATTTTTATAGTGGTTCGGTCTTAGCTCAAGACCTACTCCACTCTTCTCAAGTTACTTTCCTTGAGGATTCCACTATCTTCTCCAAGGAACTTAAATACGGCGTTCCTTCCGCCTTGAACAAATCGAGTTCCACGCTCCAAGGGTCTTCTACGGCGCTGTAGACACCCCATTTTGACCGTGCCCTAATCCCTTCATGTTTGAGCAAAGCCTCATCAAATAAATGAGATAGAACCCCAAATTTCACCCCAAGCTAGCTTAGGGTCCCAGCTAAGCCCCTGCAAAATTTCGTCAGAATCCGAGCGCGTTTGCCTAGCAAACGAACCCAGGCGAAGTTGTAGTGTAAAGCAGAAGGGGGGGGTGTGTTTATCCTGAGAGGGGGGCGATTTTATTCTGAGATAATGTATTTTTTTTATCCGAATAGGACGCGCAAAATCGCGCGCCCATCATTTCGGCGTGCCAATATCAGCAACCCTTTATTTTTCTTATAAAAGAAGAATTTCGTGCAGAAAAAAAAGGAGAAAAAAAAGAAAAAAAGAAAATATTCGTTTAAGAGAGAGAGAGAGAGAGAGAGAGAAAGAAAGAGAGAGAAAGTAAATCTGCCATTATCTCCGACCATTCCTCCGGCCAACTCCCGCCGGCAAATCTTCATCTTCTCCGGTTCTTCACGCCATAGCCACCTTTTAACCCTCATTTGAAGGATCTAAGTTGTAGATCTGGTCAATCTTCATTTTTCCGATCAACACTTCCTCCTCTCCGATCGATTTCCACCGGGATTGAGAGCTCCGGCCGGCCAAATTCTCTTGCTATTCTTGTTATTTCCATTTTTAAATTCATCTCCTACATTAATTTTGAACCAAAGGTCTGTTGATTAACAGAATTCTGATCTTTCTTCATTTGAAACCCTAACCTGCAACTCTTATTTTCCGATCAAGAAATCACATAGTTCCGATCATCTGTCTCCGGCAAACTCCGGCCGATCCTTGATTTTCTCTAAGAAGCTAGGGTTTCTGTTTCCCCAAATTCTGAGAGAGAAAAGAGAAAAATCCTATAACCTTAGATCTACCTTCTTAAACCCTAAATCTAAACCTAATTCTTCATCTTCTCTGTAATACTCGACGGAATCCGTCTCTCTCCTTCTCCGGCGGATCTTCTTCTTCTCCGGCTAATCATCTCAGACGAGTTCATCTCCTCCGATCTGTCCCTCAAAATCCTTAGATTTGTCTATCAAAGCCTCGATTTCTTTTAAATCCTCAGATCTGTAACGAAATAGATTTCTGTGTTTTCCGATTATTTTCTCCGATAGATCCGGTAAGGTTCCGATCATTTTCCGATCAAATTTCCATTTTCTCTGGCTTAGCTCCGATCTGCTCATCCAGAAGCTCAGATTTATAAAGGAGGAAGACAAATTTCACTTCGGATCCAAGCTTTTAGCCTCAACGAAGATCAAGGCATTTGTAAATCATATGTCGTTGCTTTTCAGCAGATAAAAAAAAATCCGTTCTACTTTTACAGGTATTTTATTCTTTTTATAATTAATTTGCTCTAATTCAATCTGATCTGTTGAGTTCAAATACAAATATCTGTGTATAAGTCTATAAGTCTGTAGTTTTCTCTTATTGAAATTTTTTTAAGTTAATTATACAGATATTATATGTAATTATTTCGAGAGAATCTTATTTAGTTATAATGAGTTGTGGTTTGAGCTGTTCCTTCATAACTTGTTCGTTCTTTTACTTTCCATTGAAATCTATTCTCATGCTATGGTTTTATGTCAATTTTCTTTCCTTGTGTGGGATAATACTGGCTATGAAAACCTGATAAGGAAGTGTTACCCCTACCTGATTATGTGTGCTAAAAAATATATATATATTTTCTTTGAATTATAAATATGATAGTTGCGATTCTTTTTTACCATAGTTTCACTTGTAAAATGTGATAGTTTTGATTTTTTTTAGTTTTCAGAACTTGCGTTAAGAGATTCTAAATGAATGACCAGCTGGGATCACTAAATGAAATGGTTTTGTTTGAATTATTTAATAGTGAAGATCTGCAATGCTTTGATCATTAAATAATGTTAGGCTTAGCATTCTTATAGGGTATGACTTGGTCTTATAAAATCTATCCTTGAAATGGTCAGACAACCTTTCATTAACCAAATGAAATCACTCTACAAAAATGGTGTTTAGCTCTTTACTATTAATTTTGTAGATTTAAATGGTACTCTTCTAATTCCATTTATAGAACTGCTCGTGCTTAACTTACTTCTTTTATTTCAATTTCTTGGCTTCTAGAATTGTTTTGTTTAAGTAAAAAGACAAGATGAGTTTGTCCCATGGGATAAATAGGATTGAGATAATATTGTTCCTTAAGCAGTTGATACTTGCACTGTCGTCTTTTGATAATGGTATTATTTTTACTCTCACCCCTTTTGTGTTATCACCCCATACCCTTGATATTAACAGCCCTTAAACTCTTGATAATGGTTTCCATGCCTTTGTTATAATTAACAGCCCTCACATTCATCATTTTTAATGATAGCAACCCCTTCATCTTTGATAATGGAAGCCTTTACTTTACTTTGGTATATGTAGTCTTCATTTGGTTTTGATGTATATAAACTTTTTTTTTTATAGCATCCATTGATTAAAATATTTTTTTTCTAGATCCGATCCCTATTCTGCTTATCTCTTCATCGTTACCTTTTGAAAATTTTTGTAGAAATAGATAGTTGAGTAATGAGAAAAATATATTCGAGACTGAAAAGAGCAAAAAGAAAGA
Source organism: Tasmannia lanceolata (assembly GCF_043159265.1). Lineage (NCBI taxonomy): Eukaryota > Viridiplantae > Streptophyta > Magnoliopsida > Canellales > Winteraceae > Tasmannia > Tasmannia lanceolata. The sequence continues at coordinate 18,558,910 of NW_027518683.1, forward strand.
ATAGAAAGATGCCCCCATGCTTACTAGAATTGTTGTATAGGTTTATTATAATTAATTAGCTTGATCATTTTTTTTTTATTATTTAGTAATTTTCTTGCTCAGCTTATGCTCTACAATTTATCTAAACTGAATTTTTTTTTTAATGTTTTGTCAATGTCATTTTAAAGAAATTAGGAGGGTCAGCTATGACTAATAGTTGATTTAGAAATATTCTTTCTTTCATTTGAGTGGTTTCAGAACCTATGGATTATGTTCTTCTCTTGTTTACTTGATCTCATGTCTGTTGAGTTAATTAGTAGGTTGGATCAATCAGCTCTATACATTTTAGTTGTGTTTTGGAGTCATTTATTCCTCCAGGTCCTAAATAATAATAAAAGTCTGTATGTGCATTGTTTTGTTAAGATGGTAATTTCGACCCCAAAGTGGATTTAAGCACAAACTATTTTATGAGAAATATTACAGTAAAATAAAGTTGCAGGTCATATGGATCATGTTCAGTTGTTCACATTTTAGCTGCTCCAGGAAATGACAATCACTTTAGTTATTTCAGTTGTCATACCTGAAAGGCAACTTGTTTGTAAACTATTCATGTTTTGACTGCCTTTTAAAATACTCTTTTGATTAGTATTTCAATTTGTAATTTAGGACTATTTGCATATTAAGTTTAATTTTGAGGTTTACATTGCTGGTTGAAATAATGAGGTATTTTGTGATTGCTTATAATTGTTGTTGATTGATACCAATGTTTGATTCATTATTCCCCTGTATAGTTCAACTAAGAGGATTTAAGAATTTGGTACTCTATCTAATCTCTAAAATTCTAAATATGGATTAGTGAGAGATTTGTTTTTCCTTCCTGATTTTTTTTATGGTTGATCTTAATATGACCATGTTTTAGTGAATGCCCAAAAATGGTTGCTATCCCCTTTGACTCGATCACTGTTTGTAATTGTGATTAAATTATGATGATTTTTAATGGCTGTTTAATAGTTTGAATTTAAATAAATTGTTTAATAGGAAGAAGGAGATCAGATGACTACTCTATTCGATATTATCGACATGAGTACTGTCTGATCTCAAGGCGGGATTAGAAATATTATCATGTGTATTTGATATCAGATGATTACTTTGGCATCATCTGATTTCATTGGAGTCCCCGTATTGGGGTTTGTGGTTGGTTTTGAAGTGTTTTGATATTGTTTTTACTTTATTAGGCTATCCAGCGGCTGGTCTGGACTAATTAATGTTATTTATCATTTTATGATTGCTATTAGATTGTATATTCTTCTTTGCTTAGCACTTGATTTATTCTTAGAATAAAATTTGCGATTATCTGATAGCCTTTTCTTCTCTTTTTTAGACTAACACAGTCTTATAGATTTCTGTTAAAATTCTTTGATATTAGAATTCCCTCTCGTTGCAAGGGCGATGAAGGCGCTAGCCCAAGCCCATCCTTAGGGGACTTGCTCAGTCCAAGTTGCATACCTCTCCTTTGTATATAGGAGACTTGCCCAGTCTCATTCTCTTACTAACCCTCCTCTTTGTGCGTCGTTTGGTTTTGGGAGAACACCCTACTCGGCTTGGCTTCATACCCCTATCCTATATGGGTATCTGGTTGCACATTTGTTGCACCCTAGGGCTAGGTAGCTGTCCGGCCCGGCTGGGTGTTTTACCTTTGCCAAATATGCACAGGGTCTTTTATTCCTTTTTTACGTCATTTGTGTCTCGGAGACAAGCCTTGTCTCATGTAGAGAGTTTCCCCTTTAGGAGGCTTACCTAGCCTCATGTTAGAGTGGCCTCCTTTTTTAGAGTGAGTCTTTGACTCGGTAGTGTTATTAGAGAGTCTCTGACTCATTTGTTCCTCCTCTCTAGTGTTATTAGTTAGGAGTTTTTCCATTAGAGACTAACTCAGTCATATAGAGCCTTCCCTGCTTAGGATCTTAGATTATTTTCTCTGTTCTTGGGGCACTATCTTTCTTGTTGTGGTTTGTCTCTTTGAGACGCCAGTTTCTTGTTGTGGATCGTCTCTTTGAGGCGTTAGTTTCTTGTTCGGGGTTTCCCCTTTGGATTTAGGGCTTTGCCCTAGTTTGTGGTTGTTCTTGTGTGTTCCCTGGAAGATTGAAAACATTTAAAGGTCCTGAGCATTGGAAAAGCTTTAAAATCCAAAAACATTAGAAATTTAAAACCCAAAAACATTTGAAAACTTTAAAAATATCAAAAACATTTAAAAATATAAAAAACCTTAAAAAAATATAAAGTGTTGAGTGTTTCTTTTAGAAGCGTAGTTTGAGAGTTCGTTTCGAACTACGTTGGCTTGATCCCCTTCCACGAGGTACGTAGTGCAGCTTGAGATTCTTATCTCAGGTCCAGCCAAACCTTTGTAAATAAATCATTTACCCATTTTAAGAAAAAATACCAAAAATCTTCAAAACCTTGTTTTCAACAAGATCTTCCTCTAGAGTTAGGAGTTTATCCTAGTTAAAGAGTTTTAGAGTTTTTGAGTTTGTCTTTGATGTGTTGTGTGGTTTGTTTGTGTTTGTGTTAGAGTTAGGAGTTTGTCCTAGAGTTATAGGAGCGCCTCCATCCAGTCAGTTGGCGATTCATATCGCCGAATGATGATTAAGTCTTGGATACGCTAGTGATCCCATTGTTTCCCTTAGGGCGTACAGCTTAGTTACACATAGATTATAGGAACCACCTGCATTAGCTTAGAGCTAACCTGCATTTAGTTAGGGCATATAGGGTGTCCTAAAATCTACAATCCATTGGAATTTAAATAATCACACAAGAAGCTTTAAGAACTAGTCCGGTCTTTTAGATCGAGTCTAGGATAGAGGTCTAGATGTCTTAGGCATCATAGCTTAGAATAGGTGCGAAGAACTACGTTGCCTTGATTCTCGTGGAGGCGGGGATACGTAGGCTTCTTTGGATGAACATCAGATCATCTAAAGACTCGGGCCTAGGTATAGATTAGAGTTTTAGGGTTGTATGGTATCGAGTCGTTTTCTATGTTTTGCAGTGTTTTCTTACTTTATTGCGCAGACCTTATATTTTTTTGGTGTGTCATGCTTGTGTTTGTTCATCAGAATTTAGACACCAATTTAGGTTTGACATTCATAACCTAGTTATTCTTAGGTGACACTTTTATTTCTTTTATGTGTGTTTATTATTCCTCCGAGACATGCATGATTAGATAGACGTCTTCTCGGAGATTTGTGTTCCCATTTCATATGATTCTCGTCCAAAACTCTTCAAAATTATTAAATAAATGGCATAAGAGACCAGGTGTTTGCACTTGGGCGGATGAGGTGCTCTTTAGACCTTCCGAATTCGTAACCAGGCACGAACCTTATTTTATATCTCTGGTTATCCGTTGCAACAGAGCATAGTATGGGATCCAAGGCCCATTTGCCTTTTTCCTTGGATGGCGACTCTTCTTTGTTTAAGGTACGCCTCGAATCTGGGCTAGTCCCCGAATCGAGAGGTATCTCACCTTTTGTATCGCCACTCATGCTGTGAGGGGCACTTCTTTCGAGAGTTCCTTGGTAGAGCTCTCCATTCACGTGGATGATCCTGAGACTGTTCGCGCGTGGGGCACGTCCCTCACCGCCGCTCTCTCTCGGATCGGGGTCCACAGGCGCCCTTTGTGCCAAATACAAAGTAGATGAAATGAAAAAGCTTGCTTGCCTCTAGATAGGCTAATTTAAGGTAAAGCTCACTCACTCTCACAAGAACAAGATTGAACAAGTGAAGGTCCTAAGGTCTCTCAAGAATAATCTAAGGTAAATGGCACAAGTGAGAGATGGAGAGTGAAGATCTTCAAGAGAAGGAGAACAAATGGCTTTTTGTGCTCTTGAAATCTTAGTAATGTCCTTAGGTAAAAAACCCAAGAGTCCCTAGGTTCATATAAATAGAGGGGATAAAAAACACAAAATATTCGCACCCCAACGGTCGTCTCGGACTCCGGGCTCGGAGCTCCGAGCGGCTATTTTTTGAACCTGGAACAATTCTCGGAGTTCCGAGCTCTGAGCTCCGAGAATATTCTCGGAGTTCCGAGAAGCCTACGGCCAGCAGATTTTCCTTATATTTTGCTGATTTTGTTTGGGCTTTTGGAACTTTGATTTTTCAAGATAAATGGAGTGTCATGAGGGTCCAACAATGTTGAGACACCACTATGAACATTCACAAACCCATTAAATTCTATCTAGGTTGATTTTAACTCTCCTTTGTGCCATAGACCTAGACTAAACATTGAGGACCATTTACATTCTAAATTTACTTGGTCTTCAATCTTGTTGGCACCTTGTAGAGGCTTTGACATGTCTTCACTCAACTCCATTGATGCTTGAGTTGATTTGCCATTCTTGTGCTTGAGTTCAACCTCGAGTTCAACCTTGAGTTCAACCTTGTCATGCACTCTTGAGGATGGTACACTGTGAACATTATAACTTTGCCAATGGAAATCATTAGTGTATAAAACCTTTAAAACAAATTTAGTTTGTTAATCATCAAAACAATTCAATAGGAGTACTTGTTGAACCCTTGGGCTAACATAGGCCCACTACACCGGTCCATTATCTTATTAGGCTTATATTAGAAAATACATGGGTTATATCATATACCCAACAATCTCCTCCTATGTTCTACATATAGCACAATCCAATAGATAGATAATGTGATGTTCAAACAAAATATTGAATCATCCATAGCACCATATCAAAAAAGATCTGTAATTCAACTGAAAACAAGAATACTTTTAAGACTAACCAAGAGTTTTAGAAATAATCTAAACTCAAACAAAAGCAGTTTCACATGTAAGTGAACTATTTTTCCAACTGAAAAAAAATTAATAGTCCCCATTGCTCTATAAGGATTCACTCATCAAGTAAGTCATCCTTATCAAAATCCAAATCGAGGCAAGCTCCTCCATTTTCGTCAATTCCTGTAAATTACCAAATATGAATTTTATTAAAAATGAATCCAATCGTTTGTGTAATATACTAAAGTATCTAGTTCTACTAGAAGAACTTAGTACATTTCATATTGGCTGAAAAACAAATATCAATAAGCATCAATGTCAAGTTTCATTAAAAAACAAGACCTTAATAATTTCTTTTGCAAAGAACAATTTCATATTTCCATTTGGAATGTTACAACCATCATATCCAAATTGAGTTAAGCTGTATCATCAAGTTTGGAATGAAACAACATTTCCAAGAAGGGCATGTCATTAAATGTGGAATGACATAGAGACAACCGTAAACATCATTGAAACATATCAAGTGCTTATCTTGGCCAAGAAAGGGAGATTTGAAAATTTCAAAATAACATGGATGTAGGTTAAGACATGTCTACACAGTCTTTAACCCCATCTCCCACACAATTTTGAATATTCGATATTTGTTCAGTCCCTTCGTAAGAGCATCGGCCATATTATCCTCGTTCGCACATCGATCAAAGTGATAATATCTTGTTCTATGAGATAATTCAGCGTGGCATGTGTCAGCCTGACATGTCTCCTCTTACCATTAAAGAGTGAGTTCTTTACAATCGTAATTGTAGCTTGATTATGACAGAACATCCTTAAAGAATTAATCTTTAAACGGGTCAATGGAATGTCCTGGATCAGATCTCTTATCCACTCTGCTTCATCTCCTGCAGATGCTAGAGCATAAAGTTCTGATTCCATAGATGACAAAGCAATACAAGTCATGCAACAGCGGCTCCACCCAGTGTAAATATATAACCATTGGTAGATTTACTGTCTCCTAATTCTGAGCCCCATGATGCATCAGAATATCCTTCCAGGATAGGAGGATGGCCATTATAACATAGAGCATAACCTTGAGTACCTTTAAGGTATCTCATCAGCCTCATAAGGGCATCCCAGTGCTCATGGCCAGGATTACTAGTGAAACGACTCAGCATGCCAACTGTGAAGGCTATGTCTGGTCTAGTGCAACTCATTGCATACATAAGACTACCAATCAGTTTAGAATAATCCAACTGATTCACGCTGGCTCCTTCATTAGGTCTCAGCTTTTTGGTATAATGAAACGGTGTCTCAATCGGTTTACACTCACTGTATCCCCATGTAGAAAGTAGTGTCTCAATATAATGGGCTTACCTAAGAGAGATCCCTTGCCTATCAAAACTTACTTTCATACTAAGAATGGTATTTACCACACCAAGATCTTTCATGTCGAATTCTTTAACCAACATTGATTTCACGTCACTAACTACAAAGAGAACGGAACCAAGAATCAACATATCTTCATACAAGCAAATAATTGCAACATTATTTGACATAGAATGGAAGTACATAAAAATTCATAAACATAAAAGTTGTTCCAAAAGATATTATCAGAAACTTTCATGTTCGGACTTCCAACCAAATCTCGCTGGAAGTGGCCGGAAATTCATAAAATTCCGGCCGGATTATGAAATAGGGTTTCATGTAAAATCTGAATTCTTATTTTTAGCACAACTCTTTGTATATTGAAAATTATCAAAACCTCCCAACTTAAAAGTTGTTAAAAACATCATTATTAATAACTTTCATGTTGGAACCTCTGGCCAAATCTCGCCGAAGGTGGCCGGAAAATATGAAAATGATTATTTTTAAACCTCTTTTGGCTGAAATCTTAAAATCATCATAACTAACTAAAATATTAACCAAAATACAAGTATCTTATATTAAATTGATTGAAAAACACCTGATCTACATCTTTTATGTTTAACATTTTAGCTAATTATTATGGGAAATTATCAAAAAAATCGAATTTATCAGAGTTTCAGCACATAACTAAGCTTACCTTTGAAGTTTCTTCTTTAATTCTTCTTCTCCACTTGATTCACACTTGGATTCTTGCAAGAATCTTCAAGAATCAATGATCCATATTTTTCTTAGATTTTTGCACGAATTTTCTTTAACTTTCCTTGATTTTTTTTCCCTTCTTAAATCTAGAAATATAGAAAATATGTATTTCCTTGTTTTTTTTTAATCTTCTAAGCTTGAGAAGCTTGACACCTCTGATCGTAAGTGTCAACTTCTCCAGCCCTCTCTCTCTCTCTCTCTCTCTCTCTCTCTCTCTCTCTCTCTCTCTCTCTCTCTCATCCCTGTCTTTATAAAATTCCTAAAATGCCCTTCGCACTTTTGGTTTAATTCCATTTGCATTCCTTCTTGCCAATTTACCAAAATGCCCTCTTCATTTAAAATTTGAAAAAATTAAAAATTAAATCTCATTAATTAAGATTAATTTTCTTAAACACTTTAGGTTAGGAAAAACTTAGGATTTGGTTATTTCACCTACTAGACTAGATCACGGATTGGTCTGCACTTCTAATCATAGCCTTTAACCACAATTAATAAATTTGATTCAATCTTCATGCATGTATATTATATGTAAAATTATATTACCTTGTTAGAGAAATAATAAATAAATAAAATATAATTAAACCTATTAATTAAATGGTTATAAGAAACTAGAACTGTCTACATTTCATACCGATGAGTTCATCTGGTAAATGAGTACATATGCAACTTATCTGAAATCTCCCTTTCACATTTCATTATTGGTAGACCAATCCAGTTAAGGATGGGTTGACACCTAGTTTAGAGTCCATGACCCAAACAATGGGATTGAACCTCCGAACTCTAGATTAAAGAATAAAGCCTTGACGATTGAGCTAGGAACCTCAATCCCAATATTACATTATTATTTTTAATAAAATATGTAGATTGAGTATTTTGACTTGGCCAGAAGTATATTTATTATAGAGGACTTTTGGCTGTTAGTGTGGATGAAGCCAAAAAGTCTAGGCCCTGTTTGTTTTAAATTATGAGTCCAAAATTGCTTATGCATTCAAAATTAAACATAATTTTGAGTCCATTAATTAGTTTTCACTCAGAATTAATCCTCAAAATCCAAAACTTGAGAGGGATCCTGGTAGTGTGCAGTAAAACATGAAGGGCAAGTAGGCTCCATTGTATTTTGCCTAAGGATATGTTTCTTTCGAGGTAAAATGGGCGTAAAATTTGTATGCTCATTTTTAAGTAAGAAGTGGGAGAAAATTTTGTTTTACGCCTATTTTACAACGAAAGAGATTAATCGGAGAATAATTTTTTTTGAATGGTAATGAATTTATAATGAGTTATTATTATTATTATTATTAGGTATTTGCTAGCGTCCAGCGCAAAAGTCATTTCGCGGATCGTCTGTTGCATGTGACAGCAGCCACCTTGTGAAGGAAGACAAAAGCTGCTGAAAAGTGAGCTCGCGTGGCTGCTCTCACATGCAACAGAGGATCCGTGAAATGCCTTTTGCGATGGACGCTAGCAAATCCCTTATTATTAACAATAACTTTGAGGGTTGAGAACATTTTAGTGAAATGCCCTTGTTAGTTTAAACAATAGTTATTATTTTAAATAATAGTTATTATTAACAATTTCTGTTGGAAATTAATCTTGACCACTAGATCTTGATCATCTATCAACTTGATTTTCTTGGGACGTAAGTTACTTACTTTCTTGACACTCAAGTAACTTGACTTTCTTGGGACTTAAGTTACCTATTTTCTTGGGACTTAAGTTACCTACTTTCTTGGAAGCTTGGAAGACAAGTCTGTAGACACCCCATTTTGACCGTGCCCTGCACCTCCATGTTTTGTGCTTAACCTCGTCAAATCAGTGAGTTGGGATCATAAATTAAACCATGAGGCAGCTTAAGGTCTCACCGAGGTCCCCGTAAAGTTTCGACAAAATCTACCGAGAAATGGCAGATAGGACGAGCCGGGAAAGAGGTGTGGTTTGAATGTATAAGGGGGGTGAGTCACCTATAGAGGGGGTTGTCCTTGAAAAATGAGGGTGCTAAATATTATTTCCCATATAAGAACCCATCGGCTAGGGTTTTTTTTTTTGGGGAAGAGGGGAGGAAGGATTCTCTTCATTTTCTCCTCCTAACAGAGGAGCTCGATTTTGGCAGCTGCAAGAGGGGAGAAGAGCCCCATTTTCTGGAAAAAGGAGAAGGGTAGCCGCAAGAGGGGAGCCCCATCTTTGGAGCTGCAAGCAGAGGGAGAGAGAAAGCTTCATCCTCCGACCACCATCTTCGGCCTTCTCGCTAGAGCTCCGGCCTTCTTCCACCATTTCTAACCTCTAACCCATCTCAAACCCCATTCTCCTTCCATTTCCACCACCACCGCTACCCTCCACCCCTAGCAGCCACCATTTTTCTTCCCCACTCCAACCGCACCACCCCTTTCTTCTCCGGTCGGATTCTCACCGGAATCCGACCATCTAAGCCACCATCACCACCCTTCTTCCACATCCATCTAGACCTTCAAACCCACCTCAATTAAATCCGACCCACCTCAAACCCATCTCAGCCGACACCATCACCATCACAGCCACCAAACCCTCTTTCATCTCCCCGGCCGTTTCTCATCTCCGGTAATCCACCGAGAACCAACCCCCACCACCACATCCACTGGTTCCTATCATCTTCTTCGCTCATCTCCTCCCTCAAAACCCCATTTCCTTTCACCCAAACCCACCACCATCAGCCACCTCCTATTTTTCTGCAAATCCGGCAACCCCTCTTCCAACCTCGGCCACCGTAATCCAACCACCGGAATCCGGCACCACCACCATCATTTTCTCCATCAAAACCCTCCTCCTTAAAAACCCATCTTCTTTCCCTTCCCACCATCAACCGATCCATCCAAACCCATTTTCCCCTGTTAAATCCCAACTCAAACCCTCTTCTTCATTTTCTTTTTCCTCTAAATTCTATCTTTAAACCCACGGCCGAGCCACCTCCCTCCGGCGAACCACATCTCTGGCCGGCCCTTGCCCATTCCCACCGTCACCTCTGATCTCCTATTCGTGGACGAGAAATGTAACAGATAGCTCGGGAGGAGCAATTCCAATCGGATTTGTCGCCCATATTCTCTGGTAATTCTCCTTTCTTTTGTTTAAATTCAAATATGATTTGGTTCCTTGGGGCTGAGATAATGCATATTCAATGGCATATACTTGTTCGTGTGTGTTTTAGCTTGAGATGTGATCTCATCTAGCTAAAAATAAAGTATTTCTTGAATCTAGGCTCTGATCCTCTTCTTTGGAAACTAGACGGATATGCTCTAAACTCCTTTTCCTCTCTCTTAAATCTAATTTCCCCCGCTGCATCCATCTTGATCGTGTGATACTAACGCTTAAAATGTGGTTGAGTTGATGTCGTTTGCCCAGAGGAAGCTTTCCTTACTCATTCATTTAATTGGAAAGTGATGCAAGTCCAACCATATTTCAGTGATTGCGGGGCTATAGCCTGTCATCTCTTTTTAATTGACTATCAAGAGTTTTATATCATAGAATAGGGCCGTGTTTTCTACCATTATTTCATTTCGCTGGTTTTGTGGCGAGTTTTAGTTGCAATCTGATGGGATCCGATCCTCTCTCTATTTTTGCTTTTGATTCTTCACTTGTCAGTTAGTTTATTCAGAAAACTTGGGCATCGAGTGGGAGGTTTTTAGCATTGCTTCTTGTTATGATTTTGACCTTTGATGTCTGCATTTTGAAAAAAAAAATTAAAAAAAAAAGGGGGAGCAAAGGAGTTGAAAAGGGGGGGTATTGTTATGGTTTTGATTTGGAGAATTTGCCCTGGCCGAGCGAAGTTGCAATACCTTGAATCTTCATTTGATTATTCGGAAAGCGTTTGAGCTTTTGGTTCTTGATTTAGACTCTTTACATTTGTTTATGTGGTTCCAAATATTACTCGGTTTTACATTTTATCCTTGGAGCTATCTTTTGTTTGAGTAAAAATATGAGGCTTGCTTTTAGAAACTCGTTCTTTTTCCTACTTACAATTCTTATGAGTTGCATTATCTTGTGACAATGTTTCGAAGAGAGGTTGATTATGTGATCACATGGTTGAGTACATGTGGAGTTAAATCATTTGCTTATCTTATCTTAGCCGATCGCCCCCTGTATATAGAAAATGACAAATGAGTTAGGGTGTAGAACCAGGTTTCTGGGATTAGTAAGCTAAACATGGTAATGTTCGCTTTCATATGAGATTTCTCATTTGGTTTGGATTAGTTATCGACATTTGATATCTCCTTCGGCTTGTTGGAATCTTCTTCTCATGTTGGGCGACGAAGGCGCTAGCCCGAGCCCATCTTCAGGGGACTTGCTCAGTCCAAGTAGCATGCCCCTCCTTTGTATATAGGAGACTTGCCCAGTCTCATCAGAACCCTTGTTTATGTCATTTGTGTCTCGGAGACAAACATTGTCTCATATAGAGAGTTTCCCCTTTAGGAGGCTTACCTAGCCTCATGTTATAGTGGTCTTCTCTTTTAGAGCGAGTCTTTGACTTGGCAGTGTTATTAGAGAGTCTCTGACTCATTTGTACTCCCTCCCTAGTGTTACTAGTTAGGAGTTTTTCCATTCGAGACTAACTCAGTCTTATTGAAACTTTCCTGCTTGAGATCTTAGATTGTTTTCTCTGTTCTTGGGGCGCTATCTTTCGTGTTGTGGTTCGTCTCTTTGAGGCGTTAGTTGCTTGTTCGGGGTTTCCCCTTTTGGATTTAGGGCTTTGCCCTAGTTTGTGGTTGTTCTTGCGTGTTCCCTTTAAGATTGAAAGCATTTAAAGGTTTAGAGCATTGGAAAAGCTTTAAAATCCAAAAACATTAGAAATTTGAAACTCAAAAATATTTGAATACTTTAAAAATATCAAAAACATTTGAAAAATATTAAAACCCTCAAATCATTTGGAGTGTTAGGTTTTAGTTAGGAAAGTTCGATTTTCGAACTACGTTGGCTTGATCCTCTTCCACGAGGTACGTAGTGCAGCTTGGGACCTTCATCCCAAGTCCAGCCAAACTTTGTAAATAAATGCTTTAGCCATTTTTCTTCAAAACTTTGTTTTCAACAAGATCTTCCTCTAGAGTTAGAAGTTTGTCCTAGATAGAGAGTTTTAGAGTTAGGATTTTGTCTTTGATTTGTTGTGTGTTTTGTTTGTGTTTGTGTTTGTGTTTGTGTTAGAGTTAGGAGTCTGTTACGCCTCCGTCCGGTCAGTTGGCGATTCACATCGCCGACTAATGACTAGAATAGGATGTGTTAGTCAACCATTTGTTTTCCTTGGGAAATACAGCCTAGTTACATATAGGTTGTAGGAACCACCTGCATTAGCTTAGGGCTAACTTGCATTTAGTTAGGGCATATAGGGTGTCCTAAAATCTACAGTTTACTGAAATTTAAATAATCATACAAGAAGCTTTAAGAACTAGTCCGGTCTTTTAGAACGAGTCTAAGATAGAGGTCTAGGTGTCTTAGGTATCATAGTTTAGAATAGGTGCGAAGAACTACGTTGCCTTGATTCTCGTGGAGGCGGGGATACGTAGGCTTCTTTGGATGATTACCAGACCATCCGAGGATTCGGGCTAAATCGTTTAGAGCCTTAGGATTTGTTGTGTTGTTATATTGTATATTTTGTTGTGTTTTCTTACTTTCTTGTGCAGACCCTATACCTGTAGCTGTAGCATGCATCTGTTTGTCCACCAGAACTTAGACACCAGTTAGGTATGTCACTCATAACCTAGTTGTCATTAGGTGACACATCTTTTATCTTACTTTATGTGTGTTTATTATTTCATCCCCGAGTCATGCATGATTAGGTAGACGTTCACTCGGGGATATTTTGTTCCCATTTCACATGATTTTTACCCAAAATTTTTCGAAGTTAATAAATAAATGGCATAAGAGACCAAGTGTTCGCACTCGGGCGAATTGGGGGCGCTCTTCGGACCTTCTCCATTCGTCATCAGGCACGGACCTTTTGTATCTCTGGTTATCCATTGCAAACAGAGCATTTGTTTTGGTTCCATGGCGCATCCATGGATGGCGACTCTGAGTTATTTTCAGATATATCTTGGTTTCGAGCCCTGGCTCCGGATCAGGATGTATCTCTTTCTTTTTTATATCGCCACTCATGCTATGCTGTGAGAGTGGCAACAGTTTCGAGAGTTCCTTGGCAGAGCTCTCCTTCACATTGTGGAGATCCAGATGATGGTGTTAGGGACCCGTCCCTCTCACCGCCGTCTATCTCGGATCGGGGTCCATAAAGTCTTGACCATTTTGGAATTATGTAATATTTTTATTTTTCATGTGATAGTGTGTTGGTTGTGCTTAGGAAAGATAATAGTAATTAAGAAAAGTTAATCTTGGATTAAGAATGTAGGCCATATTTTATGCCATGTATCTTCTTCATATGTAAGTGTTTTTAGTGAAATTTGAAGGGTTTTAAGTAGTACAGCAACTTGGGTTACTTTCTTTATGTGTTTGACATCAAGAGAACAATCTTCTTCAACCTCGTTGGTTTCATTCCAACAATTTTCAATTAGCAATTTCTAAGTTTTAATTTATTATAATTAGTTAGGGGTGTCAACAAGTCAGATTCACATGGTAAGGTAATGGAAAATATTTACCTTTTAATCAGATGGGGCTATTTTTTTTTTGCCAAACCTGTAAATCTGTGATTGAGTCTGGCCCATTAATGGCCTCAACGCTTGTTTTAAGATTTTCTAAAACAATCATCCTAATGATGTTACCACGAGTATGGAAGTTAAGCTATGTTTGTTACTGTATTAAAAAAAAATGTAGGTGTATTCTTTTAGGGAAATGATATTTTCACCACTTTTTCATTATTTTCAACACCTTTTTGTCATCTTTTTCTAAAGAAAAGATGCATCTCTATCCTTCTTTTGTTTGTCTTTTTACTCTTTTCTTGGATTATGCTTATTTCTCTTAAAAAAGATTACCTAAAAAGGGTGGAAATACCACTTCTCTTCATTAAAAATCAATTATTAATATCCTGTTGTACACATGACACAACTTGGAGGGCTGTTAGGGATCTTCTACGCGAGAACATGTGTCATCCCCTCCTTTTAATTTTTATTTATTAATTACCTTATCCGGTTATCCCTATTAAATTATGTGTTGTAGGATTTTAAAATGCTATCAAGCCTTAACATAAATAAATAATTGTTTTAGACTGTATGATTTTAAAATGAGAGCTGGATCAGCACTCCCGATATTGGAATTCCTTGATTTCACACTTCTCTTCGGGTACCAATTGCAACAAGCTATAAAACATCTGATCATGGAAGTTTAAACAGAGGGAGAAGTGCCAATATCAAAGCAAGGTAGAGTATCATTGGAGTTTAAAATAGGGGGAGAGGGCCAATATCAAAACAAGGAAGTGCATCATATGCCTTTCCAAACTAGGTTAAACGAATTCTAGAAGGAAAAGTCCTGTGGGGTCATCATTCATGGCATGTTGCAATTTGTAAATTACATGACATGGTTCCACTTGTCTTTTGGAATGATATTTTTCTCTTTAGTAGTGATTCTTTCAAATCACCCCATCATATAATCCAAATTGGGCCATGGCGATTTCGGCTTGGGTTGGTTGGCATTTACTTGTGTTAAGTAGGAGTTAAGACAAGCCAACCCAATTTAATTTTTGGTTGGGTTAGGGTTGACGCCTCGGTCCAATCCGAACCCAACGTTCAATCCAATCCGAACCCGATTCGTTCCCTCTATACCCAATCCGACCTGACTTGAATGGGTTAGGGTTGAGACATTTAAAGGCGGGTTGGGTCAGGGTTAACCCTCCTTTGACCCGAGGCTCAAGATGGGTCAGGTTAGGGTTGAGGTTTTGGGTCCTGGGGTTAGACTAGCTAGGGTTGGCCTCAACCGAAGCGGCGCATGAGAAGAACAGGCCTAGATAGCTAATTAAAGAATGTTTAATGATCAACAAAAGTAGGGTTGTATGAACGTAATGAATTTTGTGGTCAATCACATTTATTGTTGGGCCCAGAAGAACATTCCTTGTTTCAAATGGGTCGCCCAATCAAACAGTAGATCTAATGGGAACACTTAGGCAAGTGCCATGGATTATTTTATCTTGCTTAATGAGGAAACAAAAACAAGTTAGGTATTACAAGGAAAGAAGCTTCATATCACCTTCTCACCATTTAAGACAAGAGAAAAGGCAAAGGAATCAAATTCCATGGAGGGGTCCTCAACCCTATCGTGTCTTGAGAGAAAAAGAAAAGTAGAGAAGAAACCAAATCAAATGAGAAAAGAAAGAAAAGAGACACATTCATCAGAGTTATATTCTAGAAAGGTTGGGTCCCATTAGAGAAAGGAAGCTTCGATACCGTGATATACGTTAAGGAAGGGGAAACCGCGTGGCAACCAACTTGTCTTCGTCTAGAAGCGCGCACTAGCTCAAATTCAATGAGAAAAAAACACACCATTATAAACAAAATGTGGCAGATTACTATAGTAGTTAAAGATATTTCTAAGCTTTATAATGCTTTGGTTGCATACAAATATATAAAGCAGCTCTTTGAAGACCGTCTCAAACAAAGCTCATACGAAAATAAAAACATGGGTTCTTCTAGGTTTATCTTTATCTTGCTATTGGCCTTGGTTTTCCTCCACTCCCATGTCCCTAGAGGTGTTCATGCCCGATCACTGCCTCTCAAGGATCAAGATAGTAAGAAATCTCTCTCTCTCTCTCTCTCTCTCTCTCTCTCTCTCTCTCTCTCTCTCTCTCTCTCTCTCTCAATAGATAAAGGATCAGTATAGAGGCTGTTCTTCAATTAACGGGATATTAAGCAGGGTGTATTTTATTTCGTCATTGGATAGGCTTGCAATTCTCTGTTCATGTTTGGGACAGCCCAAATGGATTCATGTTTGGAACAACCCAAATGGATAGGGTATACTATACAAGCAGGGTAGCCAATCCCAGGAATAGCTTATCCAAGGATTCATATCCTTATGAAGAATAGCTCCAACACTTCTTAACTGATTAGACTTAATTCAACTCATTGGTTATTGGTAAAATTAATATTTTCACTAATCTTAGTTTCTTAGTTTTACATTAAATCTCAAAGTATCTTATACAGAGCACTTACATGATAAACATTGTAACAGGTGATAACTGTGGAAAGAGATAAGAATAGAATATCCTAATCTAACCAGATTACTAATCTAATATGGTTGCCTAATCTATCTAAGTTACCTCATTTAACTAACTTGTCTGAATCTCAACCCAAGCCAACGGCGAGAACTCACATATTCTAACAGATCTCTTTAACTTTGTTTTTTCAGGATATGTGAAGGTGTTGGCATCACTTGGAGTCATGTGTAGATGCTGCGATGGTGATGGAGAGGAATGTAAGACTGCGTGGGACGCCTCTTGCAAGAAGCTCGATTGTCTTCCATGGAAATTACACTGATTTTATACCAGTATTCTTTACTATTGTACATTTGAATATAAATTGATTATTAAAGTTTTTACACTAATTAGGACACTCTCTTTTATGAGAACTTACCCATTTACTGAACTAGTTAAGGAAATTTTCTATGCAATTTGTCTTCTTAATTTGTTGAGAATAATATAATTTTGTAAGGAAGTCTCTTTTGTGGCAACCCATTGACTTAACCTTGATTGTTCAAAAAGTTTCATTCATTTTGGGGTGTCAAGGATAGAGATCCTTGGATATTCTCGAGATTGGATATCTCAGTTGGATAAATCTATCTTCAAATTATATTGTCCTCTCTTCACTAATTTTGTTCTGGTAAATACTTCACCAAAGAATAAAGGCCCACAATGACAGAGGATAGCAAGCCTATCCAAGGATAAACTATATTCCGAATTGTTATCCCCATCGTGAACAACCCATTTCTGTAATACTTTTTACGTGGCATGATATTTTCATCGCCTTTTCCAGCAGTTTGACCCTGTGTTCTTTTCCTCTTCCTAAGAAACCACTGCATTTCCACTCTCTCTTTTTTTTTTTTTTTGGGTCTTTTCCTAGAAATGCCTGCATTTCTACCCTTTGGTTTGTCTTGACTGCATTTCCAACCTCTCTGGTTTGGCTTTTTCTTGAAACTTACATAGAAATGGTCAAATGGGAGTCAGCTGGGGAATGTGGTGTAAATATTATTTCGATACTTCTAAAATTTATAAAAGATCTGACGAATAACTATGCCATATTGCCTTATCACATAGTAACCATGTCAAGTTTAATTCATTTGTAAGGTTCGGCTCTCAATCATTTCATGGAATGTCTGTGGGCCCATTTGTGAAATAAGAGCTGAGAGAACGGAGGAGGGGAGACTTGAGAGAGCATGAGTGGAGAGGGCATGGAGAGAGCATGAGAAATCCCTAAAAATACTGAAAAAATTCGTTACTTCAAATTGAGTATTTTCCCCTGTTTTTTGGGGGTCTTTTCATGATCTCTCACTCCCACCTAGGGGTGTAAACGAGCCGAGCCGAGCTTGGCCAGGCTCGGCTCGGCTCGGTCACGCTCGGCCAGGATCGCGAGCCTTATCGAGCTCAGGTTATATTAAGTTCACACCCCTCTTCTTCCCTGGACAGCCCTATCTAGTGTAATTTGACTACTCTTTTTACACTACTGGGGGTGGTCCAAGTAACAAATGGGGTTCCAAAAAAGAAGTGACATATCTTGCCTCCCCCTTTCACTCCCTGGACAACCCTTTTGTGTATATATTAATATAATATATATATATATATATATATATATATATATTTATTTAAATATATTAAATTCTTAACGAACCGAGCCTAGCCTAGCTCGGGCTCGGCTCGTTAAGGATTCGAGCCGAACTTTTTTTGAGCCCGAGCCAAAATTGACACCCTTACTCCCACCCTCAAGTATCTCCCTCTCCGCCCATTACTCACAAATGGCCCCACTAATATTCCATGGAATATGTTTCATGGTTCCCAAACATACATTAAGGGCATGTTTGGCTACCATGAATTTTATTTTATTTTTCAAGATAAATCGATGGTCTCCAAGTAGAGAAATGGGTGAAGTGCTAAAACTTAGGAAACAAAAATAAGGAAACTAGTGTCTCCATGTGATGGGAAGTGGCTAAAACTCATGAAACACAAAAATCTACCTCAAAATAGGATCCACTTTTTCTTGATATTCACCACTTCTCAGGCTCATCTCAATCGTGCCCTCTCAAATCACTCTCCTAATGCCATGTCTAGCAGCCGGGAATTATTTTTCATGATAAAGTGGTGTCTCCTCTCTGAGTGGTGAGAGAGGGGTATGGAAGTGGGAGAAGAAGAGAGATTTGAGAGGGCACGATTGAGATGGACCTCAGAAGTAGCTAAAAATCAGGAAAATGTTGATCGTATTTTGAGTAGAGTTCTTTTGTTTCCTAATTTTTTGTCACTTCACATCACTTGGATACATTCCTGCTTTTTGTTTCCTGATTTTTAGCCACTTCATCTATACTTGGAGGCACGGGTTTATCATGAAAAAAAAAATTATGGTAGCCAAAAGTGCCCTAAGGGTTGTTTGAATGCGGGGAATATTTTTTGGATTTTTTATTGTTAGATAAATTCATTTTCCATGGACTTTTTTCCCAAAATAAAATTTTTGCTTCTTTTTTAAGGAAAACTGCAAGCCCATTAGACCTTGGAATTTTATTTTTCATAGACTAATCTTTCAATATATAGAATATTTCATAATTTTCTTTTCACTGTCTTCAAACACCCTCTAAGTATAAACAGACGGCAAGAAAGTTGTGTTTTACAACATCAATTGTACTACTATCTTTGTATTATCTTTGTTCGTTCAGGACCACCTCGGTTCTGTTTTTACATATATATATATATATATATATATATATATATATATATATATATATATTGCCCTTTTCAAAAAAAAGAAAGTTGTGTTTTACAACATCAACAACAGTTAGTGGCCCAGGATTCAACAGTTTACAAAGCAATAGAGAGCTCAGTTGGTAGGTTCTCATCATCGATAATGGTTAAGAAGGTGGTGGATCAGTCTATATAGACATTTACAAGAGTGTATTGGCCAATTCAGTGAGCGGAGAAACGATTGTTTTGGGAAGAGCTACAGAATATAAGAAGTGAGGGGTCACACACCACACCCATGGTGTACGGGGGAGACTTTAATGAGATTAGATTGGTAGAAGAAAGGATAGGTTCAACTGTACGTCTCCATTGCACTTACATGTCTGCGGTGCGGGACCCAAAAACAGCTTGTCAGCAATGAGCCCAAGAGTGATTGTCCACCTAGTCATTCTATTTTAATTTTCTTAAACTTCCATTTGGGATCTATGATCAGACGATCAGAATCATCTAATTATTATAATTTTCTGGTCATGTCATCTCCACAGTATGACCCACAATATGAAAGGTCTGGATCCACGCTAGCATACTATTGGTGGGACCTGATTAGGCTTCTCAAGTCTCATATGAAGACTTCTCATAGTATCATTCCCCATCTAACTTAGCTCTTAAAACCTATCAGGTTTTTTGAGCCAGACCCTCTAAAGATGGTGTCCATAGCCGAGTTTGAATCGTGTGGAAAATTTCTGGTCAGAGCATATTAGCTTTCTCAGATTTCATTGGAAGTAATGAGCTGTAGATCTTCTCTTGATTGGGACCATACTTAGCAAAACGTGATTAGGCAAAAAAAACGGGACAGCAAAAAGTCAAGTTTAATACGGCACTGGTTTAAAAAAAACGTAGTAAAAAAAAACGGGAACACAAGAAAATGAGTTTAAATTTAGTCATTTGTAAAATATGGTGGGTTAAAATTGGAAAGTTTGCCAAAAAAATGTGTTTAAAATGTTTAAAACGCATTTTAAACTTATTTAAAACGTTTGCATAAAAAAACGGAGTTTTAGTTGTTGTAAAAGTTTTAAACGGAGTTTTAAACGGCACACCAATAAAACACGTGAGTTTTGCTAACTATAAGTTGGACCACGGAATTGTAAATCCTCGCCATTGTATACTAATAATGACAAATTTTACAACCATCGCTAAGAAGTTACAAGGGATTTTCTCGTTGTGCTTAACACCCCCAACCCACCACCTTAATAAGCGAAGAAAAAGACAGAACAGGAGGAAAGGAGGAAATGTTGATGTTAGATGAACCATTTTTTCCAAGATTCGAACTTAAGGACAAGTCTATTGTCAATCCTCAAGGTCCATTCCTAGGTCCTACATGGGAACATGCATGCGTAATTTAAACGTAATCAAGACGTACATATGGACCATCATGAAGAAACCCATAATGTTCATACAGATGAATGGTTTACTAAAGTGGCTATTATAGTTTAGTCTGACAAAGGTTAAAGAAAGAATGCCTGGCAAAGAGGTAAATGGCGGTTTTGTCGGTTTGGAAAATGAATTTTTTTTTCCATAAATTCTAGAAGAATCTAGGTGTGATGCTTCAAATGGACATATTCAGTTCATGCATCCTTCACTCAAATATTCAATCGATGTGAAGTGTCGGCTGGTTTGAAAAGAGACAAGGCTCTCCCTTAGACCATTTCACAGAGAGAGAGAGAGAGAGAGAGAGAGAGAGAGAGAGAGAGAGATATGTTTAAAATAGCCTAAAATACCATATTAATTTTGGGCTATTGATATCTGCACCTCTATGTTTTGATAATGAGACAAATTCTTCTCTTTTACTTTTTAATTGGATAATGAGAGCTTTTTGGGAATTGTAATAGCTTTTCACAGCTGGTTAAATAATAAAAGACAAGGTGAGTTAGTAAAGTTATCAAAACAGTGTGAATATCAGCAGGTGGGGTTTGTGGGGTAACATTAATATTTGTTAAGCAAATATGTAAGAAATGCCTTATGCATGTCGCGGTAGGTGGGAGAATTGCTAGCGTCCCTCGCAAAAGGCATTTCATAGCTGATCTGTTGCACGTCGGACCAGCCACCTCATGCATGGAGACAAAAGCTGTTGTCTTCATTCATGAGGTGGCTGGTCCGACATGCAGCAGACAGGTCATGAAATGCCTTCTGCGATGGACCCTAGCATATCCCATATAATAATACGTACTAATGGTTACTTGCAAATAATGGTTGTAATAGTTTTTGCAATGGTCCAAAAAGGCCTTAATGTTTCATTTACAAATAAGATCAAATTAAGAATGGACGCTTAATAATCGCCCCTTACAAGTCAGCATTCGCCACCCTGTTACCTTTTTACCGGTTGTGAACAAAAACTGTCGGTGGGGCTCAACAATTGAATGGTTTAGATCTTTGACCAAGGTAGGCATCAGTAGATGTAGATGTTATTTAAAAAATTATAAATGTTCCTAGGCGTAGAGCATATAATTTTTTATTTATTTTTAAAATATTACTCGAGCTTAACTTATTCGAAGATCCATACCATTCATTTATTGTGCTACAACATAAATAGGCATTGCCCTAAAAAATCATCTCCATAGGATGATCTTAACCCTTCGATCTACAAACGGATGACCCCATATATAAACCCCTACAGATTGGAGAGTTAGGATTATCCCTTATCCGTGATTTTAGAGGAATAACCTTTTTTACTTTGGGTCCTACAAATGAACAGTTTGGATCTTAGAACAAGGTGAGCCCATATGAATTTCCAAATAAACAAGCATTATATCATGAGAGAACAGTTTCTACACACAAGTGTAGATAAGTTATCTACACACTAGCTTAAAATACAATGGGGCCCACATTGTTTGGGTGATCCAAATCATTCATTTAATGGGCCCTCACATAGGTAGGGTGTGCCCAAAAAATCAGCTTCATAGGATGATCCTAACCCTTCGAACCGTGGAGGAAAAAATTGATAGATTTGTGAAGGTTTATACACGTCCATTTTACCTCCACAAATCATAGGGTTGATCCTATGGAGCTGATTTTTTGTGGACACCCTATCTATGTGAGGGCCAATCAAATGAATGGTTTGGATCACCCAAACAATATCCTCTCTACTGTATTTTAAGCTAGTGTGTAGATAACTTATCTACGCATGTGTATAAACTGTTTTCTCTCAGAGAAAAGTGTTTCCAAGCACGTGCTTAGATAAACTTATCTAAGCACATGCTCAAAAACACATGTGGCCCACATTTTTTTGGGATCTCATTTGGAAGGCCCTTCCATGGATAGGGTGTGGCTGTGTTCTCTTGTTTCCTTTCCCGTTGGGTTTCCGGGAAACCCCTGTATTTTTCTGTGGAAACTGATATTTTTGGTGTTCTATTAGTTTCCTCGAAAACTATTTTATCAAACGTGGAAAATGAGATAAATGACGTGGAGGAAAAGACTTTTTCGTGACTTTTCTCCCATCCCATTTCCGATACAGACTATCGGAAAACTCACTTTCTCTCTAGTTTCCGCGATCGTAGCTGTGTGGAGATTCACATTTCTGATTTTTTTAACACAGAATTTGGGTTTAATGTATTAGTTACTCAGAATTTATTAAGTCATGATTTGTTTGATTTATTCTTTTGCAGGTAACCATCCTACTGTCGATTTCCTTCCTAACCTTCTTGAGGTTTGTTCTTACTTTGCGTGATATTGCGTTTAATGTGTTGTAAGCCCCATTCCATGTCGTCTTTTGGGCTTCTTTTATTTGTTATGTGTTGTAAGCCCCATTCCATGTCGTGTTTGGGGTTTCTTTTATTTGTTTCGTGTTATTGCTTGTTATGTTCAGCAGTTGGTGCGAATTTGGGGCTTGTTCTTCTTCTTGTTGAGTACTAACCATTTGTTGTTAGATGAACGATCATAGACTTAGAATCGAGGATGTTGGTTGTCTAATCGGAGGCTAGTTCTTCTTCTTTTTGAGTACTAACCCCATTCCATGTCGTGTCAAGTCTATGTTGGTTGCCTGATTTATATCTTGGCAACTCTATATTTGTGACAATTTTATGTCAAGTCTATGTTGGTTGCCTGATTTATATCTTGGCAACTCTATATTTGTGACAATTTGATTGACATTGTTATTGTTCAACTTCTGTTTGTCATGGTTTTTCTTATTTTGATTGACTTCAGAGGGTTGGACCCACTTATTTTAGACTAGATTCTATGTTGGCATCATTCTGCATGTCAGTTTGTCACAGTTTCTATTTAACAGGTTTCTATTGAGTTTTCCTGCAACGAAACACATATTTTTGTAGTTTCTATGAGGTTTCTGTGCAACGAAACGCTCATCTGACAGGTTTTCTGTCAGGTTTCTTTTCCTTCTCTTTCCTTTCTGCCACATCAGTATCTTTCCCTTCACTTCCCTCTCCTTTCCTTTCCCTACGAGAGAACTGAGCATTCCCTTTCCTTTCATTTTTTGGGGATCCAAACATTCATTTGGAAGGCCCTTTCATGGATAAGCTTATCTAAGCACGTGCTTAGGATGTTGAAAATTTTCATAAAATCGTTTTAATTACCCGAAATGCCCTTCGCCGCCCTTTATTTCCCAATTTCATGTAAAATGGGGCAAATGCCTCATTTGCAACAGCCTTCCTATTTGGAAAAGGGTTCTCCGATTTCCTTTGAGGTATGATCTTTAACCTCTCTCTCAATCTCTCTCTCCCTCTCCGGTCATCTGGGTCTTGATCACTTTAAGTTTTTATTTTGCAAGAGTCTGATTGTAAATACCCAAAATTCTCTCTTTCAATCTCTCTCCTTTTTTACTTTTAATTAGGGAATCTGGGAAATGCACTGTAATTTTCATTTCTGGTTGATGCACAGTAATAATTAGGGCATGGGCAATTTCAATTACTATGAGGAATGTGTTGATTTCTTCAATCGCATGGATTTTTGGATGCTGTTGGCAATAACTTTGTAAGTCATAAGCTTATAATGCTACATGGCCTTGTTTGTCAATCTTTTTGATTTTTATATATCTTCAATTGACACAAAAAAGTTTTCTCAGTGCAGAAGCTACTTGTTGTTGGCACCACTCCTTCATACCATGTTAGCCTTAACCTATGAGCTGTTATTCCTGATAGACCTTTATCCTTTATTTGTGGTTGACATAGATGTGACTAGAAAAAGTCCACAACTGTATCCATAAAATATTAACAAGATGCAGCAGAAAATTGACTGGAAATAATCATGGGTTTAGAAGGCTTCTTAAGCATAAGATCACGTATGATATAAAATTTGAAAATTTACTGAGTAGGAGATTGAAATCAAAGGTAGAAACTTAAATTTGACAGTGTTAACTACCTTTAGATGAGGAAAATGAAGAGGGGTAGATAATTTACTAAGCAAATCACACCGATAACGGGGATGTAAGCACGCACCATACAGCTCAATCTCTCACAATTTCTCTTGGCCTCTCTCAATCGACGTCTCAATCTCTCTCTACTAGAACCTCAAGTCTTTTTGGTAGAATACTAGGGTGTAATTGGCTTTAATTTTGATTATGTTTCTTATTTTTTTATTCTTATTCTTGATTATGTCTTAGGGCCTCTGATCTTCGAGGTTTTGTGAGACCAAAATTGCTTGATCTTCCTTACCAGGTAAGGCCCCAAAAGCAAACTTTTTTTTAATGTTTTTATTCTTTTTATATCTATATATTTGAAAACAGATAAGATGCAAGCAATTAGTGTAATGTAAACTAAATAATTTGTTAATTAATTGTATATAATTTGTAATTTGAGAGCCAAGTTGTATATTATCAATTCAATACTTTCATTCGGATAAGATTCAGAAAAAAACTTGCCATTAATTTCAGTTTTCTTTTCAAATTGTAATTTTTTATTGTTGACAATTTTGTACTTCTCCTTTTCTTTTGGTTTCCTTTTGATTATTATACTTCTATAACTAATATTTTGATTGGTTATACTTCTCTAATTTCATTTCATTTCCTTTTTACCGTTGAAAATTCCAATTTTGATTGGCTATACTTCATAAATTCTTAATCAACCATAGAGAACTTCATACTTTTTTTTGAATGGCTTTACTTATATGGTTCTCTCGAGAGAACCATAGAGAGCTTCATACTTAATTTGAGACAAAATAAATAATCTACATAAAGATGAAGATAATTTAGAGAGAATAATAGGTAACCTAGGAAATAGGTAACATAGGAACTTAATAGGATACCACTAAAAAAAAAAGGTAACCTAGGAAAAATGATTTATACAAGGAGGATAATCTTGAAATTTCACAAGTTTATGTTACCTGCCCAACAAGAACAATTAAGTGACAATTTGAGGAGAAAGACGGTAAACTTTAAATCAAGTGAAAAAGGAAAGTCACTGTGTTCTCATAATTCCTGAGCTTTTTCTGTGTTCCATATCTGTCAATGAATAATCTTTATGTCAAAAGACAAATCTTTCAATAGTGATGTAATTGTATAAGCTGAAAAAATTGGAAATAATTTTCATTTTAATTATGTAGCTTTCGAGATTATGGAGAACCCTGAACAAAACTCCAACAATTCTGAAAAGTTAGCACAATCCTGCTCAAAGCGAACCATTCAAAAAAAAAAAAAGATCCTGCTCAAAGAGAGCTCGAGTGGAGGTTGATGTTACAGATCTTCCTGCAAATCCGAGATTAAGAATTTAGTCTTACGATTATCATCCCAATAAAAGGGATCAAATTTGAAGAGCATATTTGCAGAAGGACCCTTATAAACCTAAGGATCATATTTTTTCACAAACACAATTTGAAAAAGTCACGCCATTTCAACCATGCTTGATTTAAGGAGTATGCTAATTGGTTAGAGTACAATATAGAAAAAGATGTTGCATTTTGATTATATTGTTATCTTTTTAGACCTGATGCTGTAGCTCAAGAAGGAGGTGATTCTTTTGTTATTGAAGGATTTAAAAATTGAAAAAAGGGGCGGCCTAGTGCACGAGGCTCCCACCATTGCAGGGTGTGGGGAAGGCTAGATGTACGCAGCCTTAGAAAATCATGTCAAGGGTCGTAATAGTGTGCGTAACCGAGACTTACATAAATGTTAGGATTTGATAAAAGAAAGTTAAAGTATTTGGACAATTATGAATAATGTATCATATCATGATCGAAATGAATACCAAATTTGTTTGAATGCATCGGTTGACAGTGATCGGTTTTTACAACAACATGGATTAGCTTTTCGAGTCTGTAATGAATCCGATGATTCTAATAATCAAGGCAATTTTTTGGAATTATTGTAGTTTCTTTCTGAGCATAATGAAGATATTAATCGTGTGGTATTGCGAAATGCTCCTGGAAATCTTAAGTTAATTGTACATGATATACAGAAGGAAATAGTGAATGCCGTGGCGGTTGAAATTTCTAATGTCATTATCAATGACCTCGTGGATGCATTATTCTCTATTTTGGTTGATGTGTCACATGATATATCAATGAAGGAGCAAGTGGTTATATTCTTGCTTTATGTGGATCTGCGTGGGCATGTGGTTGAATATTTTTTAGGTTTCACACATGTTATTGATACCAATATCATAACACTCAAAGCGACAATCGAGTCGTTGTTAGCTAAACATGGATTTTTTTTTAATGGTAAGAAAAAATTTATTGAAGAAAGAGGAAAAAGCACCACCGAGGATGTTGATACAATGAAAAAGCCATATACAACAAATGAAGGAGAAAAGAGGAAATAACAGCGGCCTCAAGGGGGAGGAAATTAAAGATACTTAGGGAATCATAGCCCAGCCTCGCTCGTGCTATTCTATCAGCATCCGCTTTAGCTGATCTTCGCACGTGATGAAAACGGACATGAAACTCATATACTCGATCTTGGATCTCATTAACCATAAAATCAAACCTCGAAGGATGAGGGCGGCTCCAATGTAGCCACTTGATTACATTTGGTGAATCTCCCTCTACTATCAATCTTCTTGGACCCCTTTCCTCAGCTAGTCTGATGCCCTGCAAAATTGATCTCATCTCTACCTTTGAATCCTCACTCCCAATGGGTTTGGAAAATGTCCATCTAGTCATACACTGATAGTCTCTCATTACTCATCCTATTCCTGCAGGGCCTGGATTGCCCAGACTCGATCCATCAAAGTTAAGCTCCATTGAACCTTGATCAGGTGGGAACCACTGTGGGGCTGGAACTTCCGTACTCTCTCCTGAGATGCATCTCTTTCTAGCACCTCCATATTTCAGAGCCGGAAATAAAACCGAAACTAGGCAATATCTTAACCCAAGCAATGGTTATCGATATAATTTTTATAAATAAATGAACTGTTCTTTGAACCATCCCTCTGAAAACCATATCATTTCTTTCCTTCTAGATAGCCCATATCAAGGCCAACAACACAACTCTCTATTGTATTCTTCCCTTGCTCCTCCAAGGATGTAGCATCCAACACTCTAGGAGATCTGCCAATCGCTCTGGAAAGACCCATGATATACCAAATCTCCCAAGAACGAGGCACCATATTTCCCTGGCAAATCTACAGTGTAAGAAAATATGATCAACCTACTCTCCCGCTTCGATGCATAAGGCACAATGATCAATAATAAACATATGGCGATTTTGAAGATGGTCTATCATCTGAATCTTATTTTGCACTGTCATCCACCCAATAGCACATAACTTGGGCGGAGCTGGAATGCTCCACACTCTAGCATGTTGCAAGGAAGGAGGATGAGGATCAAGATGAGGGTAGAAGGATTCAACGGTGAATACCCCGGACGAGGTCCAAATCCAAAACCCTTTTGTCTGTGCATGTTCTCTTGATATATCCACAATCCAATAGATTTAGCAGCTGGGCAATGCTTTCAAAAAGTTTCTTCTAAACTTAATTTTCTAGGAGATCCGTCCCTCTTCCCACTGAAACCTTCTTGGATAAAGGCTTCTTTTTCCGACGCCACCGCAAACACATTGGGGAGCTCTACAGTGAAGACTAACCCCTCGCACCATTTGTCATGTGAAAACTTAATCCCGTACCCCCTTATATACTCTATATCTGATCCCTTGCTCAAACTTATATTTAATCTTCAAGATGTCCCTCCAAACAGTCAGCCCTTGCTTCTAAACCTATCATCAGAGATCCACCCTCCTGGATAGGAACGATACTTGCTCTCAATGATCCTGGTCCACAATTGAGATCGCTCTTCCCCAAACCTTCATAACCGCTTTCCTAAAGACCGTTATTCATATTTCTCAATCCACGAAAACCTAATCCTCTCGCTTTGATCGGCGTACGAAATTCACTCCATCTAACATCTGATCCACCCAATAAGAAATTCCTCTGATCTGCTCTATTTGGTTGATTGCACTGATCGGGCATCTAAAGATTGAAAGGAAATATATAGGAATGTTCTGAAGAACTAATTTGATAAAGGTAATCCTGCTTTCCAAAGAGACTAGAGCCCTCTTCCAAGAAGCTAACCTTTTATCCACCCTTTCAATGATTGGATCCCACGCCTATTTCTTGGGTTTTCTTTCAACCAACGGTAAACCCAAGTAGGTTGTCTGAAAATGATCAATCGAGCATCCAATAAATCTAGCCAAACTTTTAGTTTCTCTGTCAGGTAAGTGTATTCCAACGATTGTAGATTTTCCTAAGTTAGTTCTTTGCCTTGTAACCACGTCACAGCATCGTGGAACCGCTTTCATATTCAACACTTTTCCTTCATCTGCCTCCCTAAATGTAAGAGTGTCATTTGCAAATTGCAAGTGAGATACGTCCGTCCCAAGAGCTCTAATTTTAAACCCATCAAGATTCAATAATACCTGGCTGTTTTTCTTTGTCAATCATTCTCTCGAGGATTGAAAAAAGCCTTTTAGAGAACCATTCACCAGGATTGAAAACTATGCTGAGGGCACCCATCTTCTAATCCAAGAGTGTTATCGGACATCGATATTCATTCGTCCCAATAAGCAATCAAGGTAATTCCAGCCAACCCAATCATATGCGTTCTCCATATCCAATTTGCACACAAGCCCTTTTAAGCCAAATTTGAAGAAATAGTCCACCGCTTCGTTGGCTATTAAGGCCCTGTCTAGAATTTGCCTCTCTTGGATAAGAGCTGATTGGGTATTGCATATGACTTTTGGCATGACCATCTTTAATTGCTCCGGCAAAACTTTCGCCTATAACTTATGTAGGCAACCCAGCAAACTGATAGGTCTAAATTCTGATACTCTAACAGCTCCTTGGACTTTAGGAATTAGGGAAATAAAAGTAGCCCCTAGACTTCTATCTAATTTCCTTCCATCATAAAATGCCTCTAAAAACTTGCCCAAGTCATCCTTCACTGTTTCCCAACAACTCTGAAAAAAGGCCATGCAAAATCCGTGTGGACCAGCTGCCCGATCTCTACTGAGAGCAAAGAGACATAATCTTACCTTCTCTTCTTCAAATGGCCTTTCCAATACAAGCCGGTCCCCTTCAATTCTACCGAAAAAAACTCCATTGGGTCTATGGTGCATCCCTTCCTCCGCGGAATAAAGGGATTTATAGAATTCGACTATCTCTCCAGAGATTGCTTCCTTATCCTTATTGAGCTTTCTATCAATTTGAAGAGTAGAAATATGATTCCCCTTCTTCTAGCACTAACAATGCGATGGAAGTACGCCGTATTCTTATCCCCTTCCTTAAGCCACTTGGATATAGATCACTGTCTCCAAAAAATTTCCTGCTGCAATATTAGTTGTTTATGTTCCTCCTTCAACGTTTCCATCTCCCCAAGCATTTTTCGTAGAGGGCATACCTTCTTCTTCCCTCTTAATTTCTTGCAGGCCGTTTAGAATGCAAGCCTTTCTTTTTACCTTGGCCTTTTGTTTTCCCAGTTCCATTCTTTGAGTTTTTGCTTGACATACCAAAGTTTTTGAGATATCACCAGATCAAGCGGCCCATGAACAACTGCTTCCTTCCACCACGCTCTAAGTTTCTCCTGCATTTTAGGCTCTTCAACCCAAGAAATTTCGAAGTGGAATGGGATAGGCCCCCAGGACTCTAATCGAGGATCCAACAGCAGAAGGCAATGATCAGATATATAAGATATAGAATGAGGCAAGGCTCTTTGACAGACATCAGGATGAAGGGAGATCCATCTCGGACAAATAAGGAAGCGATCCATCCTGTTCCTACTTGCATTTCTGGACCACGTGTACTGAGCTCCGCTTAAAGGAAGATCAACCAGCTCATTCCTTTCGATAAATTCAAAGAAATCCAACATAGTAGATGATGTTCTACTATTTCCTGCCCTTTCCTCCACATATCTAATCAGATTAAAATCTTCGTCAATACACCATGGATTGGACCACCGCCTTTGGATACCCTCTAGCTCAGACAAGAACTCACTACGGTCTCCAGTAAAAGTCCAAAAGGAGTTATCCACTTGCTTTCACCACCACTGAACTGGATAATAGCCCGGTAATTACTTCTAAATCATGTTGAGTTATCCCACCCTACAAGAAAACCCCCTGATGATCCTATATCCCCTAGAAAAATAAAGTCCCATCTGGCTCTGCATCCAATTTCCCTTAGCACAGCCCTATTTATAGTTTTGCATCTTCGTTTCCTGGATACATATCATATCCGATTTACACTTCAGGATTAGTTGTTTCATATGAGCCTTCTTTTCTGAAGATCTCAACCCACAAATATTCCAGCTTACAATCTTCATTAGTGCACAATTGTTCGTACTTCCCCCCCTTGGATTAAACTTCATCCATGTCTGCCTCTACCTCTTCCTCTATGCTTACCCATCGATGTGCTTTCGTAATTCATTGTCGATCTAAGGTGAACCGATTTCATGATGATTCTCTTCAATCTTTCAATTCTCCCCTTCACCGGACTTTCATCTCACTGAGATTACCATCCCTAGCTTCCGCTTTCTGGGAAAAATTCCTCAGGTCCTCATCCAGTTCGGAATAGGTAAGACCCATCACTATGCTAGTTTCCAGCAGATGATTGATGTTTAATTCGTTCAGATCCCCCTCCAAACCTTCCCAACCTTTATGGCTAACCTCTCCATCTACTGGTTGATCACCATTCTACAGACTTGATTCCCCTTCCACCATTTGAATCTCCTCCTCCCTTAACTCTGCCTCCTGCCCAGTTCTCCTCCTGTTTCCCTGAATTCCTGCCTACTGGAGTTAGGGTTTGGATCATCACCAACTTCGTCTAGGGTTACTGATACTATATTATCCACCACTGACCTTTTTTTTTTATAAAGTTGGCATATATTCATTGATACCATGAAAATTACATTAGGGACTAGGAGTCCCAACTGTCGTTACATAGTATCAATTAAGGCAATTCAGGGCATATCCTAAATCACCAACAAAAGAGCCATATAGGCCTTTGAATCCTACACATTCTATGAGCATATCATACTCTACAGTTTAACCAACATAGATTCTCCCCAATCGCACCCAGAAATCTATCCAGTACTACTGCTGCCCATCCTTACCTCCATCATCTATTTTTAATCAATCATCCGACCCCTATAATTCCAGATCATCACCTCCTCACTCGTTTGAACATAGCCAAGAAAAAGGATTTTCAGGCAACCGTGCCTCCAAAAGCGAAAGACCATGGTCTCTCAAGCTTTGGAGTATCTACTTCTTTCTTCTAGCACACTTGAAGTTTGACGTTATATGGCCCAGTTTCACCTGCTATTTCACCCGCATATGTACATTACCATTTTTGAACCTATAAACAAACCTAAAATGCTACTTATATATACTATAAATTCGACCACAATCCATAATATCCCAAAAAGTCCAGATCTTTTCCAAAAATCCAAAACTAAGATTCCCCAAGAACGAACTGCTTCCATGCACCATCTAGTCAAATCTGAGCACACTTCCTTAATTTATCAAGAGAAATTTCACGCTATTCTGCAGCCTCTTTTCCTTTGAGAAGAAAACGACCGCATCCCTGCAACATTCAAGATGATGGAAACAAACCAAACTCACACCAATTGGAAGTAGCGCACATACCTGGAACTCTTCCTTGCAACTGTGTTCGAAAGACGAATTTCTTGCAACTCGCCTGATGGGATTGCAAGGAAGAGTTCCCATCAGGCGAGTTGCAAGAAAAGTGATTTTTTTGTTGGAAATTGCCTCAAAGCTGAAGAAAACTGATTTTTTTGTTGGAAATTGCCTCAGGATGCCTTGCATGTGGCATCCAAACAGAGCTAAGAACAATCACCTGTAACTGTGCTTATGGAAACTCCACGGATGTTTTGTTCCGGTTCGTTATATATATCAACATCCTACATGAGAGCCCTCTCTTGTCCCGGTAGAAGGATTGGTCTGAGGAGATTATTTTCTAGATGCTTGACTTCTCCTTGATGCTCCCGAAAAAAGGCTGATCCTTTCAGGCTTCCCCAGCCGAGAGACAGGAATAACTATGGACGTTTCATCTGGCAAACAGGAAGGAGAAGAGAAGCCGACCATTCTCCAGAATGTTTCCAAGAAACATGTCCCCATGAAACATGCCCCTTAGGATCTCTGGCGACAGAGAAATTAGATCACCACACGATTTCTCTATAGGGTAAGTGTTTGGAGAAAAACATTCTCCCACCCTATTATTTCTAATAACATAGGGAAGATCAGACTCGCCCTGAGGAGAAAGGACTCCAGAAGTGAAGTGGGAAGTGATAGGTTGAAAGGATAGAAGGTCTTTGGGCTCAAGAGCTTGGTTTCTGTATGGGCCTAATGAACCAGACATATCAATGGAATGGGCTTCTGCGCCTGCACTGGCAACCTTGGGCTCCCCTCAGTGATTTGGCGTAATCCAACTTCCTCCATTTAAGACCGTAGAATCTGTGATAGATGATCCAATGTCATTAAATGCAGCTTCAGTTACAGTCAAGTTGACTGGAGTTAGTGTGTACTAACTTGGATTAGTGAAGGTGGTGGGACAATAGTGGGGATGATCCAAAATTTGAATCACTTCTAGCACTAACGTGCGATTCTTAGTCAACCTTCGCTCTGAGCGAATTTTTCTCCAACACCTGAGGGACTGACGACAGGATCTAAACTTCCAACAAACAAGAACTGTCTACCAAATGCACCTTCTTAGCCGAGATCCAGAAGGTCTCCTTTTCTACCCTTAAGGCTCTGTTTGGATGCAGATGGTTACCATGTAGATTAGTGGTATAAGTAGTCAATAGGGAGGAGACAAAATTTTGTAACGTTTGATCTACCAAGGATTTACCTGGTAGAATAGTGATAAGTAGTGTTTGGTTGCCAATCTCGTAAGTAATGGGAGGGGGTGTCATTACCAATATATAGAAAGAGAAGAGAGAGGGATAGAGAGAGAGAGAGAAAAAGTGAAAATGCAAAATTCTACTTGAAGAATTTTATCATTTTGAAGAAATGAGGCATGGAGGGTATAAGGAGACCTCATGGGTGCCACATCACCAAACAAGCAATAATTAGCTATATTTCTTGTCTGGTAGTCTCCATGGATTGTGATGCTAATTTGGCAAACAAACAACAAAAAGTGCATTATTTTGCTTTGGGATTGCTTAAGGCTCCCTTGCAATTGGCATCCAAACAGAGGCTAAGGGAATAGAAATTTCTTCTGGCGTTGCGTGCTTTGATCAAGAGTTTGCCGGATTTATAACCATGATCCGTTCATTGTACATGACGAGTCGACCTTATCAGTTACTTCCAAAGAGGTGCCGATCGAGAGAAAGTTTTCTTCGTTCCATGCATGAGACGGCATCCCAACGATTCTCCACCACTTTGTAATTCTGCTTGCTGCTAAAAGTCAGCTGTAAAATGGCTTTCTGCAAAGCTTGGCTGGCCAATAAAGGCTATTTAAATAGAAAATGATATATGCAGTCTCATACTTCGAAATGTGCGCGTCTCCTTGTAAACACTTCCCAGGTTGGCTATTGACGGTTTAATAGGTGAAATTGACTGTTTAATAGGTAAATGTGTTCGAGTTTTTATCCAGTCATGAGGTACTTGTTCAAGGTGACTAATATGTAATATTGTGCCCTTGTTGATAAAGACTTCTCAGGTTGGAAATTTATCCGGGCAGAGGCAGATATAGCATGAGGGGGGCCATGGCCCCCCATGTCTTGCAAAATTCCTTTTAAATTGCATGCATATACATGCATGCTTTAGGTGGTTTAGTGGCCATGCCCCCCCCCCCCCCCCCCCCCCCCCCAATGGCCAATGCAGCCAAGTGTAAATTCCTGGCTCTGCCCCTGAAATTTATTGTGTTTCAATAGGTAAATGTGCTTGATTTTTTATCCAGTCATAAGTTACTTGTTCGAGGTGATTCGACTCGATCCACTTTCTTCGAGTCCAGTTTTTCCGAGTTTATAAACTCTGAAGTTATCTGATGGTTCCTATTAGATTACAAATACTAATGTCAATTAGGCTCTGTTTCGACGTGAAATGGGTGTAAAACAAGTTTAACTCTCATTTTTTCGAAAGAAACAGAGCCTCTATCAATTTGTAATCTGAAATTGTCAAAACAAATCATATATGGATCCCATCATACAAAATTCATATAAAGTATAATTTCTTTCATACAGTATATTCATTCATCTGTGCCCTTTTTCTTGTGTTCCAAACAATAAAATGTGTTCTGCTGAATTGCAATTTTCGATGCCCAATTTTTATATCATCAAAATGATGGTCTTTAAATATGAGACTTGAATGATTATTCATCAATTTTTGGGCCATTTCTATTCACATGTTCGTGTACAGACACTCGGGAAATGATATTTATTACCTACTAATGTCCTTTCTACATCTTTGATGCTACCAACTGGATCCATTATATATTCTAACCTCTGGGCAGAATTGAAAAGGAAGTTTGACCCATTTCCATTACATAATCAGAACCCAATTCAATGGCAAGAGAAGGAGAAGAGAGGCAGGTTCTGCAAGAGAAAGGGCGTCGCATAGTGTTTTTCCCATGTCCATCATCACAAGGCCATATAAACCCTATGCTTCAACTAGCCACCCTTCTCCACTGCAAAGGCTTCTCCATCACCATAATTCACACACAGTTCAACTCTCCTAACCCTTCCAACTATCCCAACTTCAGCTTTGAACCCATCTCTGACGGCATACAAGAGGGCCAGGAGGCCTCCACCAAGGACCCTGTAGCCTTTGTTGTGGCCCTTAACATCAGCCTCAAAGCCCCTTTTCAAGATTGTTTGGCTCGAGTTCTATCGGAGAATAAGCAAGATTCGATCGCATGTATCATCTTCGATGCAGCCATGCATTTCACACAAGCCGTTGCAAACCATTTTAAGCTCCCAAGAATTGTCTTACGAACGAGCGCTGCCTCTTGTTTCATTGCCTACGCCAACTTCCCGCTTCTCTGGGAAAAGGGTTACCTTCCCATCAAAGGTGTGTAGCAATCTCGTATACATAATTTGAATTACTATTAAGCTAAAGATTACAGGTGCACGTCTGAAGTAAAGAAGACCCATAGGGATTGAGCCTCTAGCTCAATGGTAAAGGCTTTGGCCTTCCACCTTGAGGTTTGAGGTTCGATCCCAGCTAACCTACCAAAAAAAAAAAATAAAGAAAAAGAAAAAAGAAGATCCCTAATAAAAGAGAACACTAGAAGCCCCAGATTTGGCTAAACGGTCAGCCAGATTATTGGTGCTTCGAGCGATTAGTGAAATCTCTTTTTTAGTCTGTAGTGTTTTTTTAGAGTCATGTTTAAGGGCATCTTTGGATACCCTTTTGAAATTATTAATCACTACTTGCAAATGATGATTATTCCTTTGTTGAGAAGGATTAATCTCGCTTATGAATAATGGTGGTAATGATTTAATTACTTAACCTTAAGATGGTACAGTTAATGGCTTCCATTTAGGCTCTGTTTCTTTCGACATAAAATGGGCATAAAACAAATTTTATGCCCATTTACACCCATTTTATGTCACGAAAGAGACGAACAGCATAACCTTATTTTAATGCTCTAACCAAAAGAACTCTAGTCTTTAAGACTAGTCAAAAGATACTCAGTGGTAATGGTAAGAAAACTTATCATCTTTGTCTGTTTGTTTTTTATTTTCTATCATGCTTAGCTTGTACCACCAACTAACTTTTCTCCCATACTTATCTCTTTTTTAAGGGGATAAAAACTTAAAAAAAAAAATATTAAGCAATTTTTTTCTGTTTTTTTATTTTATCGATGTGCTAGGATTGAACCTCACAGCTCAAGGTTGAAGAACAAAGCCTTGATCAATTAAGCTAGATGTTCAACTGTAAATTAGTAAAATTTCCTTTTTTCCCTTTTAGATCGTCAAAAGGAAAATTTTTGTTTATAGAAGTCGAAGAATGCTTTAGTAGGGCGCAGCCTCATTCTATGGCCCAATGTGGCGTGCCTACTTTGGCATAGTGGGTCTCACCCATAATTTAGCTAGCCGTCCATTTGATAGGCCTTGCTTTGGATCTTCTATGGCCCAATCATCTCACTCTAATATCTAATAATGTGAAATGTACAAGAAAAGTCTATATGCAAGCAGTGGTTAACTTTCAACTGAAACAAATACACATTATTAGATGCTAGGATTGCATGCTTGGCGTGACTTTTAGGGCATGCTTGGCAACCATAAAAGATTTGAGGAATATTTGTTTACCCAAAGTGAGAAGGGGGTAGAAAGAGCTGGTGCGAGGGGGGTAGAGAAGGCTGTGAGTGAGGTGAACATGTGATAAGAATGGTAAACAAAGAAAAAAATTCACTAACATAGGATTTTTGTTTTCCCTGTTTTCCATGTTCTCTTCCCCCACCACCACATCTAATCTTTCTTGTTGAAGCACTCCACTAAAACATATATGGGAGAAAAAAAAGAATTTGTTATCATACTTGGTTAATGTACCCACTTTCTTTGCTTCAACACTATGGTCACTTTGGACCAGTTTGGCATCAAGATAAGACAAAACGCGTAATGAACATTAGACCTGTCAATGTACTCACTTTCTTTGTGGCAAGAATTTTGTTGGTTTGGACCAGTTTGGCTTGCAGATAAGACAGAAGACATGCAGAATATTAGACCTGTTACTCACAGTGTATTTCCTTTTAGGGATAACCAAAACGAATCTTTCATCGGGGAAAAATAATGGAAACAAATTTCATGGAAAATAATATTCTGCGGAAAAACACCAGTTCTAGTAGGTTTGCAATTTTCCTTGAAAACAGAAAAAAAACTTCATGGGAAATAATTTACCATATGTTGGAAATTTATTTTTATGTAAAATAAAATATGGAAATTGTTTTCCATACATCCAAAATGCCCTTTAGGGCATGTTTGTTTACACAATGTAAGAGAGGGGCAAAGAGGATTAACTTTTCGAAAAAAAAGAGAGGGGCAAAGAGGAGAGAGAGAGAGAGAGAGAGAGAGAGAGAGAGAGAGGTGGTGAGGAGAACATGGGATGCGGATGGAAAATAGGAAAGACAAAATTCAACAGGAATTTTCTTTCATTCTTTATGAACCCCATTGATGCAGGGACCGTGATCAGCAACACAAGATGGAGATCACACAACGAGTGACTAAATCATCTCGTGAGGATTTGAAAAACTCATATCACGGTTTTGGAGAAAAACTCCAATATGATGCATGAGAGGAAAAACTCCAATATGATGCATGAGTGGAGCCAAGCTCCTTCAACCACTTGAAAGAGCTATGGTTCTCTTCACAAGTGTTGTTTCAAAAATTAACTGTATTCAAATCTATCTTTTCCTTCATCATTATCATTACATTATATAAGAGAAATTATATGATGAAGGGTTGTATAAACACGTACCCATTATCCCATCCTTGATATTTGATCCAACAGAAGCTCACCAAAAAGTGAGCTGCTGTTGGATAAAATATCAAGGATCGTATTTCCTACGTGTTTATAAGGCCTTTCATCATATCATTTCTCCATTATATAAAAGGCCAAAACCTAAAAATAGAAACCCTAAATGCTAACTTACCTAACCAATTAATCTCAATCTTCCATATAAAGCAACACAAATAAAAGTTAGAAATATGACTAAAATAATCCTAAAATAGAAATCCCATAATAGATATGTAGCACGTGCGTAACTTGTCCATATCTTCGTCCAGATCACTTGATCTTAGGCTCGTTAGATAGGTAATCGAAAAACCTTTCTAAGGATACCAAAATCAAGCCAAACGGACAACGATTTTATACATAAAAAGATGATCTACAAATAAGATGACAAAAATAGAAGTTGAAAATAAGGAATTGTTCCATGCTGCATGTTCATGTTAGCTTCAATTGCATCATTCCCTCTCGCTTGAATAAAACTCGACCTTGAGTTTAGGTCATTATCTTCCAAATTTAATTGTTTATCAAGGAAGATTTCATAACAACGACGTGTCATCGACCTTCTCTTCTTTCTTTATTTACTCATCTTTTTGTGACCTTTACATGATGTTTAGCCATGAAAAGGGCTCTTGAAGGGACTCTCAAATCCATTGCTATTTTGCTAATGGATGCGGGCTTCAAGTAGTGCTAACTGCGTGAAAGTTTCCACTTGTTAGAGTTGCTCGTTCTTTGGTTCTAGATTAGGCTGGCCGATGTTTGGTGCAGTGACTTCTTCATCCCGTCATGCATGTGTCAGAGAAATCCTATGCTCTGAGACCAACTGATGCAGGGACCGTCGAACAACAACACAAGATGGAGATCGCACAAGGAGCGACTAAAGTAACCCGTGGGGGTTTGAAAAACTCATACCATGATTTTGGATAAAGACTCGAATATGACGCATGAGAGGAGCCATGCTCCTTCATTCATGTGAAGAGCTATGACTCTTCACAATTGATGTTACAAAAATTGACTATATTCAAATCTTTATTTTCCTTCCCCATTGTCATTACCAAGGAAGCAGGATTCTTCCCTGGGAGTGGGGAACCTAGATTCCCAGGTTGTCAAATCCGAAACGGGAATCTTCTTGAATCCCCAAAAACTGGGAATCCCGGTTTGGATCGATTCCCAGTGGGAATCGCGGTTTATGATTCCCGGAAACCCGATTCCTACTTTTGGGAACCGCGGTTTAATGTTATGTGAAACGTGATTTTCAGGCGATTCCCCTGAGATTCCCTGGCGATGCCTAACTCCCCAGCGATTCCCCGACAATTCCCCGGCGATTCCCTCGCGACTCCTCGGCGACTCTTCGGTCATTCTCCGTCAACTTCACGATTCCCGCTCTATCAACCTTGGTCATTACATTATATAGATGGCCAAAACCTGAAAAATAGAATCCCTAAATGCTAACTTACCTAAACAATTAATCTCAATCTTCCATCTAAAGCGACACAAATAAAAGTTAGAAATATCACTAAAATAATCTCAAAATAGAGATCCTGTAATTAGGGGTGTAAAAGAGCCGAGCTGAGCCGAGCTTGGCCAGGCTCGGCTAGGCTCGCGAGCCTATCGAGCTTGGGTTATATTTTGGAATATACGTATCAAATGGACGGTTTGGATTATCACGGTTTGGATTATCACAGTGGATTATCACGGTTTGGATTATCAAGGGTGCGAGATTCGCACATGCCAAGGTGGGTAGCAAAGATTGCTAGCAAAAGCGAAATAATAAAAAAAAAGTCATCATTACGAAAAAGTAAAATATCTGAATGTATATAGTTTTAAATGAAAAATTCCCAAAAAAGGGTAGGAAATTATGACAATTACCAAAAAAATACAACCAAACGGTACGAAGTTATGACAATTACTGAAAAAAGTCATGATTATGCCTCAGCTGCTACTGTATTATATTTATATATATGACTGTTTTTCTTAACGAGCCTTAACGAGCCGAGCCGAGCCGAGCCTGGCCTAATTCGGGCTCGGCTCGTTAAGCTTAACGAGCCTAGCAAGCCGGCTCGGCTCGGCTCGTTAAGGATTCGAGCCGAGCTCGAGCCAAAATTAACACCCTTACCTGTAATAGATATGTAGCACGTCCATAAATTGTTAATTACTTCATCAAATTCCATCCAAATCGCGTGATATTGGGCTCATTAGATAGGTAATCGAAAACCGTTTCTAAGGACACAATATCAAGCCAAACGAACATGATTTGATGCCTAAAAAAAAAAAGCTATAAAGTGGATGACAAAAATAGAAGTTGAAAATAGGGAATTGTATCATGCTGCATGTTCTTGGTAGCTTCACTTGCATCACCCATCACATGCTCTCTTCACCCACAGCCCTCTCAAATCTCTCTCTCACCACCCTTCTCTACTCTTCTCTCCCCTTGCGTAAATAAATATTCTATGATTTTTTTCCAAGGTTGCCAAAAACGCACTTAGCGTTTAATTTCTTTGTTTGCATTTCCATCCTATTCTAGATTAATTGTTTCCCACACAAGAAAATGAAAGAAAAGAGAATTCTTGGTAGTCACATTTTGTGGGAAAATCTCCTTTGATAAGGGAGTGAGAATTGTCTAATGAGATGATGCCATTTTCAAGGCATGACCCATCTATGCTGGGCTCCCCCAGAAGATTGATCTCAAACTTTCAATCTCTGAATTATTAGTCCAATCTCTTAATAATAATTTTCTTCTTACCCAGGCAAAAGGAGAAAATATTTCAGGCTACTATTTCTATTTCCTGCACTACTCATCACATAAACACGCAGGCATATGCTTGCATATTGAGTCTTGACTTTAATATAAAATCCAAAGATGTACTTTTTAAGATTGGTCAGTTCTTAATCTTCATTAGATTTGCCTTCTTTCAGAAATTAAGAGATATTTTCATCAAATTTTTTGTCTTCAATTAAAAATTCAATAATTTTCTCATCAGATACTAGATTGACGGACCCAGTGTCTGATCTTCCGCCTCTCAGAGTCAAGGACCTTCCGACGGTCGGCACAAAGAAACCCAGTGACTTCGATGATTTGATAGGTCACATGGTCAGTGAAACGAAGGCATCTTCGGGACTGATTATGAACTCCTTAGACTGCCTTGAGCAAACTACATTAACAAAAATTCAGCAAGATTTTTCAGTTCCAACTTTCCCTGTAGGTCCTCTCCATAAATACTCACCTGGCTCCTCCAACACCCTCTTAACACAAGACCACAGTTGCATCGCGTTGCTAGATAATCAAGTGCCTGGTTCAGTTATCTATGTGAGCTTTGGAAGCTTAGCAGCCATGGAGAAACAAGACTTGGTGGAGACAGCATGGGGCTTAGCCAACAGTGACCAGCCTTTCTTATGGGTGATTCGACCGGGTTCGGTCCACGGCTTGGACTGGGCCGAATTTCCCGGGGTTCGAAGAGAAGACAAGGGGGAGAGGTTGGGTGGTGAAATGGGCACCCCAGCAAGAAGTACTGGCTCACCCTGCAGTGGGAGGGTTCTGGACCCACTGTGGTTGGAATTCTACATTAGAGAGCATATGTGAAGGGGTCCCAATGCTTTGTTGGCCTTTCCTTGGAGACCAAAGGGTGAATACTAGGTATGTGTGTCATGTTTGGAGGGTAGGAGTTGACCTGGAGAATGGGTTGGAAAGAGGGGAGATAGAGAGGGCAATAAGAAGGTTAATGGTAGAGAAGGAAGGGAAGGAGATGAGGGAGAGGATTAAGGTTCTGAAGGAAAATGCAGACAGTTCTATACAGAAAGGAGGTTCTTCCCAAGAGTCATTAGAGAGGTTAGTGGATTACATCTTGTCATTTTAAGTTTACAAGTCTCTTTGTTGTACTCTTCGATAACCTTTTTTTAATGCTGTTTATTTTCTTTTATAGTGGGTGAATTCAGATAAGTCCTAGATGTAAGTCACTGCAGTGACTGATTTCTGCCATTATTGTATTTTATTATAATGGGTCATTGAAAACAGGATTATGTTTTCTCACTAAAGATGATGGATCACAAGATGATAATGTATCTATTCTAGGAGTTAATTTGCAAAAAGTGCCATTACCTCTATGGCCTATTTCGGGCCAGCCCAAGTTTAAAGAGACTACAATTTCTCACTGGGCCAGTACAATATCTAAAAAGGATGTCACACCCTAACTCGAGAACACGGAATAGGCACATGAGAACACCGCATCCCATGTGAATAAATGCTATAAGCATGCTAGGCTAAACTTGAGTACGATTTTCACTTACTTCCAATTCTACAAATTACGTCATTTATTGATCTCTAGAATTTACCTTCAATCTAAAATTTCGGAAATCGAATAAATAAGCCCGCTAGTTTTTAATTTTCAATAAAACTATGAATCATAAATATGTTTTACATTATTTGGAGTCAAAACTAGGATGATTTGGGCCGGAAAATGACTATCAGAGACGTCTTTAGAAGTCGCCGGATCATTCCCCCGGGAGGCTCTCAATCGACGGATTTTCTCAGTGTCTGTGGTACAAACCTTGAGCGGCTTTCAGACTCTTACTTGTCTTGCTTGGATGGAGGCTACTCTACCCTCGAAGTTTTTGAATCCCTCGGGATTTTTAACCACTGTTGCAGAAGATTTCTTTTTTCTCTTGAGCAAGGAGTTGTGGCAGAAAGACCTTTTTGGTCCCATTGGCCCCCACGGCATTTGCATGCTGGCTCTCTGGGGAGTTTGGAAGATTGGGACACTAGGGGGAGAAGGTTGGAATTTGGAGCTAGGAGAGCTCCTGGTCATAGAGCAGTTGAATCAAATCAAAGACCATTATCAAATGAAAGTGATTGGGTGTGCTCAAAATGCAATTACAGAAATTTTGGTTCTCGCATCCTGTGCAGGAAGTGCTCAGAATCTCAACTCAGAGAAAATTCTAATTTAGTGTGGAGACCTAAAAAGATCCAAGTTGCAACGTGTGCTGACTATCAATGTTTGGATATACCAGACTCTGTAGTGGACGATTTGAAGAAAAACCTAAAGAGCTGTCTTATTGGAGCCTTAAAATCTGGTTCTTGGCTTTTAGAAGATGTTTGGGCTTGGGCTAAACACTCCTGGGGCCTGCCAGAGTTGGATAAGCCCTTTGCCATTAATACCGTGGATATTTTATTCCGGTTCGATTCCGAATTTCAGGCCACCTCTATCCTTTGTTGAGGAGGTGAGGCTTTTGGGGGCTATCTTTCTTCTCTCTAGCCCTAGTTCCCTGCTTACAATACAGGTGCTAGAACGGTTCGATTGAGGTTTTATGATATTCCACTTCATGCCCGGTCTGCTACTACGGTGGAGATTTTGGGATCACATCTGGGTCAGGTTCTAGAAACCCAGCTTTTTGGGAATCATTCGCACTGTTTGGCTTTTGCTTCTGTCTGGGTTATATCCTCTTTGTGGAAATCTATCCCTTAGTCTATTAACTTAAGGGTAGATTCTAACATTTATTCGGTGGGAGTTAAGGTGGTATCTGAGGACGGTATGAATTCTCTGGCGTTGTCGGTGGTGGGAGAGGACAGTAGTAAAGACAATTTGCCTCTTTTTGAGGAATCTGTTCATAATCCTGTTGATATAGGCTCACCGGCGGCAAATCCTCTATCGGAAAAGGTGGCAGAGGCTACCGGATGTGAATCGGAGCCGTTGGTGGTCCCCATTTCAAATTTTGAATTCCCCACTTACCCACTTGTCCCCTCTGTGGTTGCTCTTGTCTCGTTAGAAAGTAGAGAGGCTAGGGTTAGGGGTCCTACGAGTCTGCCATCTATAAGAAAATCAGTTTTGGTACACCGCCGTGGCACTAAAAGGAAGGTGGGTAGAAAAGAGGCTATCGATACTTTTGGCATACAGTCGGCAAAGGATTTAAAGGTCTTAAAATTAAAAAATAGG
Source organism: Tasmannia lanceolata (assembly GCF_043159265.1). Classification (NCBI taxonomy): domain Eukaryota; kingdom Viridiplantae; phylum Streptophyta; class Magnoliopsida; order Canellales; family Winteraceae; genus Tasmannia; species Tasmannia lanceolata. The sequence continues at coordinate 18,602,436 of NW_027518683.1, forward strand.
TTTCTTTCGGATGGGAAAAGTGATGATGTGAAAAGCACACGCTAGGGTAAAGGTAAAACTAAAAAAGGCCTTAGGAAGGATACTTGCCTCTTGGCGACACGTGGAGGATTATCAGTACTCAATAGAAAAATTAAATGTCTATATAGAAGAAAGGAAATCAGAAGGAAGAAACGTGATTTCGATAGTCAACACCATCTTCGAACCTTTCAAGCGTCGCCTGCTCCAAGTATGTCCAACAGTGACCATCTTGAAGATACAAGCAAAGTAACCTTTGGGGTAACTTCCTTGGTAATTGAAGATTTAAAACTTCTAAAAGATCTTAAATATAACGAGAAGTTGGCAAGGAAGGAATCGCCTACACTGGCTGAGATTTTGATTTCCCCCCTTAAGAAACAATGGAGGAAAGAAATTGTAGGAGGTGCTCGAAACTCGAGGCTGTCTACCTCCCAGACTACTCTGAATAGTGAGGAGGAGCTTCATACCCCCTCCGTAATTTGCCTATTTTTAATAAGATCCTAGAAAAAGAGAGCCAAACTAGAAGGCGCTTGTCGGAGGTGGAAAAGCAATCGGCGAGCTCATGTTTGGAAAATATATTCATAACTCTCTTGCTTCGGGCTAGGATGGGGAGCGAGGCTTCTCAGCAATGGAAGACACTCAACGAATGCAATAGCTAAATGATGGCGGTAACCAGGTTAAGGGTAAGGGTACTTTGTTATCGCCAGTTTCTGATGAACTTGACCACCTAGAGTTGGAAGGCTTTAACAATATTTTAGCTATGAGAGATGTCCTGGGGATTTCTTATCAAGAGGATTTAGACAAGACCAGAGAATTGTATCTTGGATCGCAATCCAGGGTTGCAGAGGATAAAGTAGATAGAGAAAAGGCGGATGAAAATAGAACCTAAAATTGTGAAGTGTTAGAGGAAATTTTGAGACAGTGTTACGATCTAATGCCCTATGTAGCCTGCATTGTTGAGTAGAGTTCCCAAATTTGGCTAAACCGTAAGTTGTGGATCTATCTACTTGAGTTCTTAGGAAATGTACTTAATCATGAAAATTATGTCTGATATAAACATTAAAGAGGAGTTGGAAGGGGTGGGCGACATAAATCTGGGTATTTAGTTTGGGGGTGGAGCGTATGATGTTGGTACCAGGTTTACAGGTTCGGAAAAAGAAAGATAGCTGTAAGGAATGTGTTGCATGGGCTAAGGTGGCTGATATGGAATCCTAAACCCTATGCGTATCGAGAGCAGTTCTAGTCTTTCGCTAGTTGAGGCTTTTCGGGGAGGGAGACCTTCATATTGTTGCTCTTAAGAAGATTATGATGAGGGATTAGAGGGATGTGTTAGGGGCATTATAGAGTCAGGGATAGTTCCAGAATCATATGTAGTAGACTTGAGGGATGGAATGTTTGATTCATGTTTTCTCCACTTTATACTGGGTCTGAGTATGCCCAGCCCTGTACAAACTGATATTTTGTATCGCAGGATGGGACTACTGGTCCCGAATGCTTTGGGGAGCGATGGCGTATGTGGATGAAGGGGTGCATCTCGTCGGCAGCTTTCTCTATACTAATTAATGGATCTCCGGCGGGGTTTTTCCAAAGCTCTCGTGGTTTGAGACAGGGAGACCCGTTATCACCGTACTTATTCATCATGATCACTGAAGCGTTAAGCCTCCTCATATCTTGTGCTGAATTGAAGGGCTATATCAAGGGCCTCAAACCATGCACAAATGTCTCCTCAATATCTCATCTTCAATTTGCTGATGACACCATCTTATTATTGGAGGATGGACATGAGCAGATAGTTAATATCAGAAGAATTTTTTGGTGGTTCGAGATTATATCGGGATTGAAGATCAACTTCAAAAAAAGTACTGTGGCAGGTATCAATATGGACCCGGGTCGTATTAATGAATATGCCTCAGTGATGGGTTGTTTGCATGTTGATTTACCTATTAAATACCTGGGGCTGCCCCTGGGTCTCGGTATTCCAAAAGCATCGTTGTGGGATTCTGTTGTGGAAAGGGTGGAGAAAAAGCTTAGCACTTGGAAAAAACAATATTTATCCTTTGGGGGAAGAATCACCCTCATCAAGGCAGCCCTAAGCAACATGTCGGTATACTTTATGTTTATCTTCAGAATTCCGGTTAAGATTGCTAGAAGAATTGAAAAGCTTCAGAGAGATTTTCTTTGGGAAGGAACGGAGCAGGGAAATAGATTGAAGCACTTATTGAAATGGGAAAAGGTATGTAGAGCTCGTCGGAATGGGGGGCTGGGCATTGGAAAGATTATGTGTCGTAATATAGCCCTACTCGGTAAATGGCTGTAGAGATTTGGGGTGGAGAAGAAAGCGCTATGGCACCAATTAATAAAAGAAAAATACGGTTGTAGTTGGGGAGAATGGAACTGTAACAGTGCGGTGGCGGGGAAGGGCTCAGGAACTTGGAAATCTATCACCTCTTCGCGGGATCAATTCCACAGAAACGTCAGATTTAAAGTGGGTATCGGCATCAAGGTTAGATTCTGGTGTGATCTATGGTGTGGGGAGCGTCTTCTATTGGAGGAATATCCGAATTTGTTCCGATTGACCGTTAATCCAAATGCGGCAATTGCTGATTATGTGGTGCGTGGTACTGGCTCCTCTAAAATATTCTGGGATATTAGAATGCGTCGGAATTTAAAAGATGATGAAATCGTCCATTTCGAAAGCTTACTGAGCACCTTGTCAAAATGTTACTTATCTCCTTTCCGCGAGGACGTGTGGATATGGATCCCTGATGCTGATGGGGTATTCTCGGTTCGCTCCTTTTTTAAAACGATGAACGAAGGCAGTGACAATCAATCTAAGAAGGCACGTGTATGGCTCACAACAGTCCCTCCTAGAGTTGCTGCATTTGCGTGGACCGTGGTATTTGGTTGTATTAACACTTGTGAAAGATTGAAAAGAAGGGGAATCCAGATGGCGAGTAGGTGCGTCTTATGCAATAAGGCGGAGGAATGCATCGATCATCTATTTATTTGGTGCCCGTATGCTTATAGATTGTGGATGGCCATCATGAGATCGTTCGGATGCTGTTGGGTGTTCCAAGGAAGCATATGCGATATAGTGCTGAATTGGCATGGTAGTCTTAATGGTTGTCTGGGTCAATCTTTATGGAAGGCAATCCCTATAGCTGTATTGTGGCACTTATGGAGGGAGAGGAACAACCAAATCTTCCTAAACAAAAGTAGGGATTCTATCATATCGCGTTAGAAGTAAAACTTTCACTGATTGCTTGGATAAAGGCTAAGGGTGGACTTCCCTATCCGGTTAGCATCATCTTTAGATAGGTGATGTCGGAAAAAAAAAGTAATTCTTGTATCAAACCTATGTGGTCCCCTCCCCCCTGCGGGTGGCTAAAGCTTAATTTCGACGGTAGTTCGTTAGGCAATCCGGGATTGGCGGGCTTTGGCGGGATAATCAGAGACCCGGATGGTAGAACCATATGACGTATGCGAGTTCGGCGGGGATTTGCGACGCAAATGAAGCTGAAGCGAAGGGCCTCCTATTTGGATTAAAGTGGTTTGCAATGAACAATCTTGGGCCGCTGATGATCGAGGGCGATTCTAGCAATGTCATCGCATGGGTACAAGGGAGATGTGGCGGTCCATGGCGTCTATATCAGATTATAGACGAAATCAGAGATTTGATTCGGGTTTTAAAACCGCTGCTTAACCACAAGCACCGATCTGCAAACTCAAACGCAGATGCTTCGGCTAAGGCGGGAGTTTTCTTAACGGAGCCAAGGGTAGTATACCCTTCTGCGGATGAGAATGCGATGTAATTCAGTATGATTTTGGGGCCATTTGGTGCCCATGCACTCTGTACTGTTTCAACTTGTGGGACATCTTGCCCTTTATTTCAAATAAAATTCGTTACCTTTAAAAAAATAAAAAAATATTAATGAAACTAGTCATCTTTGAAATAAATAAATAAATATGTTTTACATTGCATGGCTAGATATACTAAGTTTCATAAAGACTTATTGAACGAAGTCTATTATAAAATCATCTAATCCTCACACTACTCAGTATCCCATGACATTGCACAATCAAGGATCATTCCTATCTGAAAAGGAAAATAAACGACTGAGCTCAACAGTTTAGTAAGTAAACAACGCTTATTTCAGCTGAATGAAGCATGTGTGTGTACGAATTTGCTAGGGACTTCTGCCTTTCTCGGCTGGCTGTTGTATGAGGGATAGCATGTAACTACAAGCTTGTGTGTTTCCTTTTTTTTTTTGGTTCATGTAAAAGGATTAATGATCCTACATAGTCTTAGTAAACGAAAATTTGACATCAAAGGTCATAAATAGTCATTTAGATAATGTTAATTGTGACCGGTAGACTTAGTGCAAAGGTTGAAGGTGGAGGCAGGGCTCCCTCTGGAAAAATCTTGAAATTTTTTTAATACAGCTTTTATATGCCCATAATTACTCTTTGGCCCCCTTCAAAAATTTTTTTTTTTTCGTGAAGAGAAAAGGTGGTGGGGGGGGGGGGGGGGATGTTATTCTGTTGATTGTTAGAGAATTTATATGGTGGTCGACCGTCCAAATTACAAGGGCCCATTTGATTTTTGATCTGCTTTTCTAGTAAAAAAAGGTGGTTTGAGCAGATAAAAAATCAATGCCCTTGCAATTTGGACGGTCGGCCACCATATAAAAACTCTGATTGTTATACCCTTTTAAGTCCAAAAGCAAATCCTGGTTTTCAAAATCTCAACTATGCTATTTTTAGGGTTTCGTTTACAAAACCTTGTTTTTTCGGTTTCTATCACGATTTCTGCGACTCCATCTCTCCCTCCCTCTCTAGGTCTCTTGATCTCCATCTCAAGGTTGGAACTCGGAAGTTTTCTGGAAAGACCGGAATTTGGGCTATTTCGTTCATTCTCCTGCCAAAGGTATCCCCTCTGTCTATCTCAATCTCTCTATCTCATTCTCAATATCCCTCTCTTAGCCCGATTTTTGTTTGAATTTTGAAAACCGATTAGGAGTAGAAGGTTGAAGGCCCTTGTTTTTTTTTTTTTTTTTGGATTTTGAGAACTGATTGTGAGTTTCAAACCGATTTGAGTTTTAGACTCACAGTTGGTTTTCACAAAGGTATGCCCTCTCTCTCTCTCAATCTCTTTCCCTCCCTCTACTGGTTTTCACAAAGGGATGCACCCCCCCCCCCCCCCCCCCCTCCCCCTCCCTCTCTCTCTCTCTCTCTCAGTCAACCCTTACTGATGCGTTTTTGGAAATGGGTACCGATGCGGTTCTCCTCTCGATGCGTCGTTGTCTTAATTTTTAGCGTTCGTGTCTTCCTTTCTACGATCTTCTGGCTTCTGCCATTTCATCCTTACAAATTTGGCCCGAAGGCACCGGTTCTAATGATTACACAGGTGATTTTTGCCCTTACTGATGCATTTCTTGAAAATGGGTACTTGCTGTATTGTTTTCCTATTAGGTTCCTATTGTTTTGGTGATAGATTTATTGAGGGCTGTGATTTTACAAGATGTGTTCAGTTGGAAGATGGGTTTTTATCAAAGGATGTTGTGCCCTTTTTTTAGTGGGGTTTTTCGTATTTGGTGAGTGTGCTTATGGGGCTTGGTGGGATTATGCAATGGAGGTTCCTATGGAATTTTTTAGTGTTTCGGTTAACCATGCCATTTGTTTTAGGTTTAAAAATGTGAAATGGCTCTTTTAAGTTAAGCAATGAGTGTTATCTTTCAAAAAAAAAAAAAAAAAAAAACAGTTAAGCAGTGAGTGTTAGTGTGGTGAGCTTGCACTATGTTAATACTTAATAGTGGTTCATTACATAATGGACTCTTCTTTTTTCCTGTTTGATTGGTTTCCCAATTAATGGTTGGTGTCTATGGGATGATTTTGTTACTGCCCATGCACGAGTATTGTTTGTTCATGTCTTCCTTTCGTAGTTGTTCTATCCCTTCATTTTCAGGTGTGATAATGATTGGTGGCGGTCAGGGCATTTTCACACTGTTAAGACATGCCTGCAGTTTTATTTCCACACGTTTGATTGGATGGTGTTTTACATTTCTTTGAGCATCACTAGTTTCATAGTATTTCTCTAAGCTTTTTGTTGGTAACACTTATTTCTTTTATCTAAGCTTGTATTTGTAAGTTTTTTAGGAGAGAACAACTGAAAAAGTGAAAAAGTGAGCCATGAGTTGTTTTTTTCCAAAATTGGCTAGCAAATCCCCAATATTTAAATTGAAAATGATACATTCAGAGTTTGTCTCTGTTTGATAAATGACTTCTGAGGATGGAATAATAAATTCACTTTGCTGAGATGGTAAAAAGGGGTGGCCCTGTAGCTGGTTTTTTACAAGGGTGTCTTTCATTTTATCATTCTTTTTGCAAAAAAACCAGCAACAAGGGTCCCCCCATTGAACCATCTCAATAAAGTGAATTTATTATTCCTTTAATTTTAACTTTTCTTTTAGTGCCATTAAATTTGGTGAGTTGGTCCAATGGGGCACCCTAGTAGCTTGTTTTTTGCAAGGGCACCCTTCAATTTATCATTCCTCGTGTTTGAGGTGACTCATACTTTGATAATGGTGTGCCCTTCTTTGTGTTTCAATAGGTATAACGTGCTCGAGTTTTTATCCAGTAGAGACATGAGGGAGACTGGAGGGTTTTGGTCTGAGGTGGTTTTCTTCTGTAAATGAGTGAAGGTTACAGCAGCAAGTTTCTAGAGGTAGTTGGGAAGAGAAAGAAAGAAAAACATAGTGACTTCCTTAGGATAGAATAGTAAACTTAAAGAGAAAGAAAGAACAGGAGAAAATGATATCTTGCTGTATAGTGTAGGATATATGTGCTTGAGATTTTATCCAGTCACAAGTTACTTGTTCGAGGTGACTCAACTAGACCCACTTTTGAGTAGAGTTTTCGAGTTTATAAACTATGAAGTCATCATATGGTTCCTATTAGATTACAAATACTATCAAGCTAAAATGTGAAATGGTCAAATCAATTCATACCTGGATGCAATAAAGAATTCGTATAATGCAATATTCATAGGGGTGTCAATGGATCCAGACGGTCCGATGGACCATCCGAATCCGAACTTTAGTGAATGGGATATAAGCATACCAAGAGGCTCCATGGGCATATTTTGGATTCCCAATCATACGATCCGAAAATTTTCGGATCGGATCCGGGCATGCTTCAAAAGTCCTTAGGGACACTCACAATCCAAAATCATCTTACAAAAATACCCTCAAAAGTCAAAATCATTATAACATCAATGTTAATAAGTGGGGGAATTCTCGTCAAACTAGCCCAAATCTTTCTAATAGTTATTGGTTTCCAACTTTCCATCATTATTGAACGTAGAAATCTCCTCTTCTTTTCGAAATAAATCTCCTCTTCCTTCCCGTATAAGTAACCCTTGCTCATTTGCTGAACAAACATCTCATCTCATCTTCCTTTTGGTAACCCTAACCAGCCACTCTAATGACACTATCACATTAACTCGCTACTCATTGCCCTCACCCTCGCCATTGCCGTAACCTTGCCTTCCCACTTTCCCTGAGCAGTAAGCACAAAAAACCCCTGCTATATTTTTGGTTTCTATTATATTCTTAGTATTTTAGAATCTGTATATGTTTTTAGTCACATTTTTTAAGTCTGTCACCTATTTTTTCTAGTGGTTATGATGGAATGATCCAGTTCTTGGACTTTTAGAGGGTCTAAGGTACTGTGAAAAAATAAATGTCTGCGGCTGATAATTTATCTAAGGATTTCAGCCTGAGTAATGGGTAAAACTTTATTATCAATTATTTGGATGTAAGCAACTCAATGGGTTTTTAGGGCGGTGATAAATTCACCCCCTATACTTCAAAATGGACTGTACATTCCACACCGTAGGATGATCCAAACAACAATGAAAATAGGTCGTGCCCCAAAAATCATTTCCATAGTATGATCCTAGCCCTCTGATCTATAGAGAAACTAAATATAATCAAACCTCGATAGATCGGACGGCAAGGATCATCCTATGGAAGTGATTTTTGGGGCACAACCTATATACATTATGGCCCATCAAATGGACGGTTTGGATCATCCTATGGTGTGGGCTTTACAGTGAATTTTGAAATATAGGGGGTGAATATTGTAATAGAACGGGGTGAATTTATCACTGCCCGGTTTTTATCACAGAGTTTTCCTTTTGGAGTTTTTATATGGTGTAAGGCCTTACAACTATACGGTGGAGGTACCACCATTGATATTTGATCCAACAGGAGCTCACTTTTTGAGAAGCTGCTATTGGATCAAATATCACGGGTGGGACCTCCACCGTACAAAGGCCTATATTAATTTGTGTACTAATCTTAGTAAGACATATTAGGACACTCCGATGGACGGTCCGATTTAAAATGGATCGTGATCGTGACGTGGAAAGTAAGATCCAAAGAACAATCCAAATCCGACCCGACCGATAAGAAATTTGAATGGATCGTGACTGTGACATAGGTGGATCCGATTCGAAGTGGATCCGTTGACACCCCTAATAATTCATTCAACTGTGCCCTTTTTCTTCTGTTCCAAAAAAATAAATGTTCTCTGCCAAATTGCCACTTCCGATGCCTAATTGTTTATGTATTATCAAAACAATGTATGTCGATATGATACCTAGATAATTATTAATCAACTTTTCTTAAGCCCTGAATTTTTTAAGGAACCCTGAATTTTTTAAGGAACCCGAAGTAAACGATACAAGTGGAGGACATAAAAACCTTGCCACTAACCCTTCATGATATGAGAAAAATATGTCAGAAATCCCCTTTACCCTCAAAATTAAAGACATTATTTATTGCGTATATAAGGAATGCACGATTGGTTGCATATAACTCTTCTGGACTCCTTTGGTAGTCTTGCCCAATTCCAAAAGACTAAATTTATGCAATTATAAACCAACTTCTTGGCCGTTTTTCTATTCACATGTTTGCATACAGACACAAAGGAAACGATATTTATAACCTACTAATTAATGTCCTTTCTGCAACTTTGATGCTTTCATTTCCACCCATTATTATATGGTCTAAACTGCACATTTGCAAGGGAGGTTTGGCATAGAGTCCTATGTAGATTTGGCATTTCATGGGTTTTTGTAACCCGTTTAGCCCAACACGTAAACTCTTGATCCTTGGTCCCTTGGAAGAGGAAAGGAAAAATATTATGAAATGTGGTTTTACTAGCTTCCCTTTGGGTATTGTGGAAGGAAAGGAATGCTAGAATCTTCAAGGGTTTTGTTAAGAGTACTGCCTTCATATTTGTTAAGGCTATCACTTTAACAATCTCTTGGGTGAGGTCTCTTCCGTCTTTTACCTTTGTTTCCGCCTTAGACCTTTGACACGGAAAGAGGTGTGCTTAGGTGGAAGTCAATCTACGCGTGTGTCTCCAAAATGGTCTCCCCCTCCTTCGGTTTCCTCAAGCTTAATTTTGATGGTTCAAGTTTGGGGAATCCTGGCCCTGCAGGAGTGGGTGGCCTTCTTAGGAACGAGTTTAGAGACACTCTTTGGGCTTTCTCTGGACCCTTAGGGATTTGTGACTCTAGCGAAGCTAAAGTTAGGCGGCTCTTCAGGGTATTAAATTGTTGGCTCCTTATGACTTATCGAAGGTTATTGTTGAGGGGGGTTCCCTCAACGTTATTAGGTGGTTGAATGGTAGAGGTAAGCATCCTTGGCATTTCTCTTGCTGGATTGATGAGATCTTGATGTGGACTAGGTTGGGAGGCAAGGGGAATATCTGTGTGGCATTTTGTACATAGATTGCATATTAGGCATGTGTTGTAATTGTGTAATGTTGAGTGGCATTTTGTATTGAGGTTAGGGGTGCAATTTGGATAAGTTTGTGGGGTTAAAAAGGGAAGGGTATGGACAGATGTCACCTTATCAAGAGGAGCACATGCACTTGACCCACTTGGAGGGACACTTGTCAATTCCTCATAACTTCAGATCAGAGATCTATTTCCACCAATCCTAAACTTCCAAATGGTAGCCAGTTAGACCATTTGGTGGTACCCAAGGGCCCCCAACCCCTCACCTATAAATAGGGAAGAGGTGTGCTCATTTCACCACTTTTTGGAATCTTGGAGTGCCTGGAAATTTTAATTTCTGATTTGCAACTCTGAGATTTAGAATGCAAGTTTTCATTGAATTTCAGTCTTGTGATTCTAGTTAATCCTAACAACAAGTGAATGGTAATTGTCTGTGAAGAGAATGAAATCAGTGAGTTCGTTTGGTCTGTATTTTTTTTTCTAGTTCCTTCAACTCGTGTTGTTGAATGCTGTAAATCCTATTCGATCTATCGTTCCTCTATCAGGACCACATCAGATTTTGATGTGACTTGGGGACTCTCCCACTTCTTTCTACAATGTAAAGGAAGCATTTAGATTGGCTAAGTATGGAGTGTTGAGATCGGATTTAGAATTATTCGACTTCCTCCCCGTGACAGGGACCCTTTGGTTTACTTGACTTTTTTCATATGAATGATTCATTATCCTTCAAAAAAAAAAAAAAACCTCTGCCAGAGTTGAAAAGCAAGCTTCACCCATTTCCATTTACAAACTTAGAACCCAATTCAATGGCAAGAGAAGGAGGAGAAAGGCAAGTTCAGCAAGAGAAAGGGCGTCGCATAGTGTTTTTCCCATGCCCATTACAAGGCCATATAAACCCTATGCTTCAACTAGCCACCCTTCTCCACTCCAAAGGCTTCTCCATCACCATAATTCACACGTAGTTCAACTCTCCTATCCCTTCCAACTATACCAACTTCAGCTTTGAACCCATCTCGGATGGCCTACAAGAGGCCTCCGCCAAGGACTTTATGACCCTTCTTGTGGCTCTTAACATCAGGTGTGAAGCGCCGTTTCGAGATTGCTTGGCTCGAATTCTATCGGAGAGTAAGCGAGATTCGATCGCATGTATCATCTCTGATGCTGTCATGCACTTCACTTGAGCTCCCAAGAATCGTCTTACGAACTAGCCCTGCCTCTCGTTTCCTTGCCTTTGCCAAGTTCCCGCTTCTCCAGCAAAAGGGTTTCCTTCCCATCAAAGGTGTGTATAAATCTCCTATACTGTGTTTTTTTCGTGTTTAACTAATCTTTAGATACCCTTTGACATTATTTGCATAAAATGAGTTTTTATATAATGTCCGACTGCGAAGTACCATCAAATCGGCACTACCCTCGATATTTGATCCAACAGCAGACCACTTTTTAAGAGGCTGCTGTTGGATCAAATATCAAGGGTGGTACCTCTGATGGAGTACCATCAACCACCTTGACAGGACTTCACGGTCGGGCATCATATAATTTCTCGCATAAAATAACCTTATTTGCAAATACCACCTTATTTTAATGGTATCCGAAAGACTTGGAGCCATTAGGATGGAGTCAAAAGATACTCAGTGGTAATGGTCAGAGAATTTTCATCTGTATCTGTTTGGGTTTTGTTTTCTATGATGCTTAGCTTGTACCACTACTTTACTTCTATATCTTACTTATCTTTTTAAAAAAATGAAAAACAAAAAAATAGCAAAATTTTCTGTTTTTATTGTATTGGCAAGCTGAAATTGAACCTCAAGGTTGAAGAACAAAGCCTTGATCAATTGAGCTAGAGGCTCAACTCTAAAGGCATGTTTGGCTACCATGAATTTTTATTTTTTTTCCAAGGATATTACCTTACCCAATGGGTGAGAGATGGTGGGAAAGGGATAGATACGAGAGGGACTAAGTGAGGAGAGGGTAAGAAAGCTTGAAAACTAGGAAACAAAAATCTTCACCCAAAATGAGATTGATTTTTTCCTTATTTTTTAGCCACTTCTTATCCTCTACTCATTCGTGCCACTCAAGCTTCTCCTCCAACCCAACCTACCCTCTCTTGACTCTCCCCACTTGGAGAAACTAATTTTTTATCATGAAAAAAAATTTCATGGTTGCCATACATGGCCTAAATTAGTAAAATTTCCTTCTTTTTTTTACATTGGTAAAAGGATAATCTATGTTTATAGAAATAAAACAATGCTTTAGTACCCCACGACCGCATTCTATTACAATGATGTGTGCCTACTTTGGCACAGTGGGTCTCGCCCATAATTTATATAATCGGTCCTTTTGATAGGCCTAATGTCAAATAATGTGAATTTTTTGTGTGGTTTACATGGACAACAAAAGTCCTTATGATAGTTCACTTTCATGCATGCCTAAAGACTTCTGTGGTCAAGTATACATGTTCCACTTAAAAAAAGAGGCAATGGTTCACTTTCGACTGGGAAAACACATTATTAGATATTTAGATGGTATGATTGCATGATTGGCATGACTTTAGGCCATGTTTGGCATTGGCAACCACGAAAAAAAATTCACAGAATATTTTTTTTTTACACGGGTGGAGGGAGGACTGGTGAGTGCGTGGTACTAGGGGTGCAAGTTTGGCCCTGTAAGCCCTGACCCGCCTTGAGCCCGAACAAGGTCAGGGATGGATTTTCCAACCCTGAGGGCGGGTCAGGGTTCATTTTTTTAGACTCTGACTCAGGTCGGGTTCTGGGTTAATACCTCGGGTACCCTGACCCGGCCCGACCCTAAGTTTTCAATTATAGAATTGAACCATCTGTGCATGTTTCTTTTGCTAATGTTTTCTATTATCTTGGATTGATGTTTGTTTAGATTATTATTATTAATTGTCTCTGTTGCCCGTCATGTTGTTGAATTCATATTGTCTTATTTTGTTATCTTTCTCTCTTTATTGATCATTTTGTTCTATATGATAAGTGGTTGCTTTATTTTTGGCACTCTTAACATGTATTTGCACTAGGGTCAATTAGGCCCGGCCCGGCCCGGCAATGCCCAATCAGGGCCAATTAGGGCGGGCCAGGGCCAGCACTGAGCCCTGTAAGGCAGGCAATGGGTTGAGGTTTTTCGGCCCTTACTCAAGGTTAGGGCGGGTCAGGACCGAGATAATGGGATCTAGGGTTGGGCTAGGGTTTTGAAAAACCTGACCCAACCCGACCCTGTTGCAGCCCTAGGTGGTACATAGGGCCGTGATAGGGTTGGTAAAAAAGAAAATAAATTCCCTGTTTAAAATAGGATTTTTGCTTACTCTGTTTTCCATGCTCTGTTCGCCACCCCATCAAATCTCTCTCTCTCACACACACACACAGCTCTTTGCCCTCTCTCACATTAGATAAACGAATATTCCAGGAATTTTATTTTAAGGTAGCCAAACAAGCACTTAGGCTTCAAGAGATCCAAGTAAGAGGACTATCATAGTGGGTCTCCAGTCTTGCACTCCAGTCCAGGGGAGACAAAAGAGAATTTGCTCTACTATACTTGGTCAATGTACTCACTTTCTGTGCTCCCAAGACTTTTGTCACTTTGCAGTTTGGCTTGCAGATAAGACAAAACACATACAGAATATTTGACCTGTCAGTTACAGCACATGCCCATTTAATTATTCTTGTAAAGAGTAAAATGTTGCTAGGCCTACTATTAATGTATAGCCAAAACGATTCAAGGGAAAATAATCTAAACAAATTCCATGGAAAATAATATCCCATTTAAACAAGATTTTTTTCTCTTTGTTTACCAGCACCATCACCTGCTGTCCTCAGCAGCTTTCTCTACCCTTCTCTCACCTTTTGTAAACAAATATTCCATTTTTTTAATGGATGCCAAAGATGCCCTCGGTGTTTTAACTTCTTTGTTTATTTGCATTTCCATCATATCCTTGACCGATTGTTTCTACACCGAAAAAAAAAAAAAAAACGAAAAATTATTAAAAAAATGCAAAGTTTTGTCGAAATTGTGAATAAAGGGTAGTGATTTAAAATTTATAAAAATGATTTTGTCTGGTGAGAGAAGATGGCTTTTAGGACAAATATACTCCTCCTACATCTTTTTTCCCTCCACCCTTTTGCGCCTATCCCTATGCACTTATTACCTTCTCACCTACCACCTTCTTCTTCCTCAAGGCTTTTCTAACGTGGAAAACTCCATTGAAGGATTTTGAAGGTTGCCATTTACAACAGGGTTTCGTATTTATGAGGGTTTATTCATGATAAACTTATCGAAGCAGTGTTATAAAATGCAAAGAAAATGGATTTTGAGCTTAAAACTGAATTTTGTTGTTTTCCCCATTTTTATGATAAATCCATTTTCTTTGCATTTTTGGATTCTAAAACATCAAAACCAAGCTTCAATTTATGGTTGCCTGCATGACACTAAGATTACAACGTATATCCCTATTATCCTTGAAATTATTACTCAATTTAAAGATAAAAATCCTTGGAATTATCCCTATTCTACTGGTTTCTATCGGAAGTCCGAACAAAACTTTGGACTTCCGAATGGAAGTCAGTATACGTAACCAAATTACTGGTTCCATTCGGAAGTCTGGGGTATAAAATGTGGTTCCCTAGTGGTTTTGGGGTATAAGATGTGGTTCCCTAGTGGTTCTGGGGTATAAGATGTGGTTCCCTAGTAGTTTCAGGGTATAAAATGTGGTTCCCTAGTGGTTCCGAGGTATAAAATGTGGTTCCCTAGTGGTTTCAGAGTATAAAATGTGGTTCCCTAGTGGTTCAAGGGTATAAAATGTGGTTCCGGAGTATAAAATGTGGTTCCCTAGTGGTTCCAGGGTAGAAATGTGGTTCCCTAGTGGTTTCAGGGTAGAAAATGTGATTCTCTAGTGGTTCCGGGGTAGAAAATGTGCTTCCTTACCCCGGAACCACTAGGGAACCACATCTTATACCTCGGAACCACTAGTGAACCACATCTTATACCCCTGAACCACTAGGGAACCACATTTTATGCCTCAGAACCACTAGGGAACCACAATTTATACTCCGGAACCATTAGGAAACCACATTTTCTACCCCGGAACTACTAGGGAAGCACATCTTCTACCCCGAAACCACTAGGGAACCACATTTTATACCCCGGAACCCAGACTTTATCTAGGAACCCGGAGTAAACGATACAAGACGACATGAAAACCTTGTCTCTAACCCTGCATGATATAAGAAAAATATTTTAGAAAACCCCCCTACCCCCCAAATTTAAAACATTATTTATTGTGTATATGAGGAATACACAGTTGATCGCATATAAGTTTTCTGCACTCCATTGGTAGGCTGGCCCAGTTACAAAAGACTGAATTTATGCAATTATATATAAATCAACTTCTTTGTCTTTTTTCTATTCATATGTTTGTGTACAGACACGAAGGAAACGATATTTACAACCTACTAATTAATGTCCTTTCTGCAATTATGATGCTATCAATTTCATCCTTCTATAGTCCAATCTCTGGCTAACTAGTTTGTAATATATAGTGTAACCTCTGGCCAGTGTTGAAAAGCAAGTTTGACCCATTTCCATTGCAAACTGAGAGCCCAAATTCGATCAATGACAAGAGAAGGAGGAGAAAGGCAAGTTCATGAAGAGAAAGGGCGCCGCATAGTGTTTTTCCCATGTCCATTACAAGGCCATATGAACCCTATGCTTCAACTAGCCACTCTTCTCCACTCCAAAGGCTTCTCCATCACCATAATTCACACACAGTTCAACTCTCCCAACCCTTCCAACTTTCCCAACTTCAGCTTTGAACCCATCTCGGATGGCATACAAGAGACCTCCACCAAGGACTTTATGGCCCTTCTTATAGCCCTTAACATCAGGTGTGAAGCGCCCTTTCGAGATTGCTTGGCTCGAATTTTATCGGAGAATAAGCGAGATTCGATCGTATGTATCATCTCGGATGCCATCATGCATTTCACACAAGCTGTTGCAAACCATTTGAAGCTCCCAAGAATCGTCTTACGACCTAGCCCGCCGTCTTGTTTCATTGCCTTCGCCAACTTCCCGCTTCTCCGGCAAAAGGGTTACCTTCCCATCAAAGGTGTGTATCAATCTCCTATACAGATCTCTCGTTGGTCTTTTCTTTGGTTTTGGATATCTTTTGATACACTTTTGAAATTATTTGCATTTGAGGCTATTAATATAGGGGGTGTAGTTGATGAGTTTGAAACTACAAGGTTATCACTATTTGTGTCAGATAGTTTAGGGGGTGTAACTGTATTTTTTCCTTATATTTTTGTTCCGAAGAAATAATCTCACTTATATATAGTGGTTATAATGATTCTATTACTTAACCTTAAGATGGTATAGTTAAACATGGGTGCAAAACAAATTTTACACCCATCTTTAAGACTACATAAAAATTGATGTAAAATTTGTTTTATGTTAGTAAAAAATGAACATAAAACAAATTTTACGTGCATTTTTAGATCGAAAGATACGGAACCCTAAGTGAAAATAGGCATAAAGTTTCTTTTATTCCCATTTTGGGTCGAATGAAAAGAGCTTTGCAAATAGATCAACTTAAAATAACCTTAGGGCAGTGATATTTCCACCAAAAATTGATGTAAAATTTGTTTTATGTTGTAAAAAATGAACATAAAACAAATTTTACGTGCATTTTTAGATCGAAAGATAGGGAACCTTAAGTGAAAATAGGCGTAAAGTTTCTTTTATTCCCATTTTGGGTCGAATGAAAAGAGCTTGCAAATAGATCAACTTAAAACAACCTTAGGGCAGTGATATTTCCACCCCCTCTGATGGCTATCCCCCCCCCACCCCCCCTCCCCTCCCTCTAACAGTTTTCGTTGACTTTTATGAAGGTGTGGAGAAGCAACCGTCCAAAAGCATAAAAGTGAACGAAAACTGTAAGAGAGTGGTGGGGGGGTGGGGGGGTGGGGGGGGGGGGGTTGGTGGTGGGGAATCACTCCCCTAACCTTATTTGCAAATACGACCTTATTTGAATGGTACACAAAAGACTCAAGAGTCAAGAGCCTTTAAGATGGAGTCAAAAGATACTCGGTGGTAATGGTCAGAAAACCTATCATCTCTGTCTGTTTGTCTGTTTGTTTTTTTTGTTTTCTATCACGCTTAGCTTGTACCACTAGCTTACTTCTATCTCTTCCTTATCTTTTCATAATGAAAAACAACAAGAACAGCAAATTTTCTGTTTTTTAGTGTAATGGTAAGCTGGGATTGAACCTCAAAGCTCAAGGCAGAAGAACAAAGCCTTGACCAATTTAAGCTAGAGGCTAAACTCTGAAGGCACGTTTGGCGACCATGAATTTTTTTTTCCGGGAATATTAGCTTATGCAATGGTGAGGGACCGGAGGAAAGGGATAGACACGAGTGGGACCGAGTGAGGAGAGGGTAAAAAAAGCCGAAAAACCATGGAAACAAAAAATTCCACCCAAAATGAGATTGGCTTTTTCTTTATTTTGTAGCCACTTCTTACCCTCTACTCGGAAGGTTGCTCCATTGTGACCAGGTGGTCACGGGTTCGAGTCACGGAAATAGCTTCTTTGCAGAGCAGGAGTAAGGTTGCGTACATCTAGCCCTCCCAGGCCTGCAATGGCGGGAGACTAGTGCACTGAGCTACCCTTTTTTTTTTTTCCTTACCCTCTACTCATTCGTGCCACTCTAAGCCTCTCCTCCCCGCCCACCCTACCCTCTCTCTCTCCCCACTTAGAGAAACTAATTTATCATGAAAAAATTTCACGATTGCCAGACATGGCCTAAATTAGTAAAATTTCCTTTTTCTTTTACATCAGCAAAAGGGGAATCTTTATTTAGGGAAAAGATATCAAAATTCCAGTGTTTTGATAAGATGCGCTGATCATCTTATCGTCCAGCATTTAAAGGACTGTCAGATGAATTTTACATTTCTCATAAAGCTCTTATAATATGTCCTTTAAATACTTAAGGACAACATGCTGCACACATCTTATAAAAACAATGGAGTGCTGCAATCATTTCCCTTTGTTTATAGAAATAAAACAATGCATAAGTAGCGTACCACCTCATTCTCTAACAATAGGGTGTGCCTACTTTGGCACATGGGGTCTCGCCCATAAGATAGCATAGACAAACAAAAGTCTTTACGCAAGCAAAGTTTCACTTTGATATGCATGCGTCAAGACTTCTGTCGTCCAAGTACACGATGGTCCACTTTAAAAAAAAGCAATGGTTCACTTTCAACTGGGAGTCTGGGACAACACATATGATTGCATGATTGGCATGACAGGCATGACTCTTAGGGCATGTTTGGCAACCATGAAAAAATAATTAAAAAATAATTCACAGAATATTGTTTACACAATGTGTGAGGGGTGAGAGGGCTGGTGAGTGGTAGGGATGGTAAACAAAGAAAGAAAAAGCCTCTGTTTAAAATAGGATTTTTGTTTACTCTCTCTCTCTCTCTCTCTCTCCGCCCTCTCTTACATTAGATAAATCCAGAATTTTTTTGGGAAATGATAAATGCGCTCCTTTTTATCACTTCGGACACCTAGTAATGAAAAGGGGCGCATTTATCATTTCCCTTTTCTTTTTTTCAGGGTACAAGCACTTAATTAGGCTTCAAGAGGTCTAAAGCAAGGACTACAAAAAACACCCAGAAGAAAAGAAAGAAAAAGAATAGAAACAAAAAGAAAAGGGAAATGATTTTTGCGCTCCAACGTTTTGATAAACATGCGCTCCAATTTTTGTCGTGTAGTATTTAAAGGGCTGTGAGAGGAATATTATGGTTCTCCAAAAGCTCTTAAAGCCCTTTAAATACTACACGACAAACATGTGGAGCGCATGTTTATCAAAACATCGAAGTGCTGAAATCATTTCCCAAAAAAACTTGTTGGCAATCACATTTAGTGTCTAATTGGATTATATCATTTTCAAGGTATGACCCATCTATATATGCTGGGCTCACTAGAAGATTAAGCTCAAACTTTCAATGACTGAATTATTAGTCCTACCTTTCAAAAGTAATTTCTTCTTACCAAGCAAAAGGATAAAACTTCTGGCTATAATTTCAGTTTCTTGCACTGCTGATCACATACACATCTATATATGCTGGGCTCACTAGAAGATTAAGCTCAAACTTTCAATGACTGAATCATTAGTCCTACCTTTCAAAAGTAATTTCTTCTTACCAAGCAAAAGGATAAAACTTCTGGCTATAATTTCAGTTTCTTGCACTGCTGATCACATACACATCAAAGACTTGTGAATTTTAACAATGGTGAATTCATATTCCTCATTACTTTTGCTTTCTTTGAGAAATAATGAGATGTGTTCATCAAGTTAATTTCCTGTCATCAATTCATATTTCACTATTTTTTCTTATCAGATCCTCAATCGAAAGTCCCAGTGTCCGAACTTCCGCCCCTCAGAGTCAAGGACATTCCGACGATAGACACGAAGAACTCCTCCGAAGAATTTGATCAATTGATACCTCATATGATCAGTGAAACACTGGCATCTTCAGGACTGATTTTGAACTCCTTAGACTACCTTGAGCGAACTTCATTAACACAAATTCAACAAGATTTTTCAATTCCAACTTTCCCAGTAGGCCCCCTACATAAATACTCACCTGGCTCCTCCAACAGCTTGTTAACACAAGACCCAAGCTGCATTGCCTGGCTAGATAACCAAGTGCATGGTTCAGTTATCTATGTGAGCTTTGGAAGCTTAGCAGACATGGAGAAACAAGAATTGGTAGAGACAGCATGGGGCTTAGCAAATAGTGACCAACCTTTTTTGTGGGTGATTCGACCCGGTTCAGTCGGGGGCTTGGACTGCGTCGAATTGCCTGAAGGGTTCGAAGAGAAGACAAGGGGGAGGGGTTGTGTGGTGAAGTGGGCACCACAACAAGAAGTGCTGGCCCACCCTGCAGTGGGAGGGTTCTGGACTCACTGTGGTTGGAATTCTACATTGGAGAGCATATGTGAAGGGGTCCCAATGCTTTGTTGGCCTTCTTTTGGAGACCAAAGGGTAAATGCAAGGTATCTGAGTCATGTTTGGAGGGTAGGACTTGAACTGGAGAATGGGTTGGAAAGAGGGGAGATAGAAAGGGCAATAAGAAGGTTGATGGTAGAGAAAGAAGGGGAGGAAATGAGGAAGAGGGTCAAGGTTCTGAAGGAAAATGCAGAGAGTTCTATAAGGAAAGGAGGTTCTTCCCAAGAGTCCTTAGAAAGATTGGTGGATTACATCTTGTCATTTTAAGTTTACCAGTCTCTTTGTCGTACTCTTTGATATCCTTGTTTTAATGCTGTTTATTTTCTTCTTATAGTGGGTGAACTCAGATAAGGCCTAGATGTAAGTCTCTGTAGTGACTGTGATTGTGGCCATTATTGTATTTTATTATAAGGGGTCTTTGGAAACAGGACTATGTTCTCTCACTAAAAACGATGGATCCCAAGATGAAAATGCGTCTACTCTAAGAGTTTATTGTTTGCAGAAAATGCCATTATCTCTATGGCCTATTTCGGGCCAGGTCAAGTTTAAAGAGACTGCAGTTTCTCACCGGGCCAATGCAATATTGAAGGAGGATGTCACGCCCCAACTCGAGAACACGGAATAGCACATGACAGCACTGCATCCCATGGGAACAAGTACCATAAGTATGCAAGGCTAAACTTGACTATGAATTTTGCATACTTCCAATTCTACAAATTACGTCATTTATAGTTCTCTAGAATTTACCTTCAATCTAAAATTCCCGAAATCGAATAAATAAGCCCACTAGTTTTTAATTTCAATAAAACTCTGAATCGTAAATGCATTTTACATTGCATGGCTAGATATACTAAGGGGCCGTTTGGATACGCGGATTTTAAAAACCAGGATTTTAGTTTGAAATCAGTGTAAAAGAGGGTTCATGATCAGGCTGCTATGTGCTGTCCTGGCAGCGTTTCTTGGATTTTAAGCAAGAAAATCAGGTTTTAAAAATCTCTCCTGCAACCTGAGATTTCTAAAACCAGAAAAATGGGAGGATCTTCTACTCTCTTGTTGAGGGAAAGAAGGGAGAAAAGTTACCTGGTTTCTCTTGTCTCTAACCCTCTTTTACACTGTTTTCAAACTAAAAACTTGGTTTCTAAAATCCGCGTATCCAAACGGCCCCTAAGTTTCAGAAAGATTAATTGAACAGAGTCTATTATAAAATCATCTAATCCTCACACTACTCAGTATCCCATGACATTTCACAATCAAGAATGATTCCTCGGTATCTGAAAACTAAAGGCTACTGTTTTTTTCATGATAGGGACTCTCGCAGAAAAGCATTTCATGACTGGCGGCTGTTGCATTAGAGATTGCATATATAACCACAGGCTTGTGTTTTTCATTCTTGTTCATATAGAAGGATTAATGATTCTAGATAGTAAACAGAAGTTTGACATCTAAACATTCATAAATAGTCATTTGGATATTGTTAATTGTGATCGGTAGAGTTATTGCAAAGTTGAAGTCTGAACAAGGGCAGAGGCACCCGGGGGGGTTCCATAATTACTCTTTGCCCCACTTCAATTTTTAATTTTCGTGAAAGGGGAGCAAATGTTATTCTGTCAATTGTTTTACCCTTAAGTCCAAAAGCAAATCTTGGGTTTTCAAAAATCGCAACTGTGCTATTTTTAGGATTTCGTTTACAAATCCTTGCTTTTTTGGTTTCTATCACGATTTTGATAATAGTGTGCCCTTCTTTGTGTTCCAATAAGTATATGTGCCTGAGTTTTTATCCAGTCGGCACATGAGGGAGAGTGGAAGGTTTTGGTCTGAGGCGGCCGTTCTTTTGTAAATTAGAGTGGGGTTGCAGCAGCAAGTATCTAGAGGTAGCTGGGAAGAGAAAGGAGGAGAAACTTAATTTAAGTGAATGCCTTAGTACAGGATCTGTGAGATTTTATCTTGCAAGAGAGAAAGAACGGGAGAGAATGTCATCTTGCTATATAGTATAGGATCAGTGAGATTTTATCCAGTCACTAGTTACTTGCTCGAGGAGACTCTGGTTCCTATTAGATTACAAATGCGATGCTGAGTTTTTATATGATGCCCGGCTGTCAAGTACCGTAAAAAAGGTACCGCCCTTGATATTTGATCGAACAGCAGCCCACTTTTTAAGAGGCTGCTGATGGAAAAAGTGGGCTGCTGTTCGATCAAATATCAAGGTTGGTACTTTTAAAGTACCACCTTGACGCTACTTCACGGTCAGGCACAGTATAATTCCTCATGCTATCAAGCTAAAATTTGAAATAGTCAAATCAAATCATATATGGTTGCCGTCATTAAGATTTCGAATAATGCATAATTTATTTTCATGCATTAAATTCATTCAACTGTCCCCTTTTTCTTCTATTCCCAAAAATGTTCTCTCCGCCAAAGTGCTATTTCCGATGCCTAATTGTTTATGTGCTATCAAAACAATGGTATTTAGATATGATAGATAATTATAAATCAACTTTATTTAAACCTGGAATTTATTTAGGAACCCAGGGAGGCACCTACAATTTCAATGATAAGAATAAACGATACAAGGGCATAAAAACCTTGCCTCTAATATACCCTTCATGATACAAGAAAAATATGTTAGAAAACCCCTTACCCCAAAAATTAAAAACATTACCTCGTGAATGAAGACAAAAGCTGTTTTCTTCATTCACAAGGTGGCTGGTCTGACTTGCGACAGACCAGCCGCCAAAAGCCTTTTGTGATGGACGCTAGCAATTCCCTTATTACATATATAAGAAGGGAAAAGTGTTTCTAGATGGTTGACTAGATAAATTTATCTAGTCGGTGGACTAGAAATAGGGTGGCCCATGTTGTTTGGGTGATGTAAACCACTCATTTGATAGGCCCTGCCATAGATAGGGTGTGCCAAAAAAATCATCTCCATAGGATCATCCTAACCCTTCGATTTGTGGAGGTTAAAATAAATGGGTATAAAACTCCACAAATCTGTCCATTTTTCACCTCCCCAAATCGAAGGGTTAGGATGATCATGTGGACCTTATTTTTTGGGAACACCCTATCTATGTCCTGATGTCAGGGCCTCTCAAATGAATGCTTTGGACCATCCAAATAATGTGGGCTCGCTGTGTTTCTGGCTGGCGGACTAGATAATGTCATCCAGTCGGCTGACCAGAAACACTTCCCCATATAAGAAATATATGGTTAATCTCAAATAGCTGCTCTAGTCTCCTTTGGTAGGGTGGCTCAATTCCAAAAGACTGAAATTATAGGCGCAAAACAGGCATCTTTGTGGAGAACAGCCGCCTTTTATGAATCAAATGAACAAGACAAAATATGCTAAAAAGTCAACCTATTTAGCTGTGCTCACATGCAAAAGCCAGCCACAAAATGGCTTTACGCGAAATTGGCTAGCAAATCCCTTATTATATAGTCTAACCTCTGTCTACAGTTGAAAAGCAAGTTCGACCCATTTCCATTGCAAACTCAACCCAACACAATGGCAAGTGAAGGAGGAGAAAGGCAAGCTCAGCAAGAGAAAGGGCGCCGCATAGTGTTTTTCCCATGCCCATTTCAAGGCCATATAAACCCTATGCTTCAACTAGCCACCCTTCTCCATTCCAAAGGCTTCTCCATCACCATAATTCACACACAGTTCAACTCTCCTAACCCTTCCAACTATCCCAACTTCAGCTTTGAACCCATCTCGGATGGCCTACAAGAGGCCTCCGCCAAGGACTTTATGGCCCTTCTTGTGGCCCTAAACATCAGGTGTGAAGCTCCCTTTCGAGATTGCTTGGTTCGAATTCTATCAGAGAATAAGCGAGATTCGATCGTATGTATCATCTCCGATGCAGCCATTCATTTCACACAATCTGTTGCAAACCATTTGAAGATCCCAAGAATCGTCTTACGAACTAGCCCGGCATCTTGTTTTGTTGCCTTCGCCAAGTTCCCACTTCTCCAGCAAAAGGGTTACCTTCCCATCAAAGGTGTGTAACAATCTCCTATACAGATATCTCTGTAGTGCTTTTTTTTTTTTTTTTTTTCCGTGTGTGTTTAAAGATATCTTTGGATAGCCTCTTGAAAATATTTGCATATAAGGCTATTAATCATCATTTGCAAATGTTGATTATATTTTTGCTGAGAAGAAATAACCTCAGTTTTATATAAGGTGATAATTATTCTAGGGAGCTGATATTTCCGCTCCACTTTTAGACCAATCCAATCCACTTGGAGTGGATTGGTCTAAAAGTGGAGCGGAAATATCAATTCGCCTATGTTTTGAATATTCACTCAAACTTGGAGTGGATTGGTCTAAAAGGAGAGCGGAAATATCAATTCCCCTATTCTAATACTTAACTTTAAGATGGTATAGTTAAACATGGGCGTAAAACAATTTTTACACCCATTTTAAAGTGAAAATAGCCGTAAAGTTTCTTTTACGCTCATTTTAGGTCGAAAGAAAAGGAGCTTGCAAATGGAGTCAACTTAAAATAACCTTATTTGCAAATACTACCTTATTTTAAGGGTATCCAAAAGACTTAAGAGCCTTTAAGGTGGAGTCAAAAGATACTCAGTGGTAATGGTCAGAAAACTTATCATCTTTGTCTGTTTGCTTTTTGTTTTCTATCATGGTTAGCTGTACCACTAGCTTACTTGTATCTCTTCCTTATATCTTTTTAAAAAAGGAAAAATGACGTGGCCACATCTCTCCCGATTGCAAGGGATAGAAACTTTCCCAAGACATAAAGTGGGTTTCCTTTTTTTTTTTTTTTTGTAGTCATGTTCCTGATACTTCCTTTCTTTATATTATTTATTTCCTTCTTGTGGTAGAATTATTTATAGGTTCCTTTTTTATATCTAGCTATTAGGTAGTTTGGGCAAAAAATATAAGGCATGTTGCCTTTTTCTTTGAATTTTAATGTAGTATATTCGAGTCATCTCTTGTAACTAGGGGTGGACATGGGTCGGGTCTAACCCGAAGAACCGAATCGAACCGGCCTATATGGTTCGGTTCGGGTCTAGTCTTTGATGGTTCGGTTCCGGTTCCAAATTTTGGGAACCGACATTAGCCGGTTCGGTTCTGGGTTTGGAGTCTTGGAACCGATAACCGAACCGAACCGGTTCACATATATATTAAATTATAAATATTAAAAAAAAAGCAAATATGAAAGCGCAGTGATATTCCCTATATTCCCTCCCCGACGAATAAAATCACCCCTTCACTCTTAACATCCCATAGATCTACTCCAATGCCTATTGTCAGATTGTGATAATGCTTACTGCTTAGGTCCTAACCTTTATTAAAAATAATTATTATTCCTGTTTGTAGAAGAATTAAGGCTAGCTTATCTATGTGTGCTAGTGCTACTATGTTTTGGGAGATTCCATTGAAATTGTAGTCACTAAACAAAAAAAAAAAAAGAGGAAAAAAATGGGTAAACCCAGAACCGAACCAAACCGAACAAATATTGTTCGGTTCCGGTTCGGTTCGGTTCCGTGGAACCATGGTCCAGTTCCGGTTCCGGTTCCCAAATTTGGGAACCGACAAGGATCGGTTCGGCTCTGGGTTTGGGGCAGAACCGAACCGACCCGACCCATGTCCACCCCTACTTATACCATCCGTGAATGCAATAGCGATTTTACTTTTTGGCTGAAAATTAAAGGGAAGTTTTCTTCTTGTGTTATTTTGTTCTTCTTGGATTCGACGAAAGCCCTTCGTGGATTCGAAGGTTTGCCCGATCGGAGGTCGACCACAATCAATCCCCGACTCGTTCTTCGCGCTTTCGGCTACGCAAGGTGGTATCAAAGCCATGCTACTTTCCATGGCTTCCCACGGAGAATGAGAAAATCAATCGACTGTGGCGGTAGAGATGTTCAATGTTCTACAAGCTATTGTTAATCAAATGGCGGAACAATTGACACGGTTGAATCCTATTGAGCGCGCGCTACCCTAAATCGACGACGGAGATTGGCAACGGGATGCTCACGCTCTAAATCGAGTTCAACGTCCCCGCACAAGAGATACGTATTTCCTGACGATGATTACTCTAGCGAGGAGAAATTCGAGGAAATCATCCATCCGAGGCATGCGCGTGGTCGGGTTCCGCAAACCATGGCCCGTGATCGTGAATACTGTATTAAGATGGATTTGCCCGAATTTAATGGCCAACTCCACATCGAAGAATTTCTTGATTGGCTTGCGGCGGTCGAGAGATTTTTCAACTACATGGAAGTTTCCGAGGAGAAAAAGACAAAACGTGTGGTCATCAAACTTAAGGGAGCCGCTTCGACAAGGTGGGAGCACCTACAACTCTCACATACAAGGATGGGAAAGCGACCAATCTGGATGTAGGCACGGATGCGTCAAATCCTTCGCGAGAGATTTCTTCCCATTGATTATGATCAGGTACTCTTTCAGCAGTACCAAAATTGTCGCCAAGGTAGTAGATCAGTTCGAGATTATATGGAAGAGTTCTATCGGTTATCGTCCAGAAACGATATTTAGAGACTGAGACACAACGAGTGGCACGCTACAAAGGCAGTCTTCATCAGTTAATCTATGATCAAATTGCTTCCCACCCGATTTGGATGTTGTCTGAGGCAGTAAAGATGGCGGAACAAGTTGAGACCATGCTCAACCGTTCGTCCCAAAGAGATTTTTATGAGAGTCAAGCCGTGGTAGAGACACCGCAAACGACGATTTCTATGGCGAAAGAAAATGCGGTTTTGAATCTTCCTGTTGGGATAAACAAGTCTACCAAAGCACTCCCGACACGAGGAAGAGGACGTGAAAATATTTCATCTACTTCGGCAACAACCCAAATTTCACGGCGAGATCCGTATGAGTCACAGTTTGAGCAGCGGATCATATGCTACAAGTGCAACCAAGTGGGTCACAAATCCAATCAGTGTCCCCAAGGTGACTGGCGTATGACAAATCTAGTTGTTGGTGAAGAACATGAAGAAACTGAAGAAGAGGGACAAGATACAAAAGATCCCATTCCTACTTCTTGAGCTCCCGGACGATTATTGGTGATACATCATGCTATGTGCACATCAAAAGTAGAGGAGTACGTCTACAAAACGCAACAATATCTTCAGATGCAAGTGTATGGTCAAATAAAGGGTTTGCAACGTCATCATTGATGGAGGTAGCATGGAGAATTACGTGTCAAAGGACATGGTGAAGAAACTGAAGTTAAAGACAGAGAAGCATCCTATTCCCTATAAGCTCGGTTGGATTTCCAAGGGTAACGAGAAAAGGTAACCGAACGTTGTCATATTCCTTTTAAAATTGGTGTTTTTAAAGATGAAGTTCTTTGTGATGTTATCAATATGGATACTTGCCATCTTTTAAATGGGGAGACCTTGGCAATTTGACAAGGATTCCACTCATAAGGGAAGAGAGAATGTCTTCATTGTTCACCATGACAATAAGAGTTATGGGCTTCAACCTTTGGCGGATGAAAAAGACCTTAAAGCTTTTCAAGTGGAGGGGCAATCATGTTTGACAGTAAAAGAATCTTTTGTCAAATCTAAGAACAAGAAGCTGATACGTAAAGGTGACAAAAATAGGGACTGATTGAGGAGAGTATAAGAAAAGCCTGAAAAACAAGGAGACATAAAACTCCAGCCAAAATGAGATTGAATTTTTCCTCGTTTTTAGCCATTTCTTACCCTCTACTCATTCGTGCCCCTCAAGCCACTCCTCCTCCCGCCCACCCTAGACCATTTTTCCTCGTTTTTAGCCATTTCTTACACTCTACTCATTCGTGCCCCTCAAGCCACTCCTCCTCCCGCCCACCCTAGACCCTACGCTCTTTCCCGAGACTTAGAGAAACTAATTTATCATGAAAAAAATTTCATGGTTACCACGTCTTATTTTACATCGGCAAAAGGGGAATCTATGTTTATAGAAATAAAACAATGCATTAGTAAGGTATGACCTCATTCTATTACAATGGGGTGTGCCTACTTTGGCATAGTGGGTCTCGCCCATAATTTATCTGAACCGTCCATTTGCTAAGCCTTGTTTGGAACTTCTATGGTCCAACAAATCATGCCAATCATTTCACCCAAATGTCAAATAATGTGCATTTTTTTGTCGTGTTCATGGACAACAAAAGTCTTTATGCAAGCAATGGTTCACTTTCATGCATACATAAAGAATTTTGCTGTCCAAGTACACAATGGTCCACTTAGGAAGGGGTGAGAGGGCTGGTGAGGGGGTGGGGACATAGGGCTGTGAAACAAAGAAAAAAAATTTCCCTGTTTAACAATATAGGATTTCTCTCTCTCTCTCTCTGCCCCCTCTTACATTAGATAAACAAATATTCCACGAATATTTTTCAAGGTAGCCAAATAAGCACTTAGGCTTCAAGAGATCCAAAGTAAGAGGACTATCATAGTGGGCCTCCAGCCTCGCACTCCACTAAAACATAGGGAAGAAAAAAAGAATGTGTTACCATACTTGGTCAATGCACTCACTTTCTTTGCTCCAAGACTTTTCACTTTGGACCAGTTTGGCTTGGAGATAAGACAGAACACATGCAGAATATTAGACCTGTCAGTTACAGCAAATGCCCTTTTAATTTTTCTTGTACAGAGTAAAATGTTGCTAGGCCTACTATTAATGTAAAACCAATACGATTCTGTCAGGGAAAATAATGGAAACAAATTCTATGAAAATAATATCCCATTAAAAACTCCAGGTGTAAGAAGGTTTCCAATTTTTCTTGAAAACAGGAAAAAATTTTGATTTTCAAAAAATAAAAAATCCATGGAAGAGAAAGGAAAAAAAAAAAAGAACAAAAAATTCTTGGCAATCACATTTAGTGGAAAAATCTCCTAAGATAAGGAAGTGTGTCTAATTAAATTTTATGATTTTTAAGGCATGACCCATCTATGATGGGCTCACTAGAAGATTAAGGTCAAACTTTCAATCACTGAATTATTATTTCTACCTTCATTCACTGAATTATTAATCCTGCCTTTCAATAGTAATTTCTTCTCACCGAGCAAAAGGAAACAAATGTTTCAGGCTACCATTTCAGTTTCTTGCACTCCTCATCACATACATTTCATAGAGTTGCGCATTTTAAGATTGGTGAATTCATAATCCTCATTATTTTTGGGTTCTTTGAGAAATAAGGAGATATTCTCATCAAATTTCCTGTCTTCAATTCATAATTCATGAGTTTTTCTTATCAGATCCTCAATCGAAAGTACCAGTGTCTGAACTTCCGCCCCTCAGAGTCAAGGACCTTCCAACAATCGAGACGAATAACTCCGATGATTTTGATCAATTGATACCTCTCATGATCAGTCAAACACTGGCGTCTTCGGGACTGATTTTGAACTCCTTAGACTGCCTTGAGCAAACTATATTAACAAAAATTCAACAAGAATTTTCAATTCAAACTTTCACAGTCGGCCCCCTACATAAATACTCATCTGGCTCCTCCAACAGCTTGTTAACACAAGACTCTACTTGCATTGCCTGGCTAGATAACCAAGTGCCTGGCTCAGTTATATATGTGAGCTTTGGAAGCATAGCAGACATGGAGAAACAAGAATTGGTGGAGACAGCATGGGGCTTAGCCAATAGTGACCAACCTTTTTTGTGGGTGATTAGACCCGACTCGATCCGCGGCTTGGACTGGGCCGAATTGCCCGAAGGGTTCGAAGAGAAGACAAGGGGAAGGGGTTGTGTGGTGAAGTGGGCACCCCAGCAAGAAGTGCTGGCCCACCCTTCAGTGGGAGGGTTCTGGACCCACTGTGGTTGGAATTCTACATTGGAGAGCATATGTGAAGGGGTCCCAATGCTTTGTTGGCCTTCTTTTGGAGACCAAAGGGTGAATGCTAGGTATGTGAGTCATGTTTGGAGGGTAGGACTTGAACTGGAGAATGGGTTGGAAAGAGGGGAGATAGAAAGGGCAATAAGAAGGTTGATGGTGGAGAAAGAAGGGGAGGAGATGAGGGAGAGGGTTAAGGTTCTGAAGGAAAATGTAGAGAGTTCTTTAAGGAAAGGAGGTTCTTCCCAAGAGTCGTTAGAAAGATTGGTAGATTACATCTTGTCATTTTAAGTTAACTCTCTTTGTATTACTCTTTGATATCCATGCTTTAAAGCTATCCTTGTTTTAATGCTGTTTCATTTTCTTCTAGTGGGTCAACTCAGTAAGACCTAGATGTCTACTTGCAGTGACTAAGATTGCTGCCATTATTGTATACATTTTATTATGAGGTGTATTTGGTGACAGGATTATGCTTTCTTACTAAAGAAGATGGATCAAAGTATCAAACAATGTAATTGCATCACCATTCAAAAAAAAAAAAAAACAATGTAAATGCATCGAGTTAATTTGCAGAAAATGCCATTATATCTGTGCCCTATTCCGAGGGCAGGACAAGTTTAAAGAGGCTGGAGTTTCTCACCGGCTGACACTCCATGGATTAAATACCATTAAGTATCCAAGGCTAAACTTGGCTGAGATTTTAACATACAACGAATTCAACAAATTACACCCTACAAGCAATTAGGGCTGGTTATTCGGTTATAACCGAACCGAAATAACCGAAATTTGATAACCGAAATAATTTTGGTTATCAAATTTCGGTAACCGAAACCGAACCGATAAAAAATTCGGTTATTTCAGTTAACCGAATAGTGTGAGAAAAAGTGGGAAAAAAACAAAATCTTGGTTTCGATCGGAGGGCTAGGATCATACAATCGAAATGATTTTTTGAGCATACCCTAATTAAGTTGTGATCAATCAAATGGACGGTTTTGATCATCCTGTGGAGAGCCCATATAGCACTTTTTTTTTTATAAAAAAAATGGTTTTTATCAAAATTTCAGTTATTTCGGTTAACCGAATTGTGTGAGAAAAAGAGGGAAAAATAACAAAATCTCGGTTTCGATCGGAGGGCTAGGATCATCCAATCGAAATGATTTTTTGAGCACATCCTAATTAAGTTGTGATCAATCAAATGGATGGTTTTGATCATCCTACGGAGTGCCCATATAGCACTTTTTAAAAAATAATAATAATGGTTTTTATCAAAATTTCAGTTATTTCGGTTAACCGAATTTTTTTTGAGATAACCGAAACCGAAACCGAATAATCGAATTTCCAAAAAAAAAGAAGCCTGAAACCGAACCGAAAAGGAAAAAAACCGAACCGAACCTACGGAATCAATTCGGTTCGGTTATAACCGAATAATGAACACCCCTACAAGCAATATGATTTTTCCCGGCTGTTGCACATTCGCCGGCAGTGCAAAATAGGTATACATTTTTGAAGGCGACGAGGTCCTAACCAACCGCCCCCCTCTCAAATAATAATAATAATAATAATAATAATAATAATAGTAATAATAATAACAACAATAATAAATAAATAATCACATGTTTTTACCAGTGGTCCCGACCGCCTTTGAAGATATATATATATATATATATATATATATATATATATATATATATATATATATACAGAGAGAGAGAGAGAGAGAGAGAGAGAGAGAGAGAGAGAGAGAGAGAGAGAAGTGTAGCTACACATACGTATGTGTAGCTAACTTAGCTATACCGACGCCTTAAAATACAGTGGGCCCCACATTGTTTCTGTGATGCAAACCATTCAAGGCGACGAGGTCCTAACCACCCCCTCCCCTCAAATAGTAATAATAACAATAATAGTAATAATAATAATAACAACACTAACAAATAAATAATCACATGTTTTTACTAGTGGTCCCGACCGCCATAGAAGATATATATATATATATATATATATATATATATATATATATATATATATATATAGAGAGAGAGAGAGAGAGAGAGAGAGAGAGAGAGAGAGAGAGAGAGAGAGAAGTGTAGCTACACATACATGTAGCTAACTTAGCTACACCGACGCCTTAAAATACAGTGGGCCCCACATTGTTTCTGTGATGCAAACCATTCATTTGATGGGCCCTCACATAGATGGGGTCTGCCCAAAAAATCAGCTCCATAGGATCATCCCAACCTACGATTTGTGGAGGCAAAAATGGACGTGTAAAAACCTTCACAAATCTGTCCATTTTTTCCTCCACAGTTTGAAGGGTTGGGATCATCTAATGGAGCTGATTTTTTGGGCACAACCTATCTATGTGAGGGCCTATCAAATGAATGGTTTGCATCACCGAAACAGTGTGGGGCCCACTGTATTTTAAGGCACTGGTGTAGCTTAGTTAGCTAGACGTATGTCACACACACACACACACACACACACATATATATATATATATATATATATATATATATATATATATATATAGACACACACACACACGACAGTTTGTTAATCGAAAAATTCAGGCATAATTAATTTGTGGTGGTCCTGACTGACCCCTACAGAGTATTACAAAGTATCATTCCTCAAAAATAAAAATAAAAATCACAAAGTGACAAATGAATGCTTTGGATCACCCAAACAATGTGGTCCATACTGTATTTTAAGCTAATGTGTAGATAACTTATCTACAATAGTGTGTAGAAACTCTCTCTCTCTCTCTCTCTCTCTCTCTCTATATATATATATATATATATATATATATATATATATAGAGAGGAAAGTGTTTCTAGTCCGGCCGACTAGAGATCATTCTCTAGTCCGCCACCCAAAAACACATGGGTCCCACATATTTGGGTGATCTAAAGCATTCATTTGATAGGCCTCATCATAGATAGGATGTCCACAAAAATTCAGCTTCATAGGATCTTCTTAACCCTTCGATTTGTGGAGTTAAAAAATGGACAGATTTGGGTGATGCAAAGCCATCCATTTTAAGCTCCACAAATCATAGGGGTTGGGATGATCCTATGAAGCTAATTTCTTGTGGACACCGTCTCTATGTCAGGGCCCATCAAATGAATGCTTTGCATCACCCAAATATGTGGGACCCATGTGTTTTTGGGTGGCAGACTAGAGAATGATCTCTAGTCGGCCGGACTAGAAACACTTCTCTCATATATATATATATATATATATATATATATATATATATATATATATATATATATATAGAGAGAGAGAGAGAGAGAGAGAGAGAGAGAGAGAGAGAGAGAGAGAGAGAATAGTGTTTCTGAGCTCTAGCTCAGATAGCTTATCTGAGCTAGAGCGTCAAAAATTCATGTGTGCCCATTTTTTGGGGTGATCCAAAGCATTCATTTAAAAGGCCCTATCATAGATATGGTGTGTACCAAAAATCAGGACCATATAATCATCCTACCCCTTCCATCTATCGAGGGAAAAATGGACAGATATTGTTTCTCCTCAAATCTGCCAAAATTTCCCTCCACAAATGGAAGGGTTAGGATGATCCAATGGAGCTGATTTTTTGTGGACACCCTATCCATGATAAGGGCTTCCAAATGAATGCTTTGGATCCCCCAACAATGTGGGCCCACACCTGTTTTTGAGCTTGAGCTCAGGTAAGCTTATTTGAGCTCTAGCTCAGAAACACTATTCACACATACACACACACACACACACATATATATATAGAAAACGGTTCCTACACATATGTGTAGATAAGTTATCTACACAGTAGCTTAAAATACAGTGGGGGCCACATTATTTGGGTGATCCAAACCATTCATTTTTAAGGCCCTCACATAGATAGGGTGTCCACAAAAAATCAGATCCATAGGATCATCCTAACTATTCGAACCGTGGAGGCAAAAAATAGACTAATTTGTGAAGGTTTAAAGACATCCATTTTAGGGTTGGGATGACCCTATGGATCTGATTTTTTGTAGACACCCTATCTATGTGAGGGCCTTTAAAATGGATGGCTTGGATCACCCAAACAATGTGGGCCCCCACTGTATTTTAAGCTAGTGTGTAGAGAACTCTCTACACATATGTGTAGGAACCGTTTTCTCATATATATATATATATATATATATATATATATATATATATATATATATATATAGAGAGAGAGAGAGAGAGAGAGAGAGAGAGAGAGAGAGAGAGAGAAAAGTGTAGCTACACATATGTGTAGCTAACTTAGCTACACCGACGACTTAAAATACAGTGGGCCCCACATTGTTTGGGTGATGCAAACCATTCATTTGATGGGCCCTCACATAGATAGGGTGTGCCCAAAATATCAGCTCCATAGGATCATCCCAACCCTACGATTTGTGGAGGCAAAAATGGACGTGTAAAAACCTTCACAAATCTGTCCATTTTTGCCTCCACCATAGAAGATACACATACACAGGCAGTTTGTTATTTACTACCAGTGACATATGGACAAAACAAAAAAAAGCAAACAAATTCCTGCATAAGTAATTAGTGGCGGTCCTGACCCCTACAGAGAGTAACTGGTCGTTTGACATGGTTTTAGAGCTAGGGATGCAACTTGAGTCGGGCTCAACCCGAACCCGACGAGTTCAACCCGATTTTGGCTCGGGTTGGGTTGGTATTTCTTTGGGTTGGGTTCGGAAAAGCCAACCCAATTTAATTTCGGGTTGGGTCAGGGTTGAGGCCTTGTCAACCCGACCCAAACCCAACCTTCGTTCTCTAATTTTATCTTAATTTTCTTTGGGTTATTGTATTTTTCTGTTTTGCCCAAGGTGAACCCGAACCAACCTGACCCGATTTTGGGTAGACGGGTTGCGTTAGGGTTGAGAGATTTAGAGGCAGGTTGGGTTAGGGTGTCCTCAACCCGAGGCTAGGGTTGGGTTGGGTTAGGGTTAAGGGAATGCTATCTCGGGCTGGATTAGGGTTGGCCTCAACCCAATCCAACCCGACCTGAGTTGCACCCCTAATCAGAGCCAAAGGTTTTGAGTTCAAATCTCATTGATAGCAAAAATCCACAAGGCACATGCAGTGGCCACTGCCCAAATAATCACTGCCCAAATAATCACAATAATCACTGCCCAAATAAAAAAAAACCACGCCCCGAGTAGTAGTAGTAGTAGTTACTATGCTAAGTGCAATTGAAGATTATCCTTCTTTTATAAATAGAGCTTGTTGTTGGGAATAAAGATCATCACACTTACATTGCCTTGAAATGGGCCTAGAAATTAGGGGTGCAACTTGCGTCGGGCAACCCGAACAGACCCGACGACCAGACCCAACCCGAGTTTTTAAGCTTTAAAAAATAAAAAATCATAAAAAATGTCGGATTTCACTCGGGTCAGGTTGCCAAACCCTGAACCCGAATTCGACCCAAACTCAACCCGGGTTGGGAAAAGTCATACCGGCCTTTTTAAGACGGGGATTGCCGGGGCGGAGCGTGACCAGAGCCATCCCCATCCCCGCCCTGTCTCCGCATCGGGGAGTTTTTTAACCCCTCGTCCCCGTCTCCGCTTAAATCGGGGAATCCCCGCCCCCACACGGGGTGGGACGGGGCGGATCCCCATTTTGGCGGGTTTAATTGCCAACTCTATTTTGAATTTAGTATCTCCTAGCATGTTACCTCTGTGATTTTACATCCTATTAGATTTCCTCATGAATTCGAGAATAGAAATCCTTGTGATTGAGAAATGCTGTTTATGAAAGTTTTGGCATGTGTTGTGACCACTCTTCCTTTGCGTTGATCTCTCTCTGCTTCTGAATATGTGAATTTCGGACATCTGACATGGGGAATATTATCGATCCCGCCAATGAGGGATAAACGCTGGCCTTTATTGATCCCGCCAACGGGGGATAAACATTGCCATTGTCGACAAGTATCAACGTGTCTATCAGAACCAAAGAGTTATGCAGAGTCGCCCTATCAAACTTTGAACTAAGTCTCCATTCTTCTGAACTGATAGAATTGTGAATTGTACATGTGAATCATTAAAATTCTGACATATGTTACCAAGTGAACCATTGATCGATAGGCCTGTGTACTAAAATCTTTGAACTCCGACATCTGTCTTCTTTGGAAAATCCTTCTTAAATATAGAAACTGGTTTCAAAATTGTGAATCATATTGAACTCTGAATATCTGCTTTACTGTCAATTGCTTACTTCCATTTCTTGACCTTCTTAACCAGAGTTTGTTTTATTACTTTATGGGCTTTCGTTCATGTGGTTAACAAAATTTCAGATTCTGAGAATTAAACCTTGTGGAGGCTTGTGGCGCGAGATTTGCAGCTGTTGGCTTAGTAGAGTCAGGACCTTTGATATTAATTTTAGTAGCATGAGTATTTTGGATTACAAGACAGCATTGTGGTGATATTTAATTTTACGTTCAGTTACAGATGGGTGAGAGTAGGACTTGGCATTATTGTGATTAATGTTTATTTGAAATAAAGGTTAGTACGTTGATCCAAATGCCTGACTTATCTTATGGATTTTGATATTGAAATTTGATATTGAAACCCTTGCGGGGTTCGCCTTGTAGTGCACCACACAGTGAAGGTCTCGTACTGGGCCGTGTGTACGGTTCGGGGTGCGACAATCAATCTACAAATATCGTAGCCAATAAAAGTTAAATTTTTTCATTATTTTGGTAGGTAATTAATCCTATTGAAAGAAAGATGAAGAAAATGAAAATACAACCACCCCAATAAACCAAACTCTTGATCAAGCTTTCATATATGACTTACTACTACTGATTCAGAGTTTTTGGATATATAATATATGTGGAGACAATTATAGGGCTTCTCACACTGTGAAAACCATCAGACCACACTAATGAAAGAGAGTATAGGCTAGTTGGCTTTAAACCGTCCCCGGTGACCGTTACGACGAAATGCTGCTTCTCGTTCAATGAATTGAAAGATGGAACACTAGGAGTCACAGTGATATTTAGTTGAGATGGCGCATGAACTGTTGCTTTGTATGTTGAATTCGCCAAACCAACATTAGTAACTATCCTCGAGAAATTGGCTTTGACAGAACTTCCAGACTCAACGTTAACAGCCATGGAAGGATAATTCAGATCCCTCACAGATAGAGTAGTACCAGTGGGACAACTGCTCATATCCTCAGAAATGAGCCTAACCTTCTGTGTAGGATAACCTTGGGCACATAGCATTTTAATGTAGTCATCTTCAACAGCCTCATAAACCAATCCGGGATCAAGAGCCTTTACTGGATCGATATTGCCAGCACCCTAGCCGAATTCAGCGGCTGCATCATTGCTAGAGTTCATTGGAGTAGCTGGAAAATGAAAAATAAAAGTGGGTTAACATACTTGTTTATATTCAATGAAAACATGATTTATTGTTAAAAAAACTATGGAAGTTCTAGAAGCTAATATAGTAAGATTATAAGGTTCTCTTTTCCTAGGAGTTTCCAAAAAAGAAATCTATTGGTTGTTCATAATCCGCACAGCTGCAATACCTTTGTAAGAATAACTTATGAGATGTTGAATAATAAGCCTAATTTTGGAATTATGGAGATGTGTGAATGGTTATTTTATAAAAAAGTTTTAAGAGAAAATTTTGAAATGGCACTCAGCCTTAAGTCACAGCAATGGGCCAGCCAGTGGTTTCCCATCAATTTAACAGACGTAACTAAGAAGCTTTTCACTTCCATATGATACAATTTTCACTTGTAGAAGCTGTAGTTAAAGCAAAAATTAACAGAATTGAGTACCAGTAGTCATTAGAGCAGACTTGATGGCTGAAGGTGACCAATCTGGGTGAAAAGTCTTTACATAAGCAGCTGCACCAGTAGCATGGGGGCATGCCATAGAAGTTCCTGATATTATGTTGAACTTCACAGATCACGTATCTTGTTCGAGTTGTGACACTTTTCCTAGTGGCGAGAATGCAGCTAAGATATCTACTCCTGGCGCACTTATATCTGGCTGCAATACATATTGAACAAGCACAACTCATGTGATTTCAAATCAACTAAAGAAGGTCATGATCAAAC
Source organism: Tasmannia lanceolata (assembly GCF_043159265.1). NCBI lineage: Eukaryota > Viridiplantae > Streptophyta > Magnoliopsida > Canellales > Winteraceae > Tasmannia > Tasmannia lanceolata. Next base: position 18,640,170 of record NW_027518683.1, read on the forward strand.
AGTTGTTAAGTCTCTTTAGAGTAGACGATCAATGTTAGTGATTACAATGGAGTCATTGTCTGAAAGAATCAAACCAAAAGATTGAATAAAAGAGTGATTTGTAGTACATGGATGGAAAGGAACACTCGGAATTTCGAGGAAACGTCTTCATCTTCACTTACGATAGCATGAAAGGTCAAATTCAGCCAGGCAAATTGGGCAGATCAAAATAGTGCCTTTTGGGGTTACTCTACGGATTGCATTTAAAGAATTGGAAGGCGATCATGGTGGGTTCTATAAGAAAGGAAATGAGGTTAACTATCGAGACCCCCTCCACCTAATGATGTAGGATAGGAAACAGAAATAGAAGAAATGGAATAAAAGAGAAGAAGAAGAGAATAGATGAGAAAAGAAGAGAAGAATAGAAGAAGAACAGGGGAAGCAGAGAGAAGAAGAATAAGCAGAGAAGACGAGACGAAATTAGTGAGAAGTAAAGAAGAATAGGAGAAGAGGAGAAGAGAGGGAAGAATAGGAGAAGAGATGGAGAAGAAAAGTGGGAAGAATAGAAATTTGAGGGAGAAGCTTTCAATCAATTCAATTATTCATCAAAGTTTTTTAAAAATTCCTAATACAATGAGGCCTATTTATAGGGCAAATAAATTCCATGGAAAATAAAGTCTTAACAACTAAAAACATGGAAATAAATATCCTAGAATCTAAATAACATGAAATAAATTCCTAAACTAAATAACATGAAAATATAAATCCTAATGGGCAAATATGCCACTTATTGGCCTATTATTTGCATCATTCTCCCCGCTTGAAAAGAACTCAACCTCGAGTTCTAGTCCTCCTGGATCAAATATGTATACGACCCAATCAAGCAGGAGTCGTAATCCTTCGAACTCTGGAATGCTGTGCAACGCTCATGATGACTGTGAATGTGGTATGGAAGAAATCATCCATGTGGAATCATAAAGACGCGAACCTCTCTTGACAATCAAATAAGCTGGGATGATGGCAACGTACTCCTCCTGCATCGGCATGATAGCAGTAGGTAGTATCAAGCTATGACCAGCCTCAATAACGATATCTCCTGTTGGTATCAAATCTGGCTCAATGGAATCAACAACAAAACCATCTGCTAAAGCTGTATCGGGCTCAGTGCTATCGTCGAGTGTGCTAAAATCCTTTGTCTGAATATCCACGACAGACTCAATACTGTCACCAGGCTCCTCTGTGTCAACACAAATCTCAAAAATCTACTCAATCGGCTCAAAGATGGTGCAATCTTCAACAATATACTCTAGAACATCCATCTCAAGTAATGGCTCGTCAAGCAAGGCACTCGCCCCTGAATCATGACGGTGCTCGATTAACTCTGGTAATGGAACAACCTCACATGGCTCTACCACAATATCTGCCTCGATTGTAGAAGTGGCAAGCCATCGCTCTAGATGCTCGTTAAGCGGTCCTGGGAAATCTCTGAATCATCATATTCGGTGACGTCAGCCTTAGCAATCACTGGACTCTCTAGCTCTATATCGGACATCTCTGACTCAGTATCTGCCATCATGGACTCAGTGTCTGACATAATCATGGGCTCAACCTCTATAATGATCTCATCCACAATATCATCTGTCGGACCAATAGCATCATCTGTGTCTCGCTTGTCATTAGTGTTAGCAAATTCCTTTGCTGCTTCAATTTCGGCCTCTCGTGCACGACGGGCTGCGATGTTTCGTTCAAGGCGAACAAAGGCTTCATTTTTGCGGCGGGCTGCGAATTCACGTTCGCGTACCAATTTCCTCTCATCCAAGGCACGCACTATCTTTTTCAAGATCGCCTGAAATTCAGCTTCTTGGGCAAGTCGTCGATCTTTGTTTATACACTGATCGCTCACGTTTCAATCTCCGCTGATAATGATATCCATAAATGTTCATAAATTCATAGCGAAATTCTTCCCATAGACGGAATCATGGCTTGCCTAAGTTACTGCGCTCTAGCACGAAGAATTGCCATTTTGACTTGGCATCTCTACAAACTAAATCCTTGACACAACGAGTGGTTATTTCATGATTATAACCATAGTACTGATGATATGCATCAAGTGCCTCGATCCATTCTAGAAATGTATCCTCGACATCTCTATAGGGATAGTGGTGTTCATCATAATCATATAGATATGGAACAAATGGTGGAGTCATAAGAATCGGTGTTGAAAACTGAAATCAGCCATCTGATTTGTCTGTCATGTCGAATGGAAGACTCTGCTTTTTCGTGGATCTTAGATCGGACTCCCAGATAGCTCAGATCAATGGTCGGACCAAAACGGATGGACGCCCAAAGTTGGTCGTTGTAGTGCTTGCACTCACTATTGACTACTGAAAGTGGGCTGAAAGGGGATCTTAATAGGGTGAGAAGTGGATGCAAAACAGTTGGAAGAAGGGACTGGATTAAGGTGTGGTCGGGTGCCTTTTGTGTGGAGACGGAAGGTTAAAACAAACCAGTTTTGGTGGCAGTTGAGGATAAAAGATTGCTGTTTTGGATGGGGTTTTAGGAAGGAGGTGGTGAGACGGTTACGTTAAGGTTCTGTTGAAAGTGTTTTGGGTTGTCTGCAATGAACAAAGAACCGAAACAAAAAGGGAAAAGTGGGTTTCAGTTTCAAGTACTGAATAACGATGGCGTGAAGGTGGTTGTTGATGGCGCACTTGAATCCGACCACTTCTTGACGATGTAATAGAGTAAGATGCTTGGATCTTTTAGCTCTAATACCAAATTTGATGTAGGATAGGAAAGAGAAATAGAAGAAAGGGAATAAAAGAGAAGAAGAAGAGAATAGATGAGAAAAGAAGAGAAGAATAGAAGAAGAATAGGGGAAGAAGAAGAGAGAAGAAGAATAAGTAGAGAAGAAGAGACGAAATTAAGGAGAAGTAGAAGAAGAAGAGGAGAAGAGAGGGAAGAATAGGAGAAGAGAAGGAGAAGAAGAGTGGGAAGAATAGAAATCTGGGGGTGAAGCTCTCAATCAATTCAATTAATCATCAAAGTCGTAACAACTAAAAACATGGAAATAAATATCCTAGAATCTAAATAACATGAAATAAATTCCTAAACTAAATAACATGAAAATATAAATCCTAATGGGCAAATATGCCACTTATTGGCCTATTATCTGCATCACCTAAAGTTTTCAAGCTCAATGTGGATGGTTACTCCCTTCGCAACCTCGGAAAAGCGGGATTCAGAGGAGCATTTAGAGTTAGTGTTAGAATATGTGGGATCCAATGGTTTGATTGGGTTAAGATCTCACCGTTGGATCATCTTGGAGGTAGATTGCGTAAGTTGTCTAAATGAGGCAACTAGATAAATTAGGCAAGTGGATTAGGAGAGGCAAGAAAGATAGATTAGGAAAGTAGATTTGATTAGGATTATTTCCTTCTATAATTAGCTTAATTTCATTCCATGTAAGTGCTCTATATAAGCACACATTCATCTTCTTGTAAATGTATCCAAAAGTTTAGTGAAATCTCCTAAATTTATCATGGTATCAGAGAAAGCCGATCCGACCACGCATTGAAGACAACCACAAAAGCTCTCCTCTCTGGTGTATGGCTAGCCGTACACCTGGCCTTTTGCTGCAAGTCCTACCATCTACTTCATGTGTTCCTCGTTGCATTCTTTTTTTTCAACGCTTGTCTTCTTTCTTATCCCTTATTGCTGTTTATGCACCCAAGGAACTGTATTGGAATCTGATAGAATTCCCAATCCTTAAGAAGAAAATAAAGGAGAAAACAAGATTAATAACTCGCCTAAATTCGAGAGAAGGCGAAAACTCTCCAAAGTTTCATTTAACGCAACTGTCTTCCTCTACAAGTAATAGAAGATTATTATTTAATAGCAAAATGGCTAAAAACTAGCCTACCGGTTTTCCATTTAGAAAACAAATACTTAACAGTCTTCTCTGTGGCCAATTTCCAACCTTATTGGCAAGTAGCGTAACCCAAGGCGAACACTCGTTCGCAGGACTCACAGGTCCTAAAGCGCGCAATATCACAATATCAATAGCCAGATGACTCCCTACTGGCCGCCCGAGATCAACCTTACGGGCAAATAAACTCGACCGGTCTACGTGATCACGTCCAGTGTACTCACCCACTGGCAGGTTGGGCACTAGATCCCCACCAGAGATCAACCTTATTGGCGAAATCCATTCCATACTAAGACTGTATACAAATATAGAGAGAAGCAATTTAATGTTTGCAATACCGTGCCATAAATTTTGTAGACGTTTCAAACCATGGGTGGCTCCCCCATTCAAATCCATTGAAACCATGTCATAAATAGAATGCTTTTCAATAGTGTTTCATGTTAGTCACAAAGCTCTTTTTTTGTATAAATAAGAAAGCATGTTAAGACTAAAGCATTTCATGGATAATGACAATTCAACCATTTAGTATGACATGCTAAAAGATATCAGTGAGAAACTTTTCCAAAACAAGTTCCATATAATGGACTGTAATAAAAGCTTGCAACAAATCTAAGTATATGAAATATACGTAATACACTGACATAGGGTAGGATCACCTACTTTAAGCGTAATCTCCAGAAATTTCCTTTTGAAAGGTTGAGGCCAAGACCCAAGAGTAGATCCTTCTAAACAGTAGAGAGATGAGAAATAGTGTAAATTCTACAATCCTTTGTCTGCAGACATAACTCCTAGCCCGAGAAATATGGACAAAAGATGGTTATGGATCCTTGAAAACAAATGGGGCAGTGGGTATCTTCAACGCTAGACTCTTGACATGATCTACTTGGCAACAAAGGGCAACAAATAAAACAGTTGTTCTAGGCTTAACACATGAAGTAAGGGAAATGATTTTAAGGGACAATTTGATCTTTCAGGGGAGGTTTAGGTAGCTAAGGCATTTGATGGCTCAAACTCTATGCTGGATTTTGCGGAAGAACATGCAATGAAGACCCATAGGACTTCGATCCGAGAAGCAACAACAAAATGAACCTACAACAGCCCATGCACTCCCCCTTTTTTTTTGTGTTAAAAGAAGCCCAATAGTCAAAGCCAATTCCCACAAGAGAAATAATCTTCACATGATCAACGAACTGCCCTTGATCAAGGAGGCTCACAGTAGAGACTCGACTGAAAAATTAATTAATCATCAAGAATAGGTGATTCCATCAAGATATTCATCTCATATGATTAGGAAGAACTCCCTTCTACATCTAAATTCAAAACTAAAAGAAACAGTACCTCAAGCAATTTTTGGATGAGTTTTATGATCTTCAAAGGAAGTAATCCATTAGCCCTTTAATGAGATGACCACCCCACAACTTCAATCGTTCACGAGCATTTGATGTCTTCAAGAGATCTAGTGTAAACAATGTGAAAATGGATGAATGAATTCTCTCAATGTGTTTCGAAAAGCAAACTCTGCCTTCCTAATCTCTTAATACATATATAGAGGAATAGATTAATGTTACAATTGTTACCGAATGAGAAAGAATCTTGGCACTCCAAATTGGTAGGTTGTAATTGTATTGCCATGGGTAAATGGGTCAATGAAGGAAACTTGCCTATGACCGACCATTCCAACTTTAATTTCTAGATATATCAGCCCAAAAATCCTAAATGGAAGTTACTTCCAACAAGGGATAGAGAGGTGAAAGATTACTAAAAAAAATGGAATCTCATCCCACATGAAAATAGTAACATGCCACTCCAATTAGTCTAGAATCTTCTCCTTTCTAATTTGCCCAAATGCCCAATTGATTCTTACTGGAATTAGTCCAATTTGTGGTTCACATGCCCTTTTTATAAGGAAAACATCCAAAAGAAAGTTGACCGACCCACATATAAATAGTAACTTTGCTTTCCCAAACATAGTCTTACTATGTAAATCATGTTCCACTTCTTATATTGGATACAAATCCAAAGAAAACTAGGCTTCTTATAATAGACCCAGTCTCATTCGATCCCTCCGCAACTATCTGCAATCCAAATTAGAAATCGCCCCTTAATAAAATAAAATACCACCATAGCAATAATTTAGAAATAAGATGTGCTATTTGACTCTAATCTCAACCATCCAAACATTCATATTACTCATCTATTTAACTAATGTTAACACCCATTTCAAGTAGTTCAAGCATTGGGGTTGGGTGTTACATGAGATTTCTAAAACCAGGAAAATGGAAGGATCTTCTACTCTCGATGATGGAAAGAAGGGAGAGAAGTAAACCTGGTTTCTCTTGTCTCTAACCCTCTTTTACACTGTTTTCAAACTAAAAACCTGGTTTCTAAAATCCGCGTATCCAAACGGCCCCTAAGTTTCAGAAAGATTAATTGAACAGAGTCTATTATAAAATATGAAATCATCTAATCCCCACAATACTCAGTATCCCATGACATTGCACAATCAAGAATAATTCCTCGGTATCTGAAAACTAAAGGCTACTGTTTTTTTCATGATAGGGAATTTTGCAGAAAAGCATTTCACGACTGGCGGCTGTTGCATTAGAGATTGCATATATAACCACAGGCTTGTGTTTTTCTTTCTTGTTCATGTAGAAGGATTAATGATTCTAGATAGTAAACAGAAGTTTGACATCTTAACATTCATAAATGGTCATTTGGATAATGTTAATTGTGATCGGTAGAGTTATTGCAAAGTTGAAGTCTGAACAAGGGCAGAGGCACCCGGGGGGTTCCATAATTACTCTTTGCCCCACTTCAATTTTTAATTTTCGTGAAAGGGGAGCAAATGTTATTCTGTCAATTGTTTTACCCTTTAAGTCCAAAAGCAAATCTTGGGTTTTCAAAAATCGCAACTATGCTATTTTTAGGATTTCGTTTACAAATCCTTGCTTTTTTGGTTTCTATCACGATTTTGAAAATAGTGTGCCCTTCTGTGTTCCAATAAGTATATGTGCCTGAGTTTTTATCCAGTCGGCACATGAGGGAGAGTGGAAGGTTTTGGTCTGAGGCGGCCGTTCTTTTGTAAATGAGAGTGGGGTTGCAGCAGCAAGTTTCTAGAGGTAGCTGGGAAGAGAAAGGAGGAGAAACTTAATTTAAGTGAATGCCTTAGTACAGGATCTGTGAGATTTTATCTTGCAATATGAGAGAGAAAGAACGGCAGAGAATGTCATCTTGCTGTATAGTATAGGATCAGTGAGATTTTATCCAGTCACTAGTTACTTGCTCGAGGTGACTCTGGTTAGCTATTAGATTACAAATGCCATGCTGAGTTTTTATATGATGCTCTACTGTCAAGTACCGTAAAAAAGGTAGCGCCCTTGATATTTGATCCAACAGCAGCCCACTTTTTAAGAGGCTGCTGTTTGATTAAATATCAAGGGACCTTGACGCTACTTCACGGTCAGGCACCATATAATTCCTCATGCTATCAAGCTAAAATTTGAAATAGTCAAATCAAATCACATATGGATGCTGTCATTAATGCATAATTTATTTTCATTCATTAAATTCATTCAACTGTGCCCTTTTTCTTCTATTCCAAAAAATTGTCTCTCCGCCAAAGTGCTATTTCGATGCCTAATTGTTTATGTGCTATCAAAACAATGGTATTTAGATATGATAGATAATTATAAATCAGCTTTATTTAAACCTGGAATTAATTTAGGAAACCAGGGAGGCGCCTACAATTTTAATGATAAGAATAAAAGATACAAGGGCATAAAAACCTTGCCTCTAATATACCCTTCATGATACAAGAAAAATATGTTAGAAAACCCCCTTACCCCAAAAATTAAAAGCATTACCTCGTGAATGAAGACAAAAGCTGTTTTCTTCATTCACATGGTGGCTGGTATGACTTGCAGACCAGCCGTGAAAAGCCTTTTGTGATGGACGCTAGCAATTCCCTTATTACATATATAAGAAGGGAAAAGTGTTTCTAGATGGCCGACTAGATAAATTTATCTAGTCTGTTTATCTAGTCGGTGGACTAGAAATAGGATGGCCCACGTTGTTTGGGTGATGTAAACCACTCATTTGATAGGCCTTGCCATAGATAGGGTGTGCCAAAAAAATCATCTCCATAGGATCATCCTAACCCTTCAATTTGTAGAGGTTAAAATGAATGGGTATAAAACTCCACAAATCTGTCCATTTTTCACCTCCCCAAATCGGAGGGTTAGGATGATCCTGTGGACCTGATTTTTTGGGCACACCCTATCTATGTCCCTATGTCAGGGCCTCTCAAATGAATGCTTTGGACCATCCAAACAATGTGGGCTCGCTGTGTTTCTGGTCGGCGGACTAGATAATGTCATCTAGTCGGCTGACTAGAAACACTTTCCCATAAAAGATATATATGGGTAATCTCAAATAGCTCCTCTAGTCTCCTTTGGTAGGCTGGCTTAATTCCAAAAGACCGAAATTATAGGCGCAAAACAGGCATCTTTGTGGAGAATAGCCGCCTTATATTAATCAAATGAACAAGACAAACTATGCTAAAAAGTCAACCTATTTAGCTGTTCTCACATGCAAAAGCCAGCCACAAAATGGCTTTACGTGAAAATGGCTAGCAAATCCCTAATTATATATAGTCTAACCTCTGTCTACAGTTGAAAAGCAAGTTCGACCCATTTCCATTGCAAACTCAACCCAACACAATGGCAAGTGAAGGAGGAGAAAGGCAAGCTCAGCAAGAGAAAGGGCGCCGCATAGTGTTTTTCCCATGCCCATTACAAGGCCATATAAACCCTATGCTTCAACTAGCCACCCTTCTCCATTCCAAAGGCTTCTCCATCACCGTAATTCACACACAGTTCAACTCTCCTAACCCTTCCAACTATCCCAACTTCAGCTTTGAACCCATCTCGGATGGCCTACAAGAGGCCTCCGCCAAGGACTTTATGGCCCTTTTTGTGGCCCTAAACATCAGGTGTGAAGCTCCCTTTCGAGATTGCTTGGTTCGAATTCTATCAGAGAATAAGCGAGATTCGATCGTATGTATCATCTCCGATGCATCCTTTCATTTCACACAATCTGTTGCAAACCATTTGAAGCTCCCAAGAATTGTCTTACGAACTAGCCCGGCATCTTGTTTTGTTGCCTTCGCCAAGTTCCCACTTCTCCAGCAAAAGGGTTACCTTCCCATCAAAGGTGTGTATCAATCTCCTATACAGATATCTCTGTAGTGCTTTTTTTTTTTTTTTTTTTTTTTTTTCCGTGTGTGTTTAAAGATATCTTTGGATAACCTCTTGAAAATATTTGCATATAAGGCTATTAATCATCATTTGCAAATGTTGATTATATTTTTGCTGAGAAGAAACCTCAGTTTTATGTAAGGTGATAATTATTCTAGGGAGCTGATATTTCCGCTCCACTTTTAGACCAATCCACTCCACTTGGTGTGGATTGGTCTAAAAGTGGAGCGGAAATATCAATTCCCCTCTGTTTTGGATATTTCCGCTCTCCTTTTAGACCAATCCACTCCAAGTTGGAGTGGATTGGTCTAGAAGGGGAGCGGAAATATCAATTCCCCTATTCTATTACTTAACTTTAAGATGGTATAGTTAAACATGGGCGTAAAACAATTTTTACACCCATCTAAAAGTGAAAATAGCTGTAAAGTTTCTTTTACGCTCATTTTAGGTCGAAAGAAAAGGAGCTTGCAAATGGAGTCAACTTAAAATAACATTATTTGCAAATACTACCTTATTTTAAGGGTATCCAAAAGACTTAAGAGCCTTTAAGGTGGAGTCAAAAGATACTCAGTGGTAATGGTCAGAAAACTTATCATCTTTGTCTGTTTGCCTTTTGTTTTCTATCATGGTTAGCTTGTACCACTAGCTTACTTGTATCTCTTCCTTATATCTTTTTAAAAAAGGAAAAATGACGTGGCCACATCTCTCCCGATTGCAAGGGATAGAAACACTCCCAAGACATAAAGTGGGTTTCCTTTTTTTTTTTTGTAGTCATGTTCCTGATACTTCCTTTCTTTATATTATTTATTTCCTTCTTGTGGTAGGATTATTTATAGGTTCCTTTTTTATATCTAGCTATTAGGTAGTTTGGGCAAATAATATAAGGCATGTTGCCTTTTTGTTTGAATTTTAATGTAGTATGTACGAGTCATCTCTTATAACTAGGGGTGGACATGGGTCGGGTCTAACCCGAAGAACAGAACCGAACCGGCCTATATGGTTCGGTTCGGGTCTAGTCTTTGATGGTTCGGTTCCGGTTCCAAATTTTGGGAACCGACATTAGCCGGTTTGGTTCTGGGTTTGGAGTCTTGGAACCGAGAACCGAACTGAACCGGTTCACATATATATTAAATTATAAATATTAAAAAAAAAGCAAATATGAAAGCGCAGTGATATTCCCTATATTCCCTCCCCGACGAATAAAATCAACCCTTCACTCTTAACATCCCATATATCTACTCCAATGCCTATTGCTAGATTGTGATAATGCTTACTGCTTAGGTCCTAACCTTTATTAAAAATAATTATTATTCCTGTTTGTAGAAGAATTAAGGCTAGCTTATCTATGTGTGCTATAATGCTACTATGTTTTGGGAGATTCCATTGAAATTGTAGTCACTGAACAAAAAAAAAAAAAAAAAAAGGAAAAAAATGGGTAAACCCAGAACCGAACCAAACCGAACAAATATTGTTCGGTTCCGGTTCGGTTCGGTTCTGGGTTTGGGGCAGAACCGAACCGACCCGACCCATGTCCACCCCTACTTATACCATCTGTGAATGCAATAGCGATTTTACTTTTTGGCTGAAAATTAAAGAAAGGGAAGTTTTCTTCTTGTGTTATTTTGTTCTTCTTGGATTCGACGAACGCCCTTTGTGGATTCGAAGGTGTGCCCGATCGGAGGTCGACCACAATCAATCCCCGACTCGTTCTTCGCGCTTCCGGCTACGCAAGGTGGTATCAAAGCCTTGCTACTTTCCATGGCTTCTCACGGAGAATGAGAAAATCAATCGACCGTGACGGTAGAGATGTTCAATGTTCTACAAGCTATTGTTAATCAAATGACGGAACAATTGGCACGGTTGAATCCTATTGAGCGCGAGCAACCCTAAATCGACGACGATGATCGGCAATGGGACGCTCAAGCTCTAAATCGAGTTCAACGTCCCCGCACAAGAGATACGTATTTTCTGACGATGATTACTCTAGCGAGGAGAAATTCGAAGAAATCATCCATCCGAGGCATGCTCGTGGTCGCGTTCGGCAAACCATGGCCCATGATCGTGAATAACGTATTAAGGTGGATTTGCTCGAATTTAATGGTCAACTCCACATCGAAGATTTTCTTGATTGGCTTTTGTAGACACCCCATTTTGACCGAACCCTTTTACGCTTTGTTTTAAATAATTACCCTAATAAACTAGTGTTCTGAGGTCCCAAATTGTGCCCTAGGTTAGCTTAGGGTCCCACCGGGCTCCCTGTAAAATTTTGTCTAGATCCGTGCGCGTTTGCCTAGCAAACAAGCTAAGAAAGTGTCGTGGTGCAGGTTAAGAAAGGTGGCGATTTAGCCAGAAAAGGGGTTGTGCTGAAATCTGGAAATCCAGTTCAAATTTGCCATTGTGGGCTGTCCAGGAGGATATGTGGGTTCACAGATTAGTGTACAGCATAATTTAGGAGTGCATTATCCAGGAGCTGGGCAATTTTGTAAATAAGAAAGATTCCTTTCTTCTTTTTCAAGTAATAATTAGAATCTAATCTAGCTTAAGGGAGGTTAAGGACTATGATTAGTTAGGAGGGCATCTTAGGAAGCTTCATAGGTGGTTAAAAAGCCTTAAATCCCCACCATTGAATATAAAGGGGATTTGAAGGGTGGAGATCAAGCTTCTAAGGAGATATTTTCCATAATGTTTTCCCCCTTGCTATTGCCCAAGACCACATTTGTCTTGAAAAATGGTAGTGATAAATACTCCATAAGGGTTGTCCGAGGCAATGAAAGGGGAGCCGAATATATCATTTAACCTTGGGTATGTTTTACCTGGCCGGCCCCTCCTTGTGCAAAGAATCAGTTATATATACACTCGAATGGGCTGTCCTGGAGGAAATTGGGGGGGAGGGGGGGTCGGATTTATCACTTCCCTTGCCTTACAAAAGCCGATCGAGCTAGGTTTTTTAAGGGGAGGCTGGTTATTTTTAAACCAGAGAGAGAGAGAGGAAGACAGAGAGACTCCCTAAGATCCAAAACCATTTACCTCCACCACCACCTTCCTCTTCTTCTTCTCTTTTTTTTTCTCTTTTCTTCTTCTCCACTCTTCCATCGGCCATCACCTTTTCATTTTTTCTAAACCCAAAACCCCAATCGCTCCGTCCATCTTCTCCGGGCACCTCACCGGAATCCAGCCAAGCATCCATTGAATCCGACCCCCACCACCATTTTCCCCCAAACCTATCTTCTTCCCTTCCCACTATTTCAACCATCACATCCATTACTTCTCATTTAGGATCTTAGAACCCATCACAGAGAGAAATCCGAGAGAGAAACCCACCTCTCCAGCCCTACTTGTGGCCGGAATCCGATCCACGGCCTCCCCATCACCACTGGTTGGCATCACCATCCTCTTATTCTTCTTCTTCTTCTTAATCTTCTTCTTCTCCTTCTATCCTTTTTCTTCCCAAAGTCCATTTCACCCAAACCCCACAGCCACCTCTCCTTCAACCCCAACTCCGGTCACCCTCTCCGTTCATCCCGCTGGAATCCGGCATCCACAATCCGGCCATCCCATTTCCTTCAGCCACTCCTTCCGTCTTCTTCTTCTTCTTCTTCTTTTATTCTTTTCTTCCCAAAAACCCATTTCACCTAAACCTCAGCCACCATCATCATCTTCCACCTTCGTCCAATCAAACCCTTCTTCTTCATCTTCTCCGGCAAGGCATTGACGGATTCCGACCACTCCATCCTCCACCTCCATTTTCTTCCTCGACAGATCTCCCATTTTACCTCTAAAACCCATCTCAAAAAAACCCCTCCATCTCCTCCACCATTAAATCCTTCCTGTCCGGTGGGATTCTCACCGGAATCCGACCATCCAAAACCCTCCTCCCTACCTCCATCTTCTCTTCTCACCACCAGTCGAGCCACCCATCCCCTGTTTATCCCAAACCCATTTCATCATCTCTTACCTCCACACCCACACCGGCCATCACCTCCACCACCATCTCCTCAACCCTAACCCAGTTCCACCGACCTCTACCCCTTTGGATTTGCAAAAAAAAAAAATCAGAGAGTTGCATAGAGAGCTGAATGAGATCTAAGGAAGAGGGGGGAAGAAATCAAAGAGAAAAGAGGATTTTCTTGGGTTTACAATTCGCAGGGAGGGGATAAGATCCGTTCATCACCATTTCTTTCACCCAAACTCCAGCAAACCTGCAGCCATTAGATTCAATCTAGATCTCATCTCTTCCCGGCCGAATATTCTCGCTCCGGCTGATCCTTACTCCGGCGGATCTTTTCTCCGGCAGATTCTTGCTCCGGAGAGGATGAGAGATATCTACACCCTACATTGGTTTCAAGTAATGCTTATCTCTTCCTTAATTTCAACATGATTTCCGTCATCTTTGTTCTTATTCAGGGTTATCCATTCATTATTTGTGATTTGTTTGTGTTCTACTTAATGTCCTGTATGTTCTAGTTCGGTCTCTTATCACATGATTTTTCTTTCATGACCATTAGTTAATGAATTTGTGGCCTAAGCACATTCTAGACTCTAAGTTCCCTTTGAAGGTCTGCAGCATTGGAGCCCATTGTAGACACCCCATTTTGTTTTGTTTTAATCGACAAATAAATTAGTGTGTTAAATCCATGTGAGAACCCCCTCTATCATTGATTTATATGTTTTAGGTCATTAATATCTTGATCTGACTTTACGGATCATCAATCGGGACAAAATAAGCTAGGGTCACTTCATAGCCCGGACCCTGATTCTATTCCGAGACCCGATTTCCGTAAATCGTTAGATCAGTGGCAGATCATGACCTGGGTCTAACCATCCAAAACCACCTAACCTCTCCTCTCATCCTAACCATCCAAACCTCACCTAACCTCACCTAACCTCTCCTCTCATCATAACCATCCAAACCTCACCAAACCTCACCTAACCTCACCTAACCTCACCTAACCTTACCTAACCTCACCTAACCTCACCTAACCTCACCTAACCTCCTATCCCATTCTCCTATAAATACCCTCTCATCCCACCATCAAAAAAAAAAAAAGAAAAGAGGAGAGAACCCCTCTCTTAGAAAATTCAAGCCCTCTCTCTAGACCAAATCCCTCTTCTCCATAAGTTTGCATGGAATATCGTCTACAAAAAGGTATGTCTTTTGGAATTTTATTTTCTTTTCTATATTTGTAGGATTGAGTGTTGTTTTGCGTATATTTTGGTTGATGTCATGTTTAATTTTGTACTAGTTTGGCCTTGGTCATGTTCTCACTTATGCTAAATATGATTAATGTGTTAGGGTCATTAGAACCTATTTGCAATGGGATGTTGAAATCATTGGCTTGTTAGGGAATTTAGATTTCTTTTGGGAAAACAATTCATTAAAAATTTTGAACATTTACAAGAAAGAAAACTTGAATTTTACATGAATTATCAAAACCCATTTAATTTGGCTTACAAAACCTCCATCTTTCAATTGATAACAACAGCCCCCACTCCAATTTGATAACAACAGCCCCCACTCAATCTCAAGAACCCAATATCCATACCCCACCTTGCCAAGTAGATAAAAACAACCCCTTTTTCAAACATCCCATTTGAATCTAATCTCAGGCCCATTCAAGCCATTTTTCATATTCACCGTCTTTTAATCACTAAAAAAATAAGAACTATCAAAAGAAAACATGGGGGTGCCAATATCATTCCCGTCATAGTGCTAGCTGTTAGACTTTAAACAGATTTTTCGACCTCTAAACAACAGAATCGTGGGAAATGGTTAACTACAAAGTCGTAGATATTTTCGTGCCGTTTCCAACGAGTATTCGTGCTAGATCAGACAGCGAGCGGTTAAAAAGTTAAGTCCAAAATGGTTGCGGCACACCTTTAGGCATTTCCAGTTTAATGTTGCTGTCCTTTTGTTTGCAACACAAATTCGAACCTCTAAATCACAGATTTACAAACAATGGAGAACTACAAAGTTGTAGCCCTATAAAAGATCTTTCCAACGCATGTTTGTACGTTGAATTTGGCCAAGCGGTTAAAGAGTTACGACAGTTTTAGTGGGCTGCATTTGTCAGATCTTTTAATGGTCAATGGTTTGTCGAATTTGTGCAATTGTCAAAACTTGGTTGTGTTAACGTCATTTTCCAAACCAAAATCGAAAGACATTAATCTAAAGTACATCCAACCTAAAATTAACAAAACTAAAATTCACCCATTTAAAATCCACTGATAAAAATCCGTTAAAAGCCATTAACCAAAAGACCACTAAAAATTTCAAATGAAACTAAAACCTTCTAAATAAACAACTTTAAAAGCTACCAAACACACTAAATACCTTCAGATAATAAAAGCTTCAAGAAAACTCTAAAAGTTTCCACAAACCCAAAAGAATTCGAGATTCCCAAGAGCCGGTGGATTCAAAATTCCTTTAGGAACCCTTAGAGCCCAATTTAGGAACACTGGTGTCGTGTCATGTCGTGTCCTAAGTTTTAGGGAGTCCTAGGTTTTAGGGAGTCCTAGAGTCAAGAGTCCAGCCTCATCACGGACGTTTGCTATGTATAGCAACCGTGCCATAGGTTTAGTTACACTAGTCACCCGATCTTTTCCATAGGACAAGCCTAGTAAACTAGGATGTAGGCTAACCTGCATTAGTCTAAGGGACAACTTGCATTTAGATAAGAATCATATAGCATCTTCGATGAAATCCTAAGATAATAAAATCCTCAACTTGAATTAAATAACTTCTCTTAAAACTGTTGAAACAGTCAATCCCGTCTAGGTCGGTGTCTTAGTTGAGTTAGGCATATGTAACTTAGCTTAGGTGCACCGAACTACGTCGACTCTGATCCCAGTGAGGCTTGGGTACGTAGGCAGCTTGGATGTCTGATGGCATACCACCCGCGAGTCGGCACCACAAACAAATTGTGGTGTTTTGTATATTAATTTTCTTGTAAATGCTTAATCAAATCACTTAGGACTTTCCATGAAATTAGAATTTTAGGAGAACTTTCACATAGATTGAATCCAGACAAATTAATAAATCAAGATACACATTTAGGATTCACATTGAAATTAGATCATAGGATGCATGTCACTTAGTTCGCACATTAACATAGAGTTGAATGAGCCATTT
This sequence comes from Tasmannia lanceolata, assembly GCF_043159265.1. Lineage (NCBI taxonomy): Eukaryota > Viridiplantae > Streptophyta > Magnoliopsida > Canellales > Winteraceae > Tasmannia > Tasmannia lanceolata. The sequence goes on from NW_027518683.1 coordinate 18,656,464, forward strand.
AAAATAAATTTAAAAGAGTTAGCTTTTGGAATCGAAGACCGATTATCGGGCAAGAATGGTGCATGTGGTGGATAACTCCCCATACCTTCCATTCTCGTAACCAGGTAGCGAGTCTAGATTTCTGGTTAATTACGGGTCCTAGATCCCACATCTAGGTGGCGACTCTGTCAGTCTCTTTCGTGTGGAATTCGGATTGCCTTAGTGATCCCAAGTTCACAGGAAAGATTAATTCAAATCAATAATAAAATGCACACGCCAATCGCGTGGATACGAGAGACCAAGAGAGAGAGAGCGGCGGCTCGCGCCCCACACCCCTCTCGCGGGATCAGGGTACCACAGTCTGGCGACTCTGCTGGGGACCACCTAACTTCATTAAAATTTCAAAAGATAATTCATTTGAATTTAATTTAACTGGCTCATAAAAACTCTATACTTGTTAGATTAGTTTGTCTTGTTTTATTTTCTCATCACATTTTACTCGAACTTAACCTAACAAAACCTGAGGGCATCATAGATTGCGCAAACATATTGCACACACTTACATCACTTGCATCTAAACTCTTGCATCTCACGTGCACACACGTCCTATTTTAGGAACCCGGAGTGTTATCTAGCATGGTTGACTGGGATTTCATCACCTGGTGCCTCTGTGCTAGAGAAGCATTCCACCCTTAGCCTAGTACCTTTATGGTACGTAAACGGATCTCTTGTTCACGTACTGATACGCCGGACACTGGTACAGTATATCGAACAGGGATTCGCGCTAAGGGAACTCTTGGCCTTACCCCTAGATTAACCCACACATGCATGTAGTATACGAACACATGTGCATCATGTGTGTGAGCCTAGTTTAGGATATCCTACCCATTGGTGTCTAGATTAGGCCGTGGTCCATCTTCCAATGGTCACGATCGGTCCTTAGATACACGAACAAAGTCATGAGTCGAGATTCTCTCTCCACTCCGATAGATTAGGATTAGGGTTGATGCCTTCAGGTAACACTGATAAAATGTGAAAAAAAAAAAAAAAAAAAAATTTCCCTTTGGGTTAGGATATAAATCCCATAATTTTCAAAGATCTCATAGGATTAGTCATTCATGATCTATCCGTTGAAAGCAATCTTATGCTATCTCATCTAATCTTTTGATCGTGCGTCTTTCGTTCTTCTGTCATACGATTCGATCGTATCTTCATGCCATCCCCTAACTGGCAGATGCAGAATCTCACAATCTTTCGATTATGCGTTCTCATGATCTGATCATGCCTGGTCCAGATAATCCAATCTTGCTTGTACCCCTGGTCTGTTCCTCCTCTAGGGGCTACCTTTTTCAAGATTATTTTGCTAAGTCCTTCAGAGTTCACTCTCAGAATCATTGAGCTAGGGGCATTTCCCTATGCGAATCAGTCATCATTGTCCAAAATTGAAAGTATCAGCCATGATGATGTTCAGAACGAACCAGCCTTCGCCGAGCCTTCAACGCCAAACAGTTGCAGCAGTTAAAGTTTTAGTCACTTACTATTTTATGTTGAGTCAGTCATCATGGTCAGTATAATTGTTGAGTCCGGTCTTACAGTTAAAGGTCAATACCTAGTCCAGGCAAGTTATCTTCTGTTTCTCTTTCTTATTTAGAGTTGTGAATCGTGAGCATGTTCAGGATAGGTCATCTGATGTAATAGCTTTTCTTTAAATAAAATTTCAGTCAGTTCCAAAAAGTTCACTTGTGTCTGTTCTTAAGTGTGCTTCTGATCTTAAAATAAGACTCCCTCCACAAATGAGGACAAAATTGACGAAACTCCACTTGAGTCACAGCAATTACTTGAACGAGAGGAGGAGCGCCAATCCCAACCTTTCAAAGATGAAATTGAAATGATAAACACTGGCACTGAAACTTTGATTCAGTGAATGCCGATTGAAAATACATTACCCTCTAAAGAGTGTGAAGAATTGATAAAATTATTTCAAGAATAAGAAGATTGTCTAGAAAAGCTACAACCGATACCAGGGGCAAGACATAGATGGAAAGCTCAAAGAAAATGAAGAAAGTGAGAAGATATATGCTATACAAGGGGCATAGAGTGGAAACAACTTTCATATTTCCAATCAATGACCTTGGTTCTCAAATTCATAAAGCCAACAAATTCAAGATGAAAAGTTCAAGAGCAAACAATGAAAAGTGATCATCAGATATCGAGAGTATGAATCCATAGATGGAGGATGTCAAAGAACAAGTTTCGCTCTATGAAAGTCAAAAGCACGTATTAGAATCTTGAAAGAAGAAGATCCATTATCTCTTACCTGGAAATGCCGTCAAACTCCGCGAAAAAAAAAACAAAAGAGAAAAAAAAAATAATCAGTACCAGAGGGACTCTAGTAACCTAGATCGATTCCCAATCTGAACATCGAAAGGCCTCCTTTGGCCGATTAAATCCCAAAATCAAAACCCAATGTCAAAAGAATACCGATTTGCAAACCCTTCGAGCCTAAATCAAATTTTCTTGAAAACCCATCAAACTTGGGGCATTCCCCCGAACTACGCGAGACCTGATCCCTACACTGGGGTACGTAGGCAGCTCGGTTAAACCGAGTTCGGTCGATTCAAAAGAAAAAGAAAAAGAAAAATCAATCGTTCCAAAAAAAAAAAGAGGGACAAGTTCCAAAAGAAGAGAAGATAATTATTCCAGAAAGAAAAGAAAAAAAGAAAAATCAATTAACCTTCAAACAATTTATTTTCAAACTAGGGGCATTTGCCCTGAACTACACACGTCCTAATTCCTACATGGGGATATGGAGGCAACCTGTTCACAGGTTTGGTCGAAATCTTTGTTGAGCCTTAAGCCATTCTTTGTAAAGCCCTATCCTACCTATAAAGTCCCTCCGGTGTTCAGATTTAATGATCTAGGTCCCGAAACACAAAAAGAAAAAAAAGAACGGAGTTTGAAGATCTGCTAGACTGAAAACCTGAAAGGGCGGTCTAGGCAAAATTTAAGATCATTTCCCTGCTAAGTTGAAAACCCGAAAGGGCGGCTTAGGCAAAAGCTAAGGGGATAGCCTGCTGGATCGAAAACCTAGAAAGGTGGTTCAGGCAAAAGTTAAGGCTAGCGCGGTCCGCCAAGTTAAAAACCCTGAAGAGGTAACTTGGTCACGGTAAGAGAATCAGTATAAGAAGGCTACAGCCGGTATCAAGACTGAAGATCAACTGAAATTCAAGCAAATTCAAGTGATATCCTCAAAACTGGGGGCATTGAAGCTAAGCAATCTTAAGGGGCGTAATTAAATCCTTGAGGCATTACTGTTTCAAGGAAGAAGTCCCATGTGCACCAATTGAAAAAAAACATTCCTTGAAAGGATAGACTTACCAAATAAAATATTAACTAAGTCAGAAGTATTACTGTGTCTGTCAGTGTAGTCAGTCAATCTTTGTCATTCTATGTTCACTCCTTCAGAGCTGCTCAATCTTTTGAGTAGTGCATTTTATCTAAGTTTTCTCTTTAGAAAGAGTCAATCGTCGTCCTGGTGTCCAAATGATGCAACTGTCTCGGTGAAGAAGGCCCAGCCTCGTCAGCTCCCTGCGATCGTATGAAGGAGTTCGAGAATCTAGTCAAACAGCTACATTTCAAAGAAGATCAACTCAGAAGAGTTCAGAAGTAGAAACATCAGAAAGCCCAACTTTCGTAAAAAGATCATACCCCAGGAAGGCACCTTAAGCTTGGAAGAGCCCCAGATGCAATGGTGGTTGAGCCAATTTCTCAGAAAGATGAACCATTAAAATTCGGAATCTCCTTCCAGTTGTTAAATACTATCCTGGTCAAGAAATGTTTATCTAAACACCGGTCAAGAGGCAAATCCCACTTTTCCATGATTATATCCAAGAGAGCCATTGTTCTAAATTACCAATCTCAACTGTCTTGTTCAAGGTTTCAGTTATCAAAATCCCCAGAAGACAAGACCAACAGTCTCATTGAGAAAAATCTTGTTGAAGTTTCATAAAAGTGTTCCTAATCCATTCTTGTTACTAATGGTTCTTCGTTCATAAGGTTGGTCGTCTCATCATTCGTCAAAGTCTTGGTTTCCAATATCTTTACTGGGCACGATCTATAATGTCCCCGATTTCATTGAGTTCAAAAAAAAAAAAATCTAAAATTCATCAAATCCAATTCTACGTCAAATTCAAATTCATGAAAACCTCTAAATTCTTCGAGCCCATTTGTGAACGGTGCCTCTTTTCTCGAGGCCATTTGTGAATGGTCTCATCTTCTCCATGAGCCCGTTTGCGGACGGTGCCACATTTCCCAAAAATACAAAAAAAATAAATAAAAATAATAAAAATTCATCAAATCAAATCCTAATTCAAAAAAAAAAAAATCCAATCCTACGAAAAATCTCATGTCCTCTTTGAGCCTGTTTGTGAACGGTGCCTCTTTTCTCGAGGCCATTTGTGAATGGTCTCGTCTTCTCATTGAGCCTGTTTACGGACGGTACCTCATTTCCCAAAAATAAAAAATTTAGCAAATCCAAATCCTTACTTCAAAAAAAAAAAATCCAATCCTACGAAAAATCTCATGTCCTCTTTGAGCCCTTTTGTGAAAGGTGCCCCATTTCTCGAGTCCATTTGTGAATGGTCTCGTCTTCTCCTTGAGCCCGTTTACGGACGGTACCTCATTTCCCAAAAATAAAAAATTTATCAAATCCAAATCCTTAATTCAAAAAAATCCAATCCTACGACAAATTCAAGTTCATAAAAATTCTCTTGTTTCTTTGAGCCCGTTTGTGAACGGTGCCTCATCTCTCGAGTCCATTTGTGAATGGTTTCGTCTTCTCCTTGAGCCCATTTGTGAACGGTGCCTCATTTTCTGAGTTCATTTATGAATGGTCTCATGTCCTCCTTGAGCCCGTTTGTGGACGGTGCCTCATTTCTCAAAAAATCAAAAATTCATCAAATCCAATCCCCAATTCAAAAAATCCAATCCTACGTCAAATTCAAATTCATAAAAATCTCTAAATTTTTCATTGTTGAATTCATCAATCAAAGCTATCTTGTGTCGTCGAGCCCGTTTGTGAACGGTGCCTCATTTCTCGAGCCCATTTGTGAATGGTCTCGTCTTCTCCTTGAGCCCGTTTGCGGACGGTACCTCATTTCCCAAAAATAAAAATTCATCAAATCCAATCCCCGATTCAAACAAATCCAATCTTACGTCAAATTCAAGTTCATGAAAAATCTCATGTCCTCTTTGAGCCCTTCTGTGAAAGGTGCCTCATTTCTTGAGGCCGTTTGTGAATGGTCTCGTCTTCTCCTTGAGCCCGTTTGCGGACGGTACCTCATTTCCCAAAAATAAAAAATTCATCAAAACCAATCCCCGATTCAAACAAATCCAATCTTACGTCAAATTCAAGTTCATGAAAAATCTCATGCCCTCTTTGAGCCCGTTTGTGAACGGTGCCTCTTTTCTCGAGGCCATTTGGGGATGGTCTCGTCTTCTCCTTGAACCCGTTTGTGAACAGGTTTCTCATTCTCTGAGTCCATTTGTGAATGGTCTCATGTCCTCTTTGAGCCCGTTTGTGAACGGTGCCTCTTTTCTCGAGGCCATTTGTGAATGGTCTCATCTTCTCCTTGAGCCCGTTTGCGGACGGTACCTCATTTTCCAAAAATAAAAAAATTTATCAAATCCAAATCCTTAATTAAAAAATAAAAATAAAAATCCATTCCTACGTCAAATTCAAGTTCATAAAAAAATCCCTAAATTCTTCGAGCCCGTTTGTGAACGGTGCCTCATTTCTCGAGTCCATTTGTGAATGGTCTCGTCTTCTCCTCGAACCCGTTTGTGAACAGGTGTCTCATTCTCTGAGTCCATTTGTGAATTGTCTCATCTTCTCCTTGAGCCCGTTTGTGAACGGTGCCTCATTTTCTGAGTCCATTTGTGAATGGTCTCGTGTCCTCTTTGAGCCCGTTTGTGAACGGTGCCTCATTTCTCGAGTCCATTTGTGAATGGTCTCGTCTTCTCCTTGAGCCTGTTTGTGAATGGTGCCTCATTTCTCGAGTCCATTTGTGAATGGTCTTGTCTTATCCTTGAGCCCGTTTGTGAATGGTGCCTCTTTTCTCGAATCCATTTGTGAATGGTATCGTCCTCCTTGAGCCCGTTTGTGAACGGTGCCTTATTTCTCGAGTCCATTTGTGAATGGTCTTGTCTTCTCCTTGAGCCCGTTTGTGAACGGTGCCTCTTTTCTCGAATCCATTTGTGAATGGTATCGTCCTCCTTGAGCCCGTTTGTGAACGGTGCCTCATTTCTCGAGTCCATTTGTGAATGGTCTTGTCTTCTCCTTGAGCCCGTTTGTGAACGGTGCCTCTTTTCTCGAGTCCATTTGTGAATGGTTTTCTATCCTCCTTGAGGCCGTTTGTGAACGGTGCCTCATTATCCAAGTCCATTTGGGAATGCTTCTTATCCTCGTTGAACCCGCTTGTGAGCGGCGTCTCATCTCCTTCTAAAAACTGTTTGAGAGCGATCTTTGTCCTTTTCCTTCAGAATCCATTCGAAAATGATATCTCATTCTCTAATTGCCCGTTTGTGAACGGCGCCGCATCGAGTTTTTTTTTTTTTTTTTTTTTTTTTTTTTATTATTCAAGTTCTAGGGTTTCATCTAAGGTTTTGCATTATGTTAAGGTGCGTTGTGTCTAGAGAGTCCTTTGTCGATTAAAGCTACGCAAAATGGTTCTGTCATTTTTAACTTTGGTATTCAATGACTACGTCATCTCTACCAAAGAGGGGCATCTGTAGACACCCCATTTTGTTTTGTTTTAATCGACAAATAAATTAGTGTGTTAAATCCATGTGAGAACCCCCTCTATCATTGATTTATATGTTTTAGGTCATTAATATCTTGATCTGACTTTACGGATCATCAATCGGGACAAAATAAGCTAGGGTCACTTCATAGCCCGGACCCTGATTCTATTCCGAGACCCGATTTCCGTAAATCGTTAGATCAGTGGCAGATCATGACCTGGGTCTAACCATCCAAAACCACCTAACCTCTCCTCTCATCCTAACCATCCAAACCTCACCTAACCTCACCTAACCTCTCCTCTCATCATAACCATCCAAACCTCACCAAACCTCACCTAACCTCACCTAACCTCACCTAACCTTACCTAACCTCACCTAACCTCACCTAACCTCACCTAACCTCCTATCCCATTCTCCTATAAATACCCTCTCATCCCACCATCAAAAAAAAAAAAAGAAAAGAGGAGAGAACCCCTCTCTTAGAAAATTCAAGCCCTCTCTCTAGACCAAATCCCTCTTCTCCATAAGTTTGCATGGAATATCGTCTACAAAAAGGTATGTCTTTTGGAATTTTATTTTCTTTTCTATATTTGTAGGATTGAGTGTTGTTTTGCGTATATTTTGGTTGATGTCATGTTTAATTTTGTACTAGTTTGGCCTTGGTCATGTTCTCACTTATGCTAAATATGATTAATGTGTTAGGGTCATTAGAACCTATTTGCAATGGGATGTTGAAATCATTGGCTTGTTAGGGAATTTAGATTTCTTTTGGGAAAACAATTCATTAAAAATTTTGAACATTTACAAGAAAGAAAACTTGAATTTTACATGAATTATCAAAACCCATTTAATTTGGCTTACAAAACCTCCATCTTTCAATTGATAACAACAGCCCCCACTCCAATTTGATAACAACAGCCCCCACTCAATCTCAAGAACCCAATATCCATACCCCACCTTGCCAAGTAGATAAAAACAACCCCTTTTTCAAACATCCCATTTGAATCTAATCTCAGGCCCATTCAAGCCATTTTTCATATTCACCGTCTTTTAATCACTAAAAAAATAAGAACTATCAAAAGAAAACATGGGGGTGCCAATATCATTCCCGTCATAGTGCTAGCTGTTAGACTTTAAACAGATTTTTCGACCTCTAAACAACAGAATCGTGGGAAATGGTTAACTACAAAGTCGTAGATATTTTCGTGCCGTTTCCAACGAGTATTCGTGCTAGATCAGACAGCGAGCGGTTAAAAAGTTAAGTCCAAAATGGTTGCGGCACACCTTTAGGCATTTCCAGTTTAATGTTGCTGTCCTTTTGTTTGCAACACAAATTCGAACCTCTAAATCACAGATTTACAAACAATGGAGAACTACAAAGTTGTAGCCCTATAAAAGATCTTTCCAACGCATGTTTGTACGTTGAATTTGGCCAAGCGGTTAAAGAGTTACGACAGTTTTAGTGGGCTGCATTTGTCAGATCTTTTAATGGTCAATGGTTTGTCGAATTTGTGCAATTGTCAAAACTTGGTTGTGTTAACGTCATTTTCCAAACCAAAATCGAAAGACATTAATCTAAAGTACATCCAACCTAAAATTAACAAAACTAAAATTCACCCATTTAAAATCCACTGATAAAAATCCGTTAAAAGCCATTAACCAAAAGACCACTAAAAATTTCAAATGAAACTAAAACCTTCTAAATAAACAACTTTAAAAGCTACCAAACACACTAAATACCTTCAGATAATAAAAGCTTCAAGAAAACTCTAAAAGTTTCCACAAACCCAAAAGAATTCGAGATTCCCAAGAGCCGGTGGATTCAAAATTCCTTTAGGAACCCTTAGAGCCCAATTTAGGAACACTGGTGTCGTGTCATGTCGTGTCCTAAGTTTTAGGGAGTCCTAGGTTTTAGGGAGTCCTAGAGTCAAGAGTCCAGCCTCATCACGGACGTTTGCTATGTATAGCAACCGTGCCATAGGTTTAGTTACACTAGTCACCCGATCTTTTCCATAGGACAAGCCTAGTAAACTAGGATGTAGGCTAACCTGCATTAGTCTAAGGGACAACTTGCATTTAGATAAGAATCATATAGCATCTTCGATGAAATCCTAAGATAATAAAATCCTCAACTTGAATTAAATAACTTCTCTTAAAACTGTTGAAACAGTCAATCCCGTCTAGGTCGGTGTCTTAGTTGAGTTAGGCATATGTAACTTAGCTTAGGTGCACCGAACTACGTCGACTCTGATCCCAGTGAGGCTTGGGTACGTAGGCAGCTTGGATGTCTGATGGCATACCACCCGCGAGTCGGCACCACAAACAAATTGTGGTGTTTTGTATATTAATTTTCTTGTAAATGCTTAATCAAATCACTTAGGACTTTCCATGAAATTAGAATTTTAGGAGAACTTTCACATAGATTGAATCCAGACAAATTAATAAATCAAGATACACATTTAGGATTCACATTGAAATTAGATCATAGGATGCATGTCACTTAGTTCGCACATTAACATAGAGTTGAATGAGCCATTTAAAATAAATTTAAAAGAGTTAGCTTTTGGAATCGAAGACCGATTATCGGGCAAGAATGGTGCATGTGGTGGATAACTCCCCATACCTTCCATTCTCGTAACCAGGTAGCGAGTCTAGATTTCTGGTTAATTACGGGTCCTAGATCCCACATCTAGGTGGCGACTCTGTCAGTCTCTTTCGTGTGGAATTCGGATTGCCTTAGTGATCCCAAGTTCACAGGAAAGATTAATTCAAATCAATAATAAAATGCACACGCCAATCGCGTGGATACGAGAGACCAAGAGAGAGAGAGCGGCGGCTCGCGCCCCACACCCCTCTCGCGGGATCAGGGTACCACACCCATTAATATTTGCAATTTATTTGGTAGTTTCTTGTTCCCATCGGAAGCAAATGAGATGAAGACTGGCAATTCACAATCGAATGGTGCTGCAATAATGCCATCACTAATTTTTTATTTTTATTTTATTTTGTGGAAATTCATGGTGTTACTATTTCTCATCTGGGGTTTTAGTTGTTGCAAGATTAGCTGGAACTCGGTCATGAGAATGAGTGCAGATTTACGAGATTTATTTCTCTGCGAAGCATTTTTTTGTAATATAGCCCTCTTCTTCTTGTGACTATGATGGTTTGGTTTTGGGGCATGAATCTGTGGGTATTTGCCCAATCCTCTGTGAACTATGCAAAAGTATTTGATCTTGATCACAATCATCTTACACAGAGAAATATGGGAGTCTGCCACTTGGATGACAATCATTGTTCCAAGTAGTATGACTGCTTACCTTTTTCTGTGCTCTCATGGAGAGGTATCTTTGGCTGCATCACAACCAGTAATCTTATATGTTGTTGTTATGATGGTTCTCATATTCCCATTTGATATTTTTTTATTTTTATCATCCCGCTACTACTTATTGAGGACATTTTGGCGGATCATTCTCCTGGCGACGATGGAACGTTTCTTGAGCCAATCTCTTCCCTTCTTGCCTTAGAGTTTTCTGGGGTTAAGGGATTCTCTCCTCTTAGAGTGTTTAGCCAGTTAGGACCGTTCCTAAGTGACTGATGGTTTAGTAGATCTTCTTGTAGAGTTTTTATTTGTCCCCTTTTGTTTAGAAGTTTACCCTTTGGGTTAGAGGTTTTTCATCTCTCGTTTATTTAGGATTTTCCCTCGCAGGTTAGAACTCGTCTCTTTTGGATACTGGCTAAGCCTCATCAGCTTTTGGTCATCTCTTTGAGATTATTTTTCTCGTATCGAAATTTTAGTTCCCTCGTTTGTCTTCTTTCCCCCAAGGCTTTAGGGATCCCGTTTCCCTCTTTAATACCCTACCGTGATATGGTGGGTATAGAGGCTCTTCTATCAGATCTTCTTTAGCTGAAGGGGTGTTAACACGCTTTTAATCACCAAAAATATAAAAAAACACATCAAAAGCATTTGAAAATATCAAAAACCTTCAAAAAATCTAAAGTGTTGAGTTTTATAGAGTATTAGGAGAGTTCGTTTCGAACTACGTTGGCTTGATCCTCTTCCACGAGGTACATAATGCAGCTTGGGATCTTCATCCCAAGTCTAGCCAAACTTTGTAAATAAATGCTTTAACCTTTTTTTTTTTTCAAAACCTTGTTTTCAACAAGATCTTCCTCTAGAGTTAGGAGTTTATCCTAGATAGAGAGTTTTAGAGTTAGGAGATTGACTTTGATTTGTTGTGTGATTGTTTGTGTTTGTTTTAGAGTTAGGGGTTTGTCCTAGAGTTTTAGGAGCGCCTCCGTCCGGTCAGTTGGCGATTCACATCGCCGACTGATGACTAGAATAGGATGCGTTAGTCAACCCTTTGTTTTTCTTAGGAAATACAGCCTAGTTACACATAGGTTGTAGGAACCACCTGCATTAGCTTAGGGCAAACTTGCATTTAGTTAGGGCATATAGGGTGTCCTAAAATCTACAATTCACTGGAATTTAAATAATCGTTCAAGAAGCTTTAATAACTAGTCCGGTCTTTTAGATCGAGTCTAAGATAGAGGTCTAGGTTTCTTAGGCATCATAGCTTAGAATAGGTGCGAACAACTACGTTACTCTGATTCTCGTGGAGGCGGAGATACGTAGGCTTCTTTGGATGAACATCAGATCATCTGACTCGAGCTTAAACATTAGAGTCTTAGGGTCTGTTGTTAGTACTTTAGGGCTTGTGTTTGTATATCGATTTTTACTTAGGATCATGATATCGTGTGTTCATTTCCTTGCTTACCTACTTGCTTAGTTGTAGCTCTTACCTGCTTAGCTATAGCTCTCACATGCTTGCTGTAATTCTCTATCTTTATTAGGTTACTGATTATTATCCTTTACTATCATCTACTGATGTTTGCTCATTGCGCAGGTTTACCTTCTTAACTATAGCGCTTTACTGCTTTTACTGCAATTGCTATATGTCATTTATTGCTTTCTTGATGAGATGTGTTAGAATTTTATATTAGGCGCTATGTATTCGCCTCATTGTAGATAGGCGCTATGTGCACGCCGTAGGTTTTTATTACTGTAATTGCTATCTGTCATTTACTGCTTTCTAGATGAGATGTGTTAGGATTTTATATTAGGCGCTAAGTATTCACCCCATTATAGATAGGCGCTATGTGCATGCCATAGGTTTTTATTATTGCAATTGCTATCTGTCATTTACTGCTTTCTAGATGAGATGTGTTAGAATTTTATATTTGACGCTATGTATTCGCCCCAATGTAGATAAGCGTTATGTGTACGCCATAGGTTTTATTTCATTCTTCTATTATTTGCCTGGCATTTTTGTTTGTTCCTTATTTCATTTACTATTCATGATCAACTGCTAATTTTAGGGATTTCCCTTCATGTACAGACTTATACTTTAGCGGTAGCATGCATGTGTTCGTCCACCAGAACTTAGACACCTATTAGGCATGTCACTCATAACCTAGCTGTGCTTAGGCGACACATCTTTCATTTTATTTTATATGTGTTTATTATTTCATCCCCAAGTCATGCATGATTAGGTAGACATTTATTCGGGGATATTTGTTCCCATTTCATATGATTTTCGCCCGAAACTCTTCGAGATTACTAATAAATGGCATAAGAGACCAAGTGCTTGCACTCGGACGAATTGGGAGTGCTCTTCGGACCTTCTCCATTCGTAATCAGGCACGGACCTTTTGTATCTCTGGTTATCCGTTGTAGACAGAGTATTTATTTTGGTTCCATGGCGTATCCATGGATGGCGACTCTGAGTTATTTTTAGGTATATCTTGGTTTCGAGCCCTGGCTCCGGATCAGGATGTGTCTCATTCGTTATGTATCGCCACTCATGCTATGTTGTGAGAGTGTCACCTATTTTGAGAGTTCCTTGGTAGAGCTCTCCCTTTCATGTGGAGATCTTTGAGGATTGCAGGGGTCCTCGCGTCCCTTGCTGCACTCGTCCTCTCAGATCGGGGTCCACAGCTTGCGGCGGTCGAGAGATTTTTCAACTACATGGAAGTTTCCAAGGAGAAAAAGACAAAACTTGTGGCCATCAAACTTAAGGGAGGCGCTTCGGCAAGGTGGGAGCAACTACAACTCTCACATACAAGGATGAGAAAGCGACCAATCTGGACGTAGGTACGGATGCGTTAAATCCTTCGCGAGAGAAATCTTCCCAATGATTATGATCAGGTACTCTTTCAGCAATACAAAAATTGTCTCCAAGGTAGTAGATCGGTTCGAGATTATATGGAAGAGTTCTATCGGTTATCGTCCAGAAACGATATTTCGGAGACTGAGACACAACGAGTGGCACGCTACAAAGGCGGTCTTCATCAGTTAATCTATGATCAAATTGCTTCCCACCCGATTTGGACGTTGTCTGAGGCGGTAAAGATGGCGGAACAAGTTGAGACCATGCTCAACTATTCGTCCCAAAGAGATTTTTATGAGAGTCAAGCCGTGGTAGAGACACCACAAATGACGATTTCTATGGCGAAAGAAAAGGCGGTTTTGAATCTTCCTGTTGGGATAAACAAGTCTACCAAAGCACTCTCGACACGAGGGAGAGGACGTGAAAATATTTCATCTACTTCGGCAACAACCCAAATTTCACAGCGAGATCCGTATGAGTCACAGTTTGAGCAGTGGATCATATGCTACAAGTGCAACCAGGTGGGTCCCAAATCCAATCAGTGTCCCCAAGGTGGCTGGCGTACGACAAATCTAGTTGTTGGTGAAGAACATGAAGAAACTGAAGAAGAGGGACAACATAAAAAAGATCCCATTCCTACTTCTTGTGCTCCCGGACGATTCTTGGTGATACATCATGCTATGTGCACATCAAAAATAGAGGAGTACGTCTACAAAACGCAACAATATCTTCAGATGCAAGTGTATGGTCAAATAAAGGGTTTGCAACGTCATCATTGATGGAGGTAGCATGGAGAATTACGTGTCAAAGGACATGGTGAAGAAACTGAAGTTAAAGAGAGAGAAGCATCCTATTCCCTATAAGCTCGGTTGGATTTCCAAGGGTAACGAGAAAAGGTAACCGAACGTTGTCGTATTCCTTTTAAAATTGGTGCTTTTAAAGATGAAGTTCTTTGTGATGTTATCAATATGGATACTTGCCATCTTTTAAATGGGGAGACCTTGGTAATTTGACAAGGATTCCACTCATAAGGGAAGAGAGAATGTCTTCATTGTTCACCATGACAATAATAGTAATGGGCTTCAACCTTTGGCGGATGAAAAAGACCTTAAAGCGAGCTTTTCAAGTGGAGGGGCAATCATGTTTGACAGTAAAAGAATCTTTTGTCAAATCTAAGAACAAGAAGCGGATACGTAAAGGTGACAAAAATAGGGACTGACTGAGGAGAGTATAAGAAAAGCCTGAAAAACAAGGAGACATAAAACTCCAGCCAAAATGAGATTGAATTTTTCCTTGTTTTTTAGCCATTTCTTACCCTCTACTCATTCGTGCCCCTCAAGCCACTCCTCCTCCCACCCACCCTAGACCCTACGCTCTTTCCCGAGACTATCATAGTGGGCCTCCAGCCTCGCACTCCACTAAAACATAGGGAAGAAAAAGAGACTGTGTTACCATACTTGGTCAATGTACTCACTTTTTTGCTCCAAGACTTTTCACTTTGGACCAGTTTGGCTTGGAGATAAGACAGAACACCTGCAGAATATTAGACCTGTCAGTTACAGCAAATGCCCTTTTAATTTTTCTTGTACAGAGTAAAATGTAAAACCAATACGATTCTGTCAGGGATAATAATGGAAACAAATTCTATGAAAATAATATCCCATTAAAATCTCCAGGTGTAAGAAGGTTTCCAATTTTTCTTGAAAACAGGAAAAAAAATTTGATTTTCAAAAAATAAAAAATCCATGGAAGTGAAAGGAAAAAAAAAAGAACAAAAAATTCTTGGCAATCACATTTAGTGGAAAAATCTCCTAAGATAAGGATGTGTCTAATTAAATTTTATGATTTTTAAGGCATGACCCATCTATGATGGGCTCACTAGAAGATTAAGCTCAAACTTTCAATCACTGAATTATTATTTCTACCTTCATTCACTGAATTATTAATCCTGCCTTTCAATAGTAATTTCTTCTTACCGAGCAAAAGAAAACAAATGTTTCAGGCTACCATTTCAGTTTCTTGCACTCCTCATCACATACACTTCATAGAGTTGAGCATTTTAAGATTGGTGAATTCATAATCCTCATTATTTTTGGGTTCTTTGAGAAATAAGGAGATATTCTCATCAAATTTCCTGTCTTCAATTCATAATTCATGAGTTTTTCTTATCAGATCCTCAATCGAAAGTACCAGTGTCTGAACTTCCGCCCCTCAGAGTCAAGGACCTTCCAACAATCGAGACGAAGAACTCCGATGATTTTGATCAATTGATACGTCTCGTGATCAGTCAAACACTGGCGTCTTCGGGACTGATTTTTAACTCCTTAGACTGCCTTGAGCAAACTATATTAACAAAAATTCAACAAGAATTTTCAATTCCAACTTTCACGGTCGCCCCCCTACATAAATACTCACCTGGCTCCTCCAACAGCTTGTTAACACAAGACTCCACTTGCATTGCCTGGCTAGATAACCAAGTGCCTGGCTCAGTTATATATGTGAGCTTTGGAAGCATAGCAGACATGGAGAAACAAGAATTGGTGGAGACAGCATGGGGCTTAGCCAATAGTGACCAACCTTTTTTGTGGGTGATTAGGCCCGACTCGGTCCGCGGCTTGGACTGGGCCGAATTGCCCGAAGGGTTCGAAGAGAAGACAAGGGGAAGGGGTTGTGTGGTGAAGTGGGCACCCCATCAAGAAGTGCTGGCCCACCCTTCAGTGGGAGGGTTCTGGACCCACTGTGGTTGGAATTCTACATTGGAGAGCATATGTGAAGGGGTCCCAATGCTTTGTTGGCCTTCTTTTGGAGACCAAAGGGTGAATGCTAGGTATGTGAGTCATGTTTGGAGGGTAGGACTTGAACTGGAGAATGGGTTGGAAAGAGGGGAGATAGAAAGGGCAATAAGAAGGTTGATGGTGGAGAAAGAAGGGGAGGAGATGAGGGAGAGGGTTAAGGTTCTGAAGGAAAATGCAGAGAGTTCTTTAAGGAAAGGAGGTTCTTCCCAAGAGTCGTTAGAAAGATTGGTAGATTACATCTTGTCATTTTAAGTTAACTAGTCTCTTTGTATTACTCTTTGATATCCATGCTTTA